>NW_028227269.1:107021144-107158644 GCF_978045245.1 Mus caroli
CTCCTGCTCCCGCTTGCTTCTCCTCCCCAGTGAGCACCTGTGTCTGCTCTCTGTCCAGGTCAGTGGCACCGGGCTGCCTGCTGTTGGCTTGTTCCCACAGCCCCAGGCCTGTTCCTAGCTCACTTCTGCCATTTGGCCTCCTTTGGTTAGATGCCAGCTGTCTTGTGTGTCCCCATAGAGGTTCCTCCTTAGGAGCTTTTCCATAACCCCTCACCCCCACCAAATCCCTGACTGTAGCTGGCCTGAGGCAGCCCTTACTAGGGACACTCGGGAGCCTTGTTGTGCCGCCTTGGCAAGTGGACTTGGGTGACGGATGGTTCTCTCCTCCAGGACTCCGCCACGGACTCTGCCTCTTCTGACTTTAGGAGACGTTTGCAGTCCAGAGCTCTGTTCCACAGTGGCTGCAGCCTGTGCAGCTTCACCTGAGTGCACTCTCGTGTCTGTCCGTAGCTCTCCTGAGAGGGCGTGGCGCGTCCGGGCTGTGGTCACGTCGTGCCTGCACATTCCGAGAGACCATGAGCACTGGCCTAGAGCACACTGCTTGGCTTGTAACAAGAACTTTGAGTTAGTTTTTGAAAAAAGGTATCATGTGCTTCTTCTCCATCCACCTGCTCACTGGGCTCCTGCTGAGCTCCTGCTGTGTGCATGCTTTCCCCCTGTGTGCATGCCTCTGCCTGTGGCAGTGCTGTCCACTCACACAGTGCCAGACCAGACACCTCTATGGCGGCTTAGGGTTAGTCTTCTACCCCTCCCAAGCTCTCTCACTCTCCTCCTTCAGGACAGTGAGGGCTCCAGTGTCCAAGCAGTGCCCATGTGCCGGTAAGCTCCATCAAAGGGTGCCTGTTTTTTTTTTTTTTCTTATGTAGAATATATATGTATGTGTATGTACATGTACATACCTGATTATTACCATATATTATACAAAACATGGGTTTCATTGTGACATTTGTACATGAATATAATGTACAATTATTTTCTCTTCTCTCCCCTTCGCCTAGCAAATGCCACCTAGGCTGGCAGTAGCTGAGTCTCGTTCCCTGCTTTCTCTTACTCAGTATGAAAGGGATCATGAGCTATAGAGAGGGCATGCTGTGGTCCCTTGTAACTTAAAGTGGAGAGGCACTAGGGGCCCGAGGATGTCCTAGGACGGGGACAGATGTGGGTGGGCTAGAGAGTTGTGACTTCTAGGTGATTGTGATGACCCCAGCGGTATAAAGAGAAAGATGCCCAGCACCACTCAGTTCTCCAGCTGGCCCCTCCACTGTGGCTGGCCCCTCCACCGTGGCTGGCCCCTCTACCGTGGCTGGCCCCTCTACCGTGGCTGGCCCCTCCACCACAGCTCTCTGCACATATGCATTTGCATTTTAATGTGGTTTTCTCCAGCTTAATATCACATCATTAGCATTTCCCATACTGTTAAAAGACTTTTGGATGTTATAATTTTGAACAGTTATCCAGTGTGCCGTGATGTATTTAGCCAATCCTTTGTTGTATTTATTCCTCTCTGTTTCTTTATTACAACACTGAGCTTATCATCTAACCTCCTAGGTGGGGTGCTAGCCAGATGCATGCATGCGTGTCAGATCTGTGTATCTCACCTCCTTCCAGAGCAGCTGCCTGGCTCATTCATCATCTTGCTTGTTTGGGGCACTGTGAGGCTTATGTGGGCCTAGTTCTATCTGAAGAGGAGCCGGTGTGGAGAGAAGAGATGTGTACAGTGACCAAGGAAGTATCTGGGCTCAGAGTTCCAGGAGGAAGCAGGCAGAAGCTAAGGCCAGGGGAGGCTGCCTTCTTTCCCTCAAGTGCCCTGGGTCCAGCAGGTCCAGGTATAAAATTCCTCATCTCCTTACGCCTCCTCCCACCCTTTGTTTATTAGTCCCAGCATGCCAGATGAATACAGAAGTCGGATCTTGATGTCAGATAGGATGTAGGTAACAGGATGAACAGTGAAAGGAGAGACAGGGGAAGCACTGAGGTGATGGGCGGCGTGCCCTCGTGCAGTTGGTATCAGTAAGTAGGCCCTGCAGCCTGCTTGGTCTACCGTCATGCAGAGAATCCCAAGCCATTGCTGCTGTCCTCTGCATGTCCTCTGCATGGATCATATAAACATACCTCTGTCTCCCTTGTCTACACTGTGTATGCTCAGGCATGTGGCTACAGGAGGGTCCGTGGGTAAATGGATGTGACCCATTCATTCCTACCTCTGTCCCTTTGCAGTTTGTGTAGTTCAGGGTCTGCTTGTCCCTAGAGATGTCCTTGTCCCCAGTTCTGACCAACTTATCTCAGGCTCTCCTTTCCAGGAGCCGTGGCCTTGGAGGGCATAGAAGTAGGGGTGATGGTTATTGGAGGGCCTTGAGTCGGGGAGACATACTTGCAGCCCAGTCAAGAGCATCCTGGCCTCATCCGATTGTTCTGTGGGGTTCCTGGGATGTCAGGGCCTGATTTGGTGACCTCTGCAGTTTGATGACAGCTGGGACATGTCCCCATCCTCCTGTCCAGCCTGGAGAGCCTCTACACCTTCTACTGTGCTGCTTTCCAGGGCCAGGAACACCCGAGGGGCTGGCACATGACTGGCAGACCTTCAGTACCATGGAACTAGGGAGTGCCACTGGCCCTTCTGCTTCATCCCTTTCCCTCATTGTCTGGATTCATAATTTGAAATTTCACAGTGGCTAGCATGCTGCTTTTTCTGGGGGAATCTGATCACAGTCACAGCAGGAAGCAGCTACTATCATGGAGCGTAGCATGGCAGGTCAAGTATCAGGCTGCAGATTTGTCACAGCAGTAGTCAGGCCTCAGGCTGGCTGTGTGGTCCTGAGCAGTATACACCGCCTCTCTGAGCCACAGTCCTCATCTGTACATGAAGGTGCTAAACTAACCTTGACTTCCTGGAATGTCCATGAGGATTGTGGGTAATATGTGTGGCACACAGTAGGTGTTGTTTGCTCAGATGGTTACAGCAGACCCAGCCCTCCATGAGCTGGCTCACGGTGGTCGAGCTGTCTTCAGTTTGCTAATAGCGGGATAGATCTGTTCCTACAGCTGGGTGCACCCTGACTGCATCTGTGCAGTCAGCACAGGATGGTCACCCAGGGCAATGTCACGGCCAGCATCGGGAATCACAGGCCCTGGCCAATGTTTTCCTGCACCTTTGATGAATTTTTAAAAGGCAAAAGTGAATTAATTATTGCCAAGTAAGTGTGGGCACGCAGACTGCATGGAGAGGGGCTGAGGTGGAATCTTCAGTGTCAGTGGTGTGGGGTGTCGCCCACGGTGCCCTGAAATTGCCACTCCACATGGAAGCCTGGCCAGTGACACTCAAATGCCAGGGAAGGAGCTACTCAGGCCCCAGGCACAGCCATGGCAGGAGTGGGTCCTGGCTTCTGTTTGCATCTGTTCCTCCCCTCATGGGACAGCTCCTTGGGCTGCACTGTGAGGGTCACACCAGGACGACCATGTAGGCAGGAGCAGCTGGAGGTCACTGGGATGTCCTGACCTTTTTTCTCCCTCTCACCCTGGGTGGACAGTGCTGGAGGCTGGTGCCACTGTGTCAGCTGGGTATCCACTGGGTGTCTGCTGGGTGTCCGCTGGGTTAGGGGGCTAAAAGTCCTTGCCAGTCCTTGATGTGACTCAGCGGAGACCTTCCCAATGTCAGCAGTCAGCTCCTTCCTCAGACCTATGGGGACTCATGTGGGCTACACCTCACACTTCTGCCTGAGTCCTATCAGTTTAGGTTCCTCCTTATGGGGCCTACAAACAAAGAAGGGCTGAGTGGCCGTGAAATAGAGGATGCAGGTTCATCTCTACCAGGCCCAGATGTCACTACTAGGGAGGAAACTGGTTCCTCCCTGTTGTCTCTGGAGGCCATGCAATGGAGATGACAGATCTCAAAGGGGTGAGCTAGTGATTTCATATAGGTACATTTAGGGGTTTTAAGGTATGCATAGGAGTTTTCCAGGTAACAAGTCACATTAGGGGCATTTTAGGCCTAAGGATAGTGTCAAGCAAGGATATCGCAAATAAGAGAATATACACTAAAGGGTTGGGTGGCTAGAGACCACATAGTTTCTATGCATGCATGTGCGTGTCTGTGTGTACACATGCATGTGGGTGTACATTCTTATTCAGAGGAAGGTTAGGGAAGAATGTCAGAGCAGTGGTTGGAACTGGTCAGGACAGGGCCTCCACCCCAGCTGTCTGTGGATTGTGCCCAGAGCCAAACAAAGGGGGGCTTTGGATACTGGGACCTTCTCACATATCCTCCAGTGCTCTCAGTGCTCTCAGCTTGTCTCTGGGGAGCCTGCCCAGGCAGCCCATCAGTCACACCTAGGTGTGAAGGGGAAGGTGTCCTCCCGGCATATGGTTATTAACGTTCGCCATCTTTAAGCCTCATTAGGGAGTGTTAAATGCTAATGAATTTAGAGAGGGGTGTCTTGGGGCCTCTGTTTCCTTGGAAACATTTGAGAGCAGGTGCTTTATAATGAGCTGAACCTATTTTAAAAGTGAGCGGTGAGGGCTCTTTGATAGGCCAGCTCTCAGAAGCTGATGGGCAAGTGTGCACAGAGCAGCGAGGAGCTGTGAGGCCAGTGGAGATGCGCCATGCTCTCTGGAATAGCATCTCTCTGGTGGTTTCTATAGAAACGGCCAGCACCTAGGTAGGAGAGCAGCCCAGCTCCAGGTTTGCTTACGCAACACTGGGCACACCCAGCATCAGAAGGCTGGATCCTGTGGGCACAGGACAGATGCGCATCGCCGCAGCTGTACCACGCGAGCGATATTAATTGTGTCTCTTCTCCACCTACCCCCGTCCCCACCCTGCCTATTATTCAGGCCCAGCTGATGAAAAGGAGAATGAACATTTGTGAAGCTAATTCCTCCCTGCAGAGCACGTTAAAGAAACTTTTCATTACTGAAAAATTTAAATATCCACTAAAGTAGAGAAGCTACTTAATGACCCTGCACAAGCAGCACTTCTGAGTGGTTATGAGCTGGTGGCCAGCCTTGCTTTATTCTAATCCCACCCATTTCCCAACAGCCTCCGCCCTTCCCTTCCATCCCCTCTCCTCCCACTGGGTAATTTAGAAGCAAATCTCAGACATCCATTTTATTTGTAAATACTTTTTTTTTTAAGATAAGGACTTCAAAATTATTATAATACCATTATCCACTGTAAGACTTCAGCAGTAATTCCTTAATACCATCAAATATCCAGTCTGTGTTCAGATTTCCCTATAGCCTCCTAATTTGCCTTAAATAGTTGCCCTGTTCAAATCAGGACCTAAACATTTGGTTGATAAGTCTCTTCAGTCTTGTTTAATCTGCAGGTTTTCCGTATAATGTATTTATGGGGTAATAAACTGGTTGCCTGTCCTTTCTTTCCCCAGTCTCTCCCCAGTGGTGCCAACTCACATATGCCTCTGGTCTCCGTGAGTCTCATGAGCCGCTCCATCCGGCAGCTCAACCCTGCTGTGTGTACCCAGGTCTCCTGGGCAGCTGTGTTCTGTACCACGTGAGCTCTTGCCACCCACCCAGACATATTATATGTGACACAGGTTTCTCTACAGGTACCAGGTACCCATGTTCAGCCGTGGCCCAGAGTGTCCAACGGGAAATCTCAGAAACCAACTGAGCATTCTGAGTCTTAGGATGTCACACAGTCTCCTCCAGCCCACAGTACACACACTGTGTGCCACCTGCCTGCCAGTCACCCTGCTGCTCTCTCAGTTTTCACATGGTCTTCTGTGGCACCCGCAGTGCTTGTGTTCACATAGCCATGGCTTACTTAATAGTGATCCCCAAATCCAAGAAGAGAGGCGTCAACTACCCCACCTGTTGAAGTGAAGGTGTGAGGCCCTTCCCTCAGGGGTGGGTAAAGCTGTCAGAGGAAGGAAGAGTCATGTGTGGAGCTTGCTGAGAGCCAGCCCCGTGGTTTAGTCTGTGCTCTGGTGCTGTGAGCAGACACCATGACCATGGCAACTCTTACAAAGGACGACATTTAATAGGGGCTGGCTTCCAGGTTCAGAGATTTAGTCCCCTATTGTCATGGTAGAGGTATGGCAGCATGCAGGCAGAGTGTTGAAGAAGAACCTGAGAGTTCTATGTCTGGATCCACAGGCAGAGAGCGAGCCTCTGGGCCCAAAACCCACCATCGACGTACTTCCTCCAATAAGGCCACACTTACTCCAATAAGAACGTATCTCCCAACTCTTGTCAAGTAGCATGACTCCTTAATAACCAAGTGTTCAAGTATTCAATGGCCTGTGGAGGCCATTCCTAGCCGGACACCTACACTCTAGTACATTAAGACATTCCAACACTGCATGATCTGTCTAGCTTTATTATGGTACATCCTTATTGTTTGCGCCATTTAGTGTTCAGTTATTGGTATTGATCTCTCTTGGGATGTGATTTGTCTCACACGGGCTAAAATGGTATAGTCAGATTGGAGGTTGGGGTGGGGGCAAGATGTGAGACTCTGGAGTGGAGGGGTCAGCAGTGAAGTCACTGTTCCCAGAGACAGGTCACAATGGCTCCTGGGAGAGTGAGTTGCTCACTGTTTGTTATTTTGTTTTTCAAGACAGGATCTCTCCATGTAGCCCTGACTTGTCCTGGAACCTGGTTATGTAGACCAGGATAAATTCCACCTCACAAGAGATGTCCTGCCTCTGCCCCTAACCCTGAGTGCCGAGATGAAAGTGGGCACCACTTGCATTTGTAAAATGTTGTGTTGGCGTCGGATGATTTCCAGCCGGTTTCACTGCATTACTGGGTATTGCAGTGTATGTATTCTGTTCATAGATCAAAACAGTAACCCTTGGATTTCTGCCATGAGTCTAACCCAGCTGTGATACGCCATCCTCAGATGTGGCTGGAGTCACGTTGGCAATTGTTAAGGATTCTACATCCATGAGGATTATTGCTCCATACTTTATTTCTTGTCGACTTTTCGTGTGAAGTCAATGCTGGACTCAGGAAAGTCAACTGAGACTCCTCTTACATTTTTTTTTAACTAGTCATGTTGGCTCTAGTTCCTTCATCCTGTCTCTCTTTCTCTTCTTTTCTTTTCTTTTCTTTTCTTTTCTTTTCTTTTCTTTTCTTTTCTTTTCTTTTCTTTTCTTTTCTTTTCTTTTCTTTCTTTCTTTCTTTCTTTCTTTCTTTCTTTCTTTCTCTCTCTCTCTTTTTTTATCGGATATTTTCTTTATTTATATTTCAAATGTTATCCCCTTTCCCGGTTTCCCCTCCTAAAAACACCCTCCCCCTATTGCCTTCCCCATTCCTCCTGCTCACCAACCCACCCACTCCCGCTTTCTGGCCCTGGCATTCCCCCACACTGGGGCATACAGCCTTCATAGGACTTGACTGAGTACTCAAGCAAGGCCATCTGAAGCTGCATTTTCTAGTAGGAAGATGATAAAATAGTAATAATAACAGTAAAAAAATATAATAAGTAACCAAATACAACAATATAATGCCACACATAACAATATACAATAATATATCATAATAATGTAATACATACTATATATAACAATATGATATAATATAGAATAATGTGGAGTTAGCATAGCTTCTCCCTTGATCCTTTCAAGGTAGTGTGGATGTCATCTAAAATGGCTGGCTCTGCTGTCCCACACATGTCCACAGAGCCTGCGTCTTTCCTAGCTACAGCAGCTACCCGCTCTTCCTTCTGAGCGTGGCTCAGTGTCTTTCCTGTTGCAGGACATCCTTACGACTTTCTTCCACTTGGGTCCACTGACGCATGTCCTCAGCTCTGGGAACTGTCTTTATTTGCTCCAGCTTCTGTTGTATTCTTAGCTCCCTCTTCACACCGCCTTGTAGGCATGGCTGACAGCACATGTTTGAAGTATGAAGGAAGTTTCACAAACCTTGACATATATAGACATACATACATTTATATTTTTACGTGTATAAAAATGAGTGTAAAATAAAAAGGCCTTACCATGTAGCCCTGGCTGGCCCAGAAATCTCCATGCAGACTACAATAGCTTTGAACTGACAGCCTTTCCTCTGCCTCCTAAGTGCGTGGGTTACAGGCATGTACCACCATGTCAGCTACCTACATTATAGCTATATAGAGTATTCATGCATCTAATATGCATCTCCACATCAGAATAATTAATCTGCCCATCACCTTCAGAAACTGTTGTGGCCCTCTGTTCACTTTGGTGAGTTCTATAGTTCCAGCTTTATTTTATTATTATTTTTTTATTTTTTATTTTTGGTTTTTTGAGACAGGGGTTCTCTGTGTGTAGCCCTGGCTGTCCTGGAACTCACTCTGTAGACCAGGCTGACCTCGAACTCAGAGATCTGCCTGCCTCTGCCTCCCGAGTGCTGGGATTAAAGGCGTGCGCCACCACGCCCAGAAAAACGTGTAGCCCTGGCTGGCCTCGAACTTGTGATCCTCCTGCCTCTGCCTCCTTCAGCAAATCCTACCCGCGTGTGCCACCACTACTGGCTTTATATTGAAGTTGGGTTCAATTAGAATTAAGTTTGTATATGGCCAAGGTCGGATGGGATTTTGTATTTCTAACTGTGGGTGATCTGTATTCCTGTAAGCGGCTCCTCTCGCTGCCCCTGTGTGGGTCTGTCTCCGTGCTCTGGGCTCCTTTCCTCTCTATCTGAATTTCTGTGTCCCTCATAAGGAGTCTCAGGACTGGCTGGCACATGCTTCGTTCTTTGATGTCTGACCTGCTCTGATTTTGATCTCATCCTCATCTGATTTACAATCACCTTGTCCAACTCTAACAGAACGAGACAAAGTCTACTTGAACTTTGCTATTGTGTGTGCAGTTGAGGGAGAACTGAACTAAATGAGCCTGCGATGTCTGACCCTGGAGCACTCTTTGATACCGGTCAGGAATGCAGGTGGTTTTTCCTAGTTCCTGGCCAGGCTTATCCCTCAGTATTTACCTTGTTGATGCTGTGATTGAAAGTCATAGCGAGAAACAAGCTTTGGAGCTAGTTTTCAAAATTTCAATTTGTGATTGCTCATTGTTAGGGAAACAATAAGCCTCTGAATATTTGCCTTGGATTGTGCCGTTCTCCTACAGCCCCTGTTCTGGTGCGTTCTCTGTAGATGCTAGGTGGGCTCTTAAAAATAGGTAATCATGTCCCCTTGGAGCCCCAGTCCGTTTACTTGTTCTTTTCCAGCTTAGATGGATCGACTTACCTATTAATTACTTATTTTTCCTTGCTCTGGGCCCTGCCTCAGACATGTCTAACATGTTGTCTGGCAGCCCTGAGAGTGGCCAGCCTCGCCTGGGTCTTGGATCCTAGAGGGAGGGCAGCGTTCTTCTCCCTGTTGCAGGACCACTGACTGGCCCCTTTTCTTGATGTGCTGTTTAGTTTCAGAAATTAGTCTCCCCCCCCCACCTTATTTTCTGAGATTTTTAAGTTGCAAGTAGTTGGATTTTATTAGATACCATTCCTGCTTTAATTGCATTGTGGGTTTTTTGTTGTTGTTGTTGTTTCTTTAAATTCTGTCAAGGTGAGATTTGTCAGTTGATTTTCAAACATTAGCACACCCGTGTGTTTGTGGTGTAGACCTGCCGTAATCATGTCTTCCCTTTATGATTTGTGTATCTGCCACGAGGGTGTGGGTCTCAGGGTTCCTGGAACCTGCTGCGCATGGGTGTGGTGTTGGGGTGAGCTGGCAAGGGTGCCCTTCATCAGCTTTTTGAAGAAGTGGTTCTAATTGATGTAAATGGTTGCTGGAACTAACCAGTGAAGGCACTTTGCATGAAGTTGTCTCCAAGCAAAGGCTTGGAAATGTATTTACTAAACAAACCTATGACCTGTATTCCTCTGTGGGCGGGTCTTACTGTTGTTTCTCTCTCAAGATGGCTGCTCATTTCATCCAAGGTAGAAATGTGGATGGGATATTTGTCTCGATGGTATTTTATATCTGAATTATTGCTGGAGTCATCTTCCTGTCCCACTCATCCCTGATGCCGTGGGGTAAGACGCCCCACCCTCAGCAGTCCATTGAAGTTTTACAAATGTCATCTTTCAAAGCCGCGTGTTTTGGTCTCACTTGGTTTTTGTTATTTGTTTTGCGTTCCGGAGAAACGGGAAGTTCTTTTCTATCCTCTTTACCCTCTCGTCCTCCCACTGTGGAATTTCATTCTCTCTTCTGTCTCCAGTTCCCTTCCATTGGAGCTGAGGTCACTGCCTGAGACTTTTCTTCTGTTCGATCAGCACTGCCAATTTCCCTGTAGACATCACATCTTTGCTGAACATTGCGGATGTATTGTGTTTTTATGTTCATTCAGTTTGAAATACTTTCTCATTTCCTTTTTGATTTATTCTTGACCTGTGGATTATTTAAAAGTTTGTATTTAGATTCCCTGAACATGAGAGTTTTCCCCAAATGCCTTTGTTATTCGTTTCTGACTTAATTCCACTGGGGGTAGAGGATGTACATTGCATATTTTAGTCCTTTTAGATTGAGACTTGTTTGATCATCTAACGTGGTCTGTTTCGTGCTGCCCTGTGTGCCGTATACTCCATTCTGTCAGCTTGGTTGGCAGTACTGGGTGGGTCTTCCATACTCTTTTTGTCTCTGTTATTTCTATAGGAGCAGCTATGCTGTGGTTTCTATAGGAGCAGCTATGCTGTGGTTTCTATAGGAGCAGCTATGCTGTGGTTTCTATAGGAGCAGCTATGCTGTGGTTTGAATGTATGTTTTTCCATATTCACGCTCTAGAGCATGAGCCCTTCGGTGATTGTAATGCTCATTTTTCTTGTTGCTGTGACTTGAGAGGAAGCAACTTAAGGAGCCTTTCCTCTGCTTCACAGTAGGAGATGGATAACCCTTTACAGTGGGGAGCACATGGTGGCCTGAGCAGGGGGCTGGCTGGTCACATTGTGTCTGCAGTCAGAAAGCAGACAGTGAACAGGAAGTAGAACAGGCATGGAATCTCCAGCCCCATCTGTCAGTGACCCACTCCCTCTAGCGAGTCTCTATCTTCAGAAGGTTCTGCAGCCTTCCCTAAGGGCCTCGCCATCTGGGGACCCAGTGTTCACACAGCCTACGAGGAATTTCACGTTCAGACAACAGTGATGTATTTACAGATGGCTCCAGGGTTAGTGGGACGGCTCAGTGGGTAAAATCAGTGGGTAAAGGTGCTTGCCACGTTAGTCTGACAGTCTGAGTCTGACTCCCGAGACCGACCCACATGGAGGTGGCGGGGGAGGACCAGCCCCGCAGAGTTGTCCTCTACCTCGCACATGAAGGTGCTAACACGTGTGATATAAATCATAGTAGTAAATTGTAAAGCAATTTAAAATGAGAGGTTAGAGCTCTGATAGGTGACTGTTAGGAGATGGATGTTCTTTCAAGTGGAGTTAATGTCCTCGCAAGGGTCAGGGGGGACTCATCAGGACCTCCCACTCTGCTCTTCCATGTCTCCTGCCCTGTGGAGACAGTGTTTGTCTCCTCTGCTCCCTCTGCCTGGTGCCATGGCAGGAAGGTGCAGAACCTCACACAACACTGTGTCTTCTGGCGCCTTGATCTTGGGCTTTCCAAACTGCAGAACTGTGAGAAATATCATTGTCTTATTCCACAGTTACCCATGGAACTAGAGCAAGGTGGCTGACGCTGGCCACTTAGAGCAGATCTGATTCCTTCTCAGTTCTCTTGGTTTGGAGTTCACTGCTTCTATTTGAAGTTCTGTACTAGTTGCCTGAGGGCTAGGATTCTTCTTTTCTGCCAGGAACAAAAGAAGCTGTGATGAAGGAACCTTCTGCAAACCCTATTAGCACATTAAAGCGTTGGTGGGCGTGGGTGGGGAGGTTGGAATGTTGCGGGTCCACAGCCTAATTACAGTTTGTCTTGAGTGATCTTTATTCTCCTACATAGCCGTTCCTTGCCCATTTCTGTGTCAGACCTAATGTTCTATGACTAACAGATAAAAACCTTCAGAATGTATTAACTTTACAATACCCTAGTTTCTACTAACCAAAAGCCGGAGAATAATCAGATGGCATCCAATGCCAGTATTTGGGATTCTCTGATTTGCTATTCTGTTTCTACAAAAAAACTTTATGAAACTGCTTCTCAAGGAACATTGGAATAGAATTGAAGGAACCCTAAATCTGTGTTATAGATTTAAGTTTGTTTGTTTTTACGTTAATCTTTATTTATTGTGTTCGGGCACTGTGTGGCACTGTGTGCCACCGTGAAGGTGAAAGGGCAACTTGTGGGAGTCAGTTTTCTCCTCTCACCATGTAGGTCCTAGGACTTGAATTCAGTCCATCAGGCTTAGGAGCAGGCACCATAAGCTGCTGAACTGTCTTACCAGCCCTGTGTTGAAGAGTTCTTAACAGCTGCCCTCCTCACTCATGGACCTCTTTTCTGGAAGACTTATATACAGACTTTCAACTTTACCGCCCCATGATACATGGTTATTATCTTTGGTGGGCATAGCTATTTTTATAAAGTTGATAACAAAGCTTGTTGTACATCTCATAAGCCCTGTTCTCTTGGGTTGCCTTTGTAAATGGCTCGGTTTGTCCAGAGAAAGCAGGATGGTCCTTCCAGGAGCCCTGTCACCCCATCACTTGTGGTAGTTGTTAGTTTTGTGTCTCTGTGATCAAAGCACATGACGAGGAACAATCCAGAGGAGGGCCGATGGGCTCAGGCATGGTGGAGAGGGTGTGGCAGGGCCTCAGCAGTACTGGGAGTGGGAGAGACCATCCATCACAGCAGACCCGCAACAGGGAGGAGGCCAGAAGCCAGGCCTGCCCCTGGTGCCCCTCTCCTGAAGGTCCCCTGCTCTCCCTAAATGGCACAACTGGCAGGGGGGATAAGCACTTAAACCATGAGCCTGTGTGGCCTTATAACCCTAGCAGGAAGCCACCCGGTCCTGAGATTTTCACCCTCGGGTCAGTGGGAATATGCAGGGTCCCATCCGTCCTGTAGGAAGCTGTTAGTGTGCTTGGCCTGTTCAGGTCTGGTAGTTTATGTCACAGGCCTGTGTAGTGTCCTAACATGAGGAATGACCTGATCCTGGTTTGTCTTACCTGTCAGAAAGATCCCTGGGCCTAACTGGGCTCCCCCTGGCCTCCTGGCAGAGCTGGCCGCCTTTGCTCTGCACACTCTGGAAGTCGCCCTATCAGCAAGTGTCTGGGTTGTGGTTGTGAGATAAGCTGACAACTCCATCTCTTAACTGTTCCTCTTCTCCACATTGGCTCTCCCAGTGTTAACGCAGCCACGCTGGCTTTCATTTGATTAGCTTTAATACGGTGCGCCTTTCAACCAAGCACTTTGAGTCTATCTGTTTCGTTTGATTTAAAGTGGCTTTATGGTGATGAGCCCGTTGAGTCTTTTTTTTTTTTTTTTTTCATTTTCATTTATTTATTTTTGAAACAGGATCTGGCCTCAGACTCCTGGATCCAAGCAAGCCTCCTCCCCAGCCTCCTAAGCAAGTTGGCCTGCAGGTGGTGGCACTACATCTTGCTTTGCTGGAACTTCAGGGGAAACAAAATAAATCCAATGTGATAGGTTGTAGTTAGTGGTTTAAATAATTTACATACAAAGTGATTATCGGTGTGGTTAAATTGGGCCCTACGTTTACTGCTTCCCATTTTGTCTTGCTTTCCTTTGCTGTTCTTTTCCTGTCTCCTTTGGATTACGTGAGCATTTTCTGTTGTGTCATGGGCTGTTCCTTGGGTGAGTGCCCCCAGGGCTCATATCTACTGCCCTCCTCCTTTCTCCTTTCTTTCTCCTTCAGGAAGCCCACTGATGAGATAGTTAAGGCTGTATTTGTTTTGACTTTGGCAAAGAAATTGTGTCATAACAGCGGGCTTGCTTAGGATGCTTGCTGATAATGAGGCTCCACTGTATGATTTCACCTGTCCTGCCAAGCTTTCTGTAGCTGCTCACTGGACTTCCCAGCCCACCAGCTCCTGTGTGCATTTCTTCAGCCTTTTGAGTTTTGTTCAGAGCTTTTAGTGCAGCATCTAGATGGTAGGCAAGTGAAAGAGACCCTTCTGGGCTTGGTGTGCTGCATTTCATCTTACTGTTGTGCAGTGGTCCCCTGCCCCCATGCTGAGATAGTTCCATGGTCTGAATAGAATTCCTCTGCAGTGCCATGTATACCACCAGGACTGTGTGACAAACTGTCACCAAATGTGTGCCACAGCTATGGCAGTTCTCAAAGTCCTGGACTCTCACCAGTGCTGTTCTCAGGAGCCTCACTGGGTTTAGGGACCACAGTCAGCTCTCTGGTAGCCTTCAGTGTCCTCTGCTGTCAGTGGACAGAGCTGGGTAGTATCAATTGTTTGTTTGTTTGGTTCTTTGAGACAGGCTTTTCTGTAGCCATGGATGTCCTGGGACCAGCTCTGCAGATCAGGCTGGCTTTGATCTTAGAGATCCATCCACCTACCTCCCAGCCGGCCAGCAGTGTTTTTGTTGTTAAGACAGAATGCATCATCCCTCCTGACTCCCAGTTCAAGTGTAAGCTTGCAGGCTTTGTTCTTGCACTGCGTGATTATTTTAAACTTTTTTTTTTTCTGGGAAAATTTTATTTGCATTTACCATGGCATTTTTCTTTCTGGTATTAGCAATCGATGGCTGGGAAATGCTCTAACCTTCTGGTAAGGTTTTTGTTGCTGTTGTTGTTGTTGTTCACAATGTATATCCACTCAGGACTGCCACCAGATTGCTGATTTTCCATTAATAACATGTATTCAACTAAGGAGCTGGCATTAAATTACCGTGCTTTAAATTCTCTTAAAAGCAATCCTATTTGTGCGGTTAACCTACCAAATCAATACTTGGTTAATTTGATTTGCTTAATTATGCCTTCACATTTTAAAAATTGCTTTTTAAGTTAATTTTGTAGTATAATTTAATTTAATAAAATATGTCCATGAGTCTAGAGAAAGGGTTGGCAACCAGAGCCTACAAGCCCCATCTGGCCTGTGACCTGCTTTTATATGGCCCCTGGGCTAAATGTGGGTTTTATGCCTGTAATCAACTCTAATATGTGCGCATTTGAGCTCTCTCTCCTGAGAGCGCGCGCACACACACACACACACACACACACACACACACACGAGTACTTAACCGCAACAGTGACTCAGTGACTGTACATGGTTCATGAAACCTAAACTGTCTGTCATCAGTGATCCTTATTCATGAGTGAAGTCTACAAAGTAACATCTTTTTTAAAAAGGATTTTTATTTAGATGCGTGTTATGTGTGTAAGTATGTATGATGTATGTATGTATGTATGTATGTATGCATGTACATATGTATGCAGGCCAGCCAGCCACATGTGTGCAGGTGGCCCAGGAGGCCAGAAGGGGGTGTTGGATTTTCTGGGAGGTTTCGAGCTGATGTGGATGCCGAGAGTGGAGCCTAGATCTTCAGGAAGAGCAATACGTGTTCTAACCACTGAACCATCTCTCCAGCCCCCAGAGAAATAACCAAATAACCCCGGTCACCCCATCTCCCTCATTCTGTCCCCTTCCTCTACTGGTAAAACATACTGGTTTATTTTTATTTGAAGCTTACATTTCTATTGTGTGCGTATTAAATGGGATCTCAAGCATCTGCTGCTTTGTGACTAAGGATGACTTTGAAGCCAGGCGGTGGTGGCGGTACCCAAGCCCTCGTTGAGCTCTCCGTGGCATACGCTGGGCTTTCCCCAGTTCTTCACTGTCTTTGACATGCTGACATCTTGGCGTCCTGCCCACCCGTGCAGCTCTATAACCAGTTGTTGGGTGTGGGGTGGGCTGTGGGTTGCAGGGTGCCGCACGTCTGTAGTGTTGCCCCGGGGTTGCCTGGCCCCTCCTCTCTGAGTCTGTGCATCTCTGCCAGCAGCTTATAGCTATCCAACACCCTGACACCACCCAACAGAGGTGCTGTCAGACTCTGGGAGTTTGCTCATTTAATAGGCAAGGGATGACATTTAAGTTTGCTTAAATTGCTCTTGTTATAAGCAAGGTCGAAGCCATTTCCCTGTCGATGAGCTGCGTCCTCTCGCCATCTTCTGTGGAGCTCAGGCTTTCTCAGAGGCTGCTGGTGTTGCAGATGGTAACCTTTGCATCTAATGCCCCTTACAAACGCCTCTCCCACGTGGCTGCCTGTTACTCGTTCGTTATTTATCTGCTCTTGTTCTGCCTGTGAGTGAGCTGTGTTAGTTACTCGCCACTTGGTCAGCCGGACTGGCTTCTCTCTCACTGTTCCTGGCTGTAAAGCTGTGTCTGGGAAGTACCCCAAGGCCTGGCCCGTAGAGAAATCCAGTCACGTTGTCTTCTCTGATTTATATGTTTTCCTTTGTTTTATTAGTATAAAGTTTTGTTGCTTCTCTAATGTCTACAGACGTTTTAATGGTCATTCTCAAAGCTCTGTGACTGACTCGGCCTTAAGGACAAGCCCTACAAGCATGCTCTAGAGCTGGCATGTGTAGACTGTCACATTCTCACACTTGAAGAAGCCCATATGCCTGTTATCAGGGAAATGGAACAATCTGCGAGCTGAGACCTGGGCCATAGCCAGAACCTCACTGGAACGGCCCATTCGATCCGAGAGAGCCGGGGCCTCAAAGAGGCAAGGCTGTGCCTTGGTCGGCATGTACAGTCCAGCGGAGTCCAGGTTGATTGTCTACAGGCGGTCTCAATTCTCCAGCTATGACACAAGCTGTCGTCTACCTTCCCCACAGCCAGGCTTTTCCAGTGGGTCTGCAGTTGCCAGTGGAGGCTCTCCTCCTTGGCTCCAGTCCTGAGGTAGGGCGTGCCAGCTGCCCAGGTAATAATCAAGGTTGCCGTAAAACTCCCCAGCCTACAGGGTATGTCTCAGCGGGAAGGAAAGTCTGCCGTGCGGTGATGAGCACTCCGAAGGCCAGCTTCCTGCCCACAGCTGTGCCTCATTGGCAGGGTTCATCTGTAACACGGGCAGTTTCCCAGCCATTTGCTTTTATGGTGCCCTAATGAACTGTGCTATTTGTAGCCATTCTGAGAAGATGTGTGCCTTTTGTTCTGGTAAAGTTTACTTGGAAGGTGCAGGGTATAGGTAGCTCTGACATGCATGGCAGATGGCCCCTGGGTATGCCTTTCTAGGCTGTTGTCCTGACTCAGAAGGGGCTGTTGTTCTGAGTTAGAAAATACAGGGAGAGTCCCAGGTGCCTTTATCATTCCCTGGCCTAACCCAAGGAGGCTACAGGGCATGTGCTCTTAAGGCCACACATAACCCAGGGCACACATGGTGACCACTAACTGCTGTCCTCTATGACCTGGCCGGCTCTGCACGGATTCACCAAGGAGAAGGATCCGGGCCACCTGCAGAGATGTGTCTGAGAGGTGAGATGTGGCCAGACCAGTTTCTCACTCTGTAGTCACTGGTGTTCCTAGTTAGCTCTTGATGCCCGGCGACCTGGCCTGTGATTGATGGCGACAGTTAGAGGGGAAGGGTGAGCAGAGGTATCTTAACATGGCCACAGAGTCCCATAGGACATGGGAGAAGGGGTCTGAGGGTGGTGGGATTGGACTGTTTAGGGATGAACAGGGGCAGTGAAGACCCCCAGAGCCAAGGGGAGGTCTCAGTTTGCTTGTTGACCCCTCTGCCCACCAGAAAGCAGCACTGTGCTTGAACACTGGGTGTTGGGTAAGCTTGTGGGGCAGATATTGGGGGCTGTGACATGTCCTGCCCTCCCCAGGTTCATGCCTAGCGGGGGTTTATCTCAGCAGCAGTGTGGGTCCTGGATGCCCATGGATTCTGGTCTCGTGGGATGACACACAAGAAAGCAGGCAGCTCTTATAGCTGGAGACGCTCCTAGAAGCATCTGTGAGGGGCAGACTGTGGCCCTGTCCTGCCTTCATGTCTCTGCAGGGCTGGCCTCTCCTCTTCAGGGCTTGGGGGGTGGGTGGGTCTGATGTCACTCCAGTAGACGGCTACTTGTGAAGAGGCCAAGTCATTTGTTGCCCACGTTTGCCCCTAGTAACTTAAAGAGGCAGGGACTGGCCAGCAGACAACCCAGTTGTGAGCCCCAAGGGAAGCAGCTGGGATGGGTGAGGGTTGGCCTCACCTCATTTGGTAGCCAGCAGAACGGATGACCCCAGAACTGTGTGTCTGCTGTAGCCACATGGTGGCGCCGAGAGAGCTGATAACCCTGTGACCAGTGCCTGTGGGCTGCCTGTGCTTCCCTTCCAGACAGCAGGGGCTGGGTTTGGCATTTGGCATCATGCCCTGCCCTGCCATGTTGAGAGCTCATTCGGTGGAGGTGCCCTGAGTCCTTGTGCTGGACCCCGCTCGTTCCTACCAAACCCGGCATGTCAGAGCAGGACGCGTGGAAGACAGTGCAGGGCATGGCTCCCCTCGTTTAGGAGTGGAGGCTGCGAGATACCCGGGATGATCCTTAGAAAATAAAGCACAACTTTAAAAGTCAAATGCATTCTGCTGGGTGGCTGTGGCACGGGCCTTTAATACTGGTACTCGGGAGGCAGAGGCAGGTGGATCTCTGTGAGTTCAAGGCCAGCCTGGTCTTGAGAGCAAGTTCCAGGAAATAAAAATCAAAACCAATGTAAGCTGCATTCTGAGACTTGAGTCCTAAGAACACTTGTTCCCTGTGTCATTGCTACTCATCCAGGGACAGTAGTCCAGGTTTTGTAGCTGTGAGCTACGTGACACGTTCAGGCCCTCTCAGAGGAATGACACCATCATTGCTGGATGGCGCTATTCATTAGGTACTGAGGTCAAGGTGGGAGCCCCCATCCCTAATGTGAGTTCACTGTATATTGCTGTTGAGGGACCCTGTCAGCCCCGGAAACAACTGCCGCTCACTGTACCTGCCCACATACTGACAGAGACGGTGGGCATAACCAGCAGGTCAGCTTGCATCTGACAGGTCATTGGTTCCCAAGAGCAAACAGCTACGGCCTGGTGAGGTTGGAAAGTCACAGGGATTCATCTATGCCGGGGCTGCGTGGAGTGTGTATAGCTCAGAATAGGTTCACTGGCCCTGCCCATCCTGAGTACTACCTAACACTCCTTGGCTCTCCCTGGGTGAGCATCTTCCCCACGCCCACCATGGTGACTAGTGTCTACTCTTACAGGTGGTGAAAGGCTACAAGGCCACCATCCAGCAGACCCTGGACATTCTCTTCCTCCAGGAGGGCTCTGAGTTTCTTAGCAGTACGGACGCATCCACCCGGGACTCTGCTGACCGAACCATTATCGCCTGGGATTTCCGGACTGCTGCCAAGATCTCCAACCAGATCTTCCATGTGAGGAGCCTCGGATGGAATTGTTCTGCACATCAGCCATAGGGGGTTTCCTGCAGCCCTGGGGTGGGGTCCTGGCTCCTTTCTGTCTGGGGCAGGGGGAGATCATTTCTTTGAAGTATCTAGGACAGGGGTAGTCATAGGTCGGGTCTAGGGCTACTGCACAGTGGCAGCCTCTGCTGACTGCCCTTTCTGGTCCAGCCGCCCATGACTTTGATAATAGCACCTCATGGAGTACTAAGAAGGACAGAAGAGAGAATGCTTATAAAGATGGAGCATAGTGTCAGGCACAGAGTCCTCCCTGATAGTAGAATTGTCATGACCAACCCAGCACCATCATCACTACCAACCTCACCGTTGCTGATCACCACCTCTATCACCAGCATTACCATCACTGCTGCCACCACATCACCATCACTATGGTTACCACATCACCATATCACCATCACCATGGTCACCACCTCCACATCAATCACAATCACTGTGGTCACCTCCACCATATCACGATCACCATTGTTACTACCTCCACCAGATCACCATCACCATGGTCACCACCTCCTACCACATCACCATCACCATGGTCACCACTACCACATCACTCACCATCACTGTGGTCACCTCCACCATATCATGATCATCATTGTTACCACCTACACCACATCACCATCACCATGGTCACTACCTCCACATCACCATCACCATGGTCACCACCTCCATAGCACCATCACCACGGTCACCACCTCCATAGCACCATCACCATGGTCACCTCCATCATATCACTATCACTGTGGTCACTACCACTAACTCCACCACCATCTCCATGACAACCATGATAGTGGTTACCACCGCCATCACTGTGCTCACTATCACTGCCTTTTGGTTATGTTCTGTATATGTGACACACGCATGCACACACACACACACACACACACACACACACACACACAGCACCCTGGTTAGCCACTGGGATCTGCAGAGCCGCAGGATAAAGCAGCAGAGTGCTGTTCTAAAGCTCCTGAGTGTGTGGCAACTTTGTTACAACGGCAGCCACCCACCCAGCCTCTTAAGCCAAGGCCCAGGAGACATGGCCAAAGCTCTGAGAGCAGGGGCTCCGTGGGAGGCAAAAATCCCCTGTGGTAGCCGTCACCCCTCCATGTCCTGCTCTTTCAGGAGAGGTACACCTGTCCTAGCCTCGCCTTGCATCCAAGGGAGCCTGTGTTCCTTGCGCAAACCAATGGCAACTACCTGGCTCTCTTTTCCTCTGTGTGGCCCTATCGGATGAGCAGACGGAGACGCTACGAAGGTCACAAGGTACCTCCATCTTTGTTACTAAGGCCAAATGCTGACCATTGGCCCCAAAGCTTCCAGCTAGGACACGTGGATCCCCTGGGCACTCTGCTGCCCAAGTGGATGATTGCTGGCTCTGTGGACAAGGGTCCACTCAAGGCCCAGGACACATCTAGTGCGCAGCCACAGAGCAGGAGAGCATGCCCGTTCACGTGTCATGGGGGTGGGAATAGGAGCAGGGAGAATAGACTTGGGAGCCTTTTCTCTGTGTACTCCTTTTCTGCACAAGGCCTGCTTTGCTGAGCTGGAAGAGGCTAGGGAGTGACTCTGTAGCACCAGACCCCAGCTCTGCAGAAACTGCCTCACCTGGCTCCCATTCCCAGGACACTGTGGCTAGCGGCTGCCATCCGTGAAGATCACACTGCACAGTCAAGCTACAGACTGCGTTTTAATAAGTGTGCCGTTTATGCTGGGCATTCATAACTGTACTGGAGACCTGCAGCCCATGTGTCACAGGACTGCTGGGGCTGGTGGCCTTGGGACACCAGGTCACACCTCCACGGTGTAGGCACACAGCAGGAGCGCAGCTTCTCACCTCAGGGTCACTAAAGATAAAGTCAGCCCTGTGCTTAGCAGCTTCTTAGCCTCAGCTCATTCTTTGCAGCGTGGGGTGAATCATCATCCCTCACAGGTAGCTCTGTCTGTCTGTCTTTCTCCACAGGTGGAAGGCTATGCGGTGGGCTGTGAGTGTTCCCCATGTGGTGACCTGCTGGTGACAGGCAGCGCTGATGGCCGGGTTTTGATGTTCAGTTTCCGCACGGCCAGCCGGGCGTGCACACTACAAGGGCACACGCAGGCCTGCCTTGGCACCACCTACCATCCTGTGCTGCCTTCTGTCCTTGGGACCTGCTCCTGGGGAGGAGACATCAAGATCTGGCACTAACTGGCAACTGAGACCCCGCCCCTGGGTAGGCGGCCGGAGGTTAGGCTGCTCCCGAGAGCTGCTGAGCTTCAGTGACTCGGCTATAGAATGGGGGTGAGAAGCCGTCTCAGCGCAAGCGTGTGTTAGTAAAGGCGTTTGTCAGTGACTGGTGGGTGACACTCAATCAGTAAGTGTGTGCTCTGTATGGTTTGGTTGGTTGATTGGTTTTTTATTTGTTTGTTTTGTTTCTGGTTTTTCAAGACAGGGTTTCTCTGTGTAGCCCTGGTGGTCCTGGAACTCAGGCTGGCCTTGAACTCAGGGACCCACCTGCCTCTGCCTCCTGAGTGCTGAGATGAAAGGTGTGTGCCACCACGCCTGGTGTGGTTTTTCTTAATGTGATTTTGGCAATGAACACATATTAGCAGTGTCTTCCTGCCTTCTTACTGCAGATAGGGGAGCTTGAGGAGCGACTGTCACCTGCTGGTCCTTCGGACAGTGAGGCTCTGGGGCTTGTGACTGCCCAGGAGCTCAGTGCACTACAGCGCCCCCCACCACCACTCCACTATAAGACACTAACAACTGTGTTTCTTCCTACCCACCTCTGGTCCTCTAACCTGCTGCCTGCCCACTGCCAGGTGGGTGGTCTGTGATGGGCAAAGCTATGCATCTGTCCTGAAGGAGTGCGAGGAGAGGCAGGGACTCAGAAGCACATAGAAGGAAGTGTGGCACGAAGGGAGTGGAACTGTTGGAAAGGATGCCGAGGATGAGGAGGCGTGGCCTTGTGGGAGGAAGTGTGTCACTGGGGGTGGGCTTTGAGGTTTCAGAAGCTCACACCAGGTCCAGTGGATCTCTCTCCACCTTCAGATGGGGGTGTAGAACGCCTGCACTCTGCCATGCTTCCCGTCATGATGATAATCTGAATGATGGCCCTCTGAATCTGTAAACCCGCCCCAATTAAATGCTTTTTAAACTAAGAATTGCCGTGGTCATGGTGTTTCTTCACAGCAGTAGAACAGGGACGAAGACAGGGAGCCTCGCTCCCTAGGGGCCTGGAGCAGGCCTATGAGTCTCAGACACTATCAGAATTGTAACTAGGATGCCCGACGGCCCAGGGACTCACTCACAGGTTGGGGTGGGTATCATGGTACTTAAAAGAGGTAGGGAGGGGCGGGGGGAGGAGGAGGAAGGAGGGGAGGAGGTCTGGGATGTGGCAGAGTGGTGTGTGGCTTCACCCCCTACCCATTCTGTGATCTAGTCCTGGGCATGACCTGTCCCCTTCCCTCCCTGCCCCAGTTCCTCATCCGTGAAATCAGATTCAGGGAAGCAGCCTCCATATGTGTTGGGATATGGAAGAGTGTTGGTCATACTGAGTCATAGGGCCAGAAGTGGCCCAGGGATGCTGTGTTAGGACATTTATTTTAGTGTCCAAGGCATTGAAGGGTATCACCATCTGGGGAAAGCAGGTCAGGGCCTTGGGCTGGGCCTTGCCCTAAAGCTCCTGTGTCCTTGCTGCCACAATAGGCCGGCCTAGGTCCCCTCTTCCCCTGGCTGATGGCTGCCTGCTCTGTGCTCAGGTGCCGCAGGGCCAATGTCCTGGGGACAAGCTACTGTCTCTTCCCCATGAGCATACAGAGAGATGCCACAGGGGTGTAACTCCTTCTTTCTCAAGCAGCATGTCCCACCCTGTGCTGTCCCGTGTGACACTCAGCAAGATCCTAGGCAGGACTTTGTGTCCCGCCATGTCCCTGGCACATAAATGTCCAACGAATGACTTCTGCTGGGACCCAGGCTTTAGAACCAGTCAGGCACAGATTTGAAGTCTGCCTGAAGTATTGCATGACTTTGGGCAAGCTTTGTGGTTTACTCAGTGTCTCAGTCCCCCCCCCCACACACACACACACCATCCCCCTGGAGAGCAGCATGGGGCCCATGTTCATTGGGTGCTCGGGTTACTTGGATCTGTGTGGCTACCTTGTGACACTGAGCCTGTTCAGGCTGGGTACCTGGCCAGATTCGCTCTAGGCTTTGCTGTGGTGGGCCACGGGCTGGTGGGACCCTCTCCTACTGTTGACTCTTGCTTTCAGGGTCTTAGCGTGGGCCAGATTTTATCTCGGTAGAGGCTGCTGGCAGGAGCTGCCTCCTTCCTTCCCACTTGCAAAACCTCACGGTGAGCTTCAGAGTGGCTGCCGTCTGCCTCATACTAGACTAGGACTCCTTGCCCAGGAAGATGGAGAGCTATGATCAGTAGCTCTCACCGTGAACCAGAGGACTGATGTGATCCTCAGAGAACTCAGGGCCCCTCGTAGCATCTTCATTGAGTGTCTCCCCGAGTGCAGGCCTGAATGAGTGAGAATACAGAAGCAGGGGGTCCAGCCTTCTCCAGCCTCTCCCACTGGCTGTCCCTCCCCCTCCTGTGGTTGCCAGGGTTTCTATCTTCCCCAGGATATCTTCTGCCCCCCTGCAGTGATTGGCTCTGGTCACCAGGCTTTTCCTGGAGGGCTAGCAGGTAGCTATCTATAGAGGGGTTCTCTGTCTACCTCTGTACTCAGCCCTCTCCTGCCAGTGTCCCTGGGACAACAGGACCATAGAGCCCTAATTAGACTCTGGGACTACCTCCTGGTGGTATAGGATTGGCTTCTCACGTGAGAAAGCCTTTGCTTTCTCATGTACACAGTGGGGCTGTTGGGACAGTGAGGGTAGGGAAAGAGCTCTTCAGACTGTCTCCTGGATGGTGCTGCCAGGATAGACAGATACCAGGATAGACAGATCTGAATCTCTATGCTGACTCAGGTCCAGGGGAACAGTCATGCCTTTCTAGTGGTCCCATTGTGGTTGCTTCCTGGTGCCATCCCTAGGGTCTGGTTTCTTTCTGCAGGGGTTGGTGCATTGCGCCCCTGTATTTGCCCCAGCTGGCTTCCTGGGCAGGAGGACAGGTGTGTCCCATGTTTGCCGGCTTCTTCAAATGCCTCTTCCAAAGAACACTCAGAAAGACTGACTTTGATCCTAGCCGAGGTGTCGGGGAGTTCACCATTTGCAATTTTAAAAATAGGCAAGCTAAATTTGGAAAGCGCGGAGAAAGATGAACCTGGAGTGTGGGTTCTCCCTCCACCCACCCTCCCCGGCCCAACTCACCCCATCCCACTTTCACATCTGCAATCTGCAGCATCAGAGCAGAGGGATCCTGGGAGCAGAGCTGCCTTGTCTAGAGATGCCTGTACAGGTTGGACCCACTCCTGTCTTGCTCACCGAGTCAGGTTGTGACTTTCATCTGAGTTATACTAACACACATCCCCTGTCACCCTCCTCCCCCTGCCCCCCAAGAGTGGCCATGGCCCTCTGTGTCTTGCTGAGGAGGCTCCTCAAAGAGTACAGAGGCATGCCAGGAAAACCTGTCCCTGAAGCCTGCATCCTTGATTCCTTTCACTGTTTCCCAAATGGCTCTCCATACTCCACCAACCCAGCTGGACTCCATACAGGAGGTTGCCAACCGTCTAGAAGGCCCAGGAAAGGCCCAGTGTCCTCTGGATAGAAAGAAAGGGGGAAATTAGCCCTGCCTCTGGTGATAGCCAACCAGTGGGAGTGTGGCCATGCACTTCCTGTTGGGGTCTCGGGGGAGGGGCTATGGATTGTTTGCAGTGGTTTAGCATGCAGATGGGCATTGCTATAGACTAGGCGGGGTCTGAGTGGACTCCTGAGAGGGTGCTCTGTGGATGAGGGGTCCCCTACCAGGCTTCACCTGGTAATCTGGGCATATGGGGACTGGCAGGAGCTACCCTATGACAACAGGTATGGGCACAGAACATTGGAAACTAGTGGCTCCAGGGCTCTCTTGTCAGAGCGGCACCAGAGAGCACGGACTGTTTTAGAATGTCCTGCTGTCATCTACCTGGGCCTTTGCTGGAGTTCCCTGGTGTACTCCTGTTCATCCTTCAGTAGCTGGTATGAACTTCTCCTGACCCCATCTCCTCTCTCCTCTAGGACAGTGAGAACTCTCCCTGATTTAGAGTCTATGAGGCCCTTTATCCTTAAAGCTCTGAGCCTAGCACTACATCTGTCTCTCTCCCAGCTTCTTGGGGGGGGGGTGGTTGCAGGGCCAGCATGGGGCTGGCTAGCTGGCTCTAACACAGAGGACAAAAGGAAATCATAAGACCTCAACCCAGAGCTTACTCTAGAAGTGCTCTGGGGAGAGTGATGCACAGCCTGGGGGTTCTGCGCAACAGCACCCCAGTGCTCTGATGGCTGCTAGCTTTGAAAGCCAAGGCAGAGCTGCGGGGCATGGAGCTGGGATGAGGTAGTTCTCAACAGGAAAGGGCCATGGGTGTCCACAGGAGGCAGATGGAGAACCCTTCTGAAGGAAGGAGCCACCGTCCTAGGCCTTGTTGAAAACCCCACAATTCATTTTCAGGGTTTGAATGGCCGTGTGTCAGATAGCCAGGCACACAGAGAAACGGGGTGACATGAGCAGGAAGCAAAGACACAGGCCCGCGTCTGTGTCTGGCTTGCATGAACTGGAAGGCAAGCTGTGTAGACCCCTGCAGGGTGAGTCACAAGTAGAGAGACACAGCAGTGCCATCAGAGGACAGCGTTGGTGGCTCTGCCAACAGGGACCAGTGAGGGACACCAGGTCCCTTCTTCAGTACTGGTTAATGATGCCCAGAAAGAAACAATGCAAACCTGGGCTCTTTCCACTGCTGTCCTTTATTCAGGAGTTCGAGATACAGTACTAACAGACTGGCATGCATCACAGAAGACAGGTTCACAGGGGTGGGAGGAGGGAGGAGCCTCATGTCTGAGGTAGAGTCAGGTGGTCTCGGGAGGGGAAGGGGAGGAACGAGCACCGGCTGTTTTGGGGGTGTCCCTGGCCTCTCTTGGGCCCACAGGCCGGGCCATGGAAGAGCTCAGGGTGGATCAGGGCGGAGTGCTGGCTGCACTGTGAGACGAGAGCATAAGACATTTTCTGCGCCCTAAGTGGCTTTGGTTCCCCTCCTCAGTGTACAGAACTTCCCACTTGTTCCCTTGTTTCTGGCTTCTCCCCTCTTGTGGAGACTGGTCCCTCTAGGGTCCTAGCCTCCCCTTCCCTGGGGCAGGCCCCATGCACCCTCGCTGGAAATGAGCCAAGGCTGCCATCCAGAATCTAGCGGCAAGTGTGCGAAGAAACACTCTCTTTCCCTAAAAAAATAGCTTCACTTACAAAACAGGGGATGCTCACTTCAGGGAAGGGTGCAGAGCAGAAATATTCGGGGTTTGTAGCAGAGCCTGGGGGGTCTGTAGCAGAAGCTGGGGTGGACAAGACGACGCGCCAGAGGGGGGGTCTCTTCAGGTTCTACTGGGGTGGTAGTAAGAGGGTCAGGAGAAACTGGAACTGGACTTCCTTGGCAGGGGTTGGGACGAGGGGGTGGGGTTAGCTACTCCCTATATGGGGCAAGGTGGCAGGGAGTCTGACTGCAGTCTGCTGATGGCAGTCAGTTGAGCAGGGTACCGTAGAGCTGGGCTTTAGTGAGACTGTCCTTGCGGCTCAGCCCAGAGCCTCCAGTCCTTGGGAAGGCCTGCTGGGGGCTGAGGCGGGTGGGAGGGTGCATTTCAGGAGAGGCCTCCATGGAGCTAGGCTCCAGGGACTCGCGGGAGCCATGCTCGGGCTCCGGGCTACTGCCAGCCCCACACAGCTGCACCCTGAGCCTATCTCCATCCCCATCACTGGCTGCGTAGCCAGCGAGCGCATCAGCCGAACGACTGGGACTGAGGCTCAGATCGCCACCTGCTCGGAGGAAGCAGGGCTCGGCCAGATGACCCTGAGACAGGTCATCGCCCTCCGAGAAACTATCGGCCTTGTAGGTGGCATAGAGGGGACTGGCACGGCCCTCGGCCTTGTCGCCGGGGCTGCCACCGCCAACGGCGCCCCCGCCGCCGCCGCCGCCGCCGTAGTAACGTTCCGAGTAGTTGCAGGGCGAGGCGGCGCGGCCGGCAGCGGCGCCGGCCTGGTAGGAATAGGCGCCCACATCCTCCACGCTCACGGGCCGCCACTGGCCTCGAATGTCCTCCCCGGCAAGCCGGTTTCCGCTCGGCTTGGCCCGCAGGCTCCACAGGTTTGGAGGCATGAGAGCCTGCTGGGGACCGGGGGAGGCCGGGTAGCGGTAGGGCTCGGCCGGGTACGGAGACACAGTCCGAGCAAAGCCTGGGGCGACCTGGGCCTCCAGCGGGGAGCCCAGGGTGGACGCGGCCTTGGCGAAGCGAGGGCCGCTGCTGTAGGTGGCGGAGGGCTTGCGGTTGAAGAACTCATCGCGGCTGCTCAGGTAGATGGCCTGCTGCGAGGCGGTCAGCGTGCCGGCCTGCGCGTGCTCCTTCTCCTCGGACGTGGCGCTGAAGCTGGAGTAGGAGCTGGAGGTGGGCAGCGAGGCCGCGTAGCCCTGGTAGGCCTCCCGACGGTAGGCCTCCGGGAAGGCCGCCGCCTCGGCCTCTTCCTCCTCCTCCGCCGCGCTGTCGGTGGAATTCTGCGCCCGCAGGAAGCCCACGTCGGTCACCGGCGTGTCCACGCTGGGTCGCCGGGCGTGCTCCCGCTCATCGGGGCAGTAGAGAGCTGGGTCGCTGCAGTAGATGTCTCCCTTGTACGGGGGCCGCGGGCCCGACTTCTCCACTCCGTCGCGGTAGCCCAGGTCGCGGGCCGAGGCATCCGACATGCGCGAGGACAGGCTGCCCGGGTCCGGCTTCTCCAGCACTTTGGCGATGACGCAGGTGGGCACGCTGTCGGCGTAGGACGGATGGCACAGTGCGGACGGCAGGCTGCAGCCATGCTTCTCCATGTGCAGGCTCACGCGCTGCTGGAAGTCCGAGGGCAGCTGGAACGGGCGTGAGGAGGAGAGGAGAATGGGGACAGGTCATAGCAAAGGGACCCAGCCCTGGCCCCGAAGCCAGGGCCATACCAGCATCGCCGACGGAGACGGACAGACAGACAGACAGACAACAGGCCTCCCTAGGTGTCTCACCTCACACCAGCGGGAACAAACAACCCCCAAGGACGAAAATATCCTCAGCACCTGGGGTTCCCCATCACCTGTACCCGCCCTACCCCAGGGGGCCCAACAGGCTAGAGAAGCTGGACCCTAGCTAGGCTCCAGACCAGCACCCTTTCTGGGTCCTGCCTAGGGAGGGGGTGACTTGTTTCTGCCAGATGACAGTGTGGGACCTCCTCCCCCATGCATTGCTGAACAAGACAGACTCAGAAAACAGATGCAACAAAGATTGAGTGGCCAGTGCTAGGCCAAGGGTCTCCACGGAGTGCCTGTGGCAGGTAGGGGGTGTCCCGCTACTGTTTGATCTATTTTGTGAGTGTCGAAGGTTTGGCCTGGCCTAGGGAACGGGGTCATGGAAAGTGGTCTAGGTAGGATATTCCTTGTGCATGTGTGGTGGGAGAAACAGTCTGGCCAGAATGGTCACAGATGGGCAGGGTGGGCTCTGTCTAGTTTAGTTGGGTACCAGACAGCCTAGACTTGGACTCTGCTGCAGCTCACTCTGTGCCTTCAATAAGGCCTGTCCTTCATGTCTGATTCTTGTCTCTAATCGTGACCAGGCCCCATGGTGGCTTGGTGGGGTGCACACAAGGGGTAGCCCTCAAATGAAACAGCTGTGTGTAGCCCAAGGGTGGGTCTGGGAAGTGTGGAATGTGGGGGGGCTCCTTTCACCATCAGGAAGCCGGGACCCAGGTGCACGAAGGACGAGGGTTCAGGCTCACCGGGTAGCTTCTTCCTGGAGGGTGGGGAGAGGCTTCGGGGTGGGGTGGCCCCAAAGGAGCCGGGTGGTCCTGGGACGGGGCGGGCCTGGCTGTGGGGCGGGGCCACGTTACCTCGGACACCTTATGGACCCTGCCGTAGGTCTGGCTGCACTGCAGCAGCTGGGCCGCTAGATTGCAGTCCTTCCTATAGAGCTCCTGGAAGACAAGAGACGGTGTTTGGCGCAGCTGCCCTGGCCGGTGCCCAGAGTCAGCAGGGCAATGGGAATGGAGAACAGAACAGGCAGGGTGGCTGATCCCTGCCTGGGCTCCACACTGTTACTGCTTTGACCTGCTGGTGTGTGGAGGATGCCCAGTCAACACCAGGCCCTCCACAGGCTGGGGCAGCAACAGGTGGGCCCCCCATCAGCTCTGAGCTCCCAGAAGTTAGCAGGTTGGTCTACCAGGTCTGGGGTTCCTATTCCTGTAGCTCCTGGAATCCAAAGATGACTCCGTGGGAGTTCTGGGCACAAGTCAGGGACAGGGATGAACCCCAGCCCCCTCCCATCTTAGTCTCCTGCTTGTGGTATTGACTGGTCTCGGGGCTGGTTTGCCAAGCAGTGTTGGGGTCAGGGCAGGTATGTGACCCCATGTGCAAGTGGGAGCCTGCTCAGCCTTGTGAGCTGAAAACAGATGCAAACAGTAGGAATGAGGGGTGTTTCCCCTTTGGAAATAAATCTCTGTTGCATGTGCCTGTGGTGGACTGTTTCTTGCTGTTCTCCATAAACTACAGCTGGCCTAGCATGCACCTGCATTGCCCAAAGAGCCAAGGACACTGCCTCAGCTCCACTCAGCTGGGACCAGTGTCCCGAGCTGCCCTCTCCCAGCCCACCTTTGCACCAGGCCTGCATGAGGGAGGAAAACTGCTTGAGCTGTCTCCTGCTTGGGACCTCCCTGCCCCAGGAAGGGCCCAGGCCACCAGGCCTCTGAGTGCCAACGCTACAAATCCTAAGCACTATACTAGTGAGACTATCAGAACCCGCAGCTGGCACACTTGGGCACTTGGCACTTCTAGCACACACACACACCCAGACTGTTGGCTGTCCAATTAACTCTGTACTTTGCCTATATGAACTTAGAGTTCAAAAGGGCAGCTGTTTTTCTTTCCTCAGACTGTGTTGGCCAGACTGTAATCTCAGAACCTCCTAAGATCTTGCAGTAAGGAGCAGAGGCTAATTAGTGTGTCCACAGTCAGCCCACAGGGGACAGTGGCAGGGTGGCTAGCCATCTCACAGGGCCTTTGGATATCTGCACAGCTATTGTGTGATACTGGGGCTGGCTGAAGTTACAAGTCCTGAGTGGTCTGGGATCATGTGTGGGACAGAGGCCTCCTGAGTCCCATCTTCAGTCCTTCCATCAGAGGGTCTGTCAGTTACCCTGAACGCTGCTCCAAGTCCTCTTGCCCTGCCCACACCATTCTCTGGAGCCAGGCTGGAGTCCCTTGGAATCAGAAAGGCTCTGCCTGCCACGGCTTCCCCTGGGAAGCCCCCAGAGAACACCTGTCACATCCTTCCAGGCACAAAATGCCCACGGCACTCACGTTGTCCTCCGACAGCTTGTCAATGGTCACCTTAGCCTCCAGCAGGTGGCTGTTGAGGGCGACAATCTCGTGGCTCATGGCGCGTTTCTCTTCCTCATAGTGCTGGCCCTGGGCAGTGGAGAAGGAGGGGTCTGTGGTTAGTGCCATAGCCCAGCTGTTGGGTCAGGGCTTTTATGAGCCAACAGCTGTTGACAGCAAGGTGCCCAGAAGGCCACTGGTGCAAGGGCTAAGACCCAGGTTTAATCCCATCCCACCGCTGACCAGCTGGCCCAGCCTAGGCCAAGAGCTTCGGTCACCTGCTCCTGGTGTCCTGTTTCTGAGGTGGTGTGTGTGTGTGTGTGACTTGCCCTGCCCATCTTACCCAGTGAGTTGGGAGAATGATGCACAGCATGGCCCCCACCTGTCCTGCACCTTTGGGTGTCAGTTTGAAGACAGGTAGGCTCTGAACACCCGATACCAGACAAGACCAAACGGGAACCTCATCCTAATATAGGGGAAGTGCCAGACCCCCATGGCTGTTCTCTGAGCTGCCCACACAGGCTCAGCTGCCCTGGACCCCACCTCATTGTTATCCTGAGGGTACCTCCCATGCAGGGGCGCGAGCCTCCAGGGGCCGTGCAGTGAGAGGACGACGTGCTGGAGCTTACCATCCGGTACAGCTTGTCCTCCAGCTCTTGGTTGATCCTCTGCAGCGCCATGTAGTTGCTCTGAATCCTGCAGCAGGAAGCAGCAGGGGGTGGGGTGGGGGTCAGGGGGGCGTGACTTGCAAGGCCTGACCTTCCTGCAACCCTGGAGACCTCACTGCTGCCATGCCCTTCCTAGCATTGGCTGCCAGGCACCGAAGCTCATCCGACCAACTGCACCTGATTCAGTGTCTGCGTGTGCTTCAGATCTCCTAGGCCATGGCTGAAGCCCCATCTTTCTGCCCACCCACAGTAGGGCTCCTCCGAAGAACACGGGAAGGCATATCCATGTGTCTCAGACGCCGGCAGGGTGGTTTACGGGTCAGCCGCACACACGGAGGAGACACGCGCATGCGTGGCCCCGGGGTGCATGTCAGTGAGTAAGTGTGGTTCCACTTGGGAAAGCAGGTAGAGATGGGAGTGATGAGCTCTGGACGGCCATTGCTAGTGGCAGGGGGACTGGGTATGGTGGCCCTTGTGTCCTCTAGACAACCTCTGCAGTATTATTTCTGTCTTGCCAACGGGAAAGGGACACAGAAAAGATGCTTAATACAGTTAAGAGGCAGAGCTGGGACTTCAACCAAGGTCTGGCTGCACTGCCTAAGCTTGGCTCCCGTACAGCTTGACAGTGACATTCAGAAGCCCAGAAGAATGGGGCCATTCGATGAGGGACAAAATGCCCTCAGGACAGCGCCAGCTGCTACTCTAAATATTCAAAACAAATCCAACCTCTAGCAGTCTGTGTCGCCTTTGTGTTTCTAAGTTGGGGATGCCCACAATAGGGCTTAGAAAAATAAATGCACAGAAGGAAAATTTGTTAAGAATCACCCTCCTCTCAATGCATCCTGAGTCCCCAAGCCAAACAAGGATGCAGCTCCTACGTTCAGTTTCTTCTCGGGAGATTAGTCGCCAGTGGCGGGTGGGGTAGGAGCTGGAAGCGGACCCTTCTGTGCCTCTGCTAGCTTGTCCGATGCCAGAGCAGAACATGCACGAGGGGCTGAGGAGCCAGGTCTGGAAGAGGTCCTGGAGGAGCCTGCCACTAGTATCAGTGGTCCCAGATTCAAGGCCTAGGTGGGCTGCTCTGCTCCTAGTTCTCCACGTTAAACGTCCCCTAGAGGTGGGACTGGAGCGATCCATCTCCTTTCCCCCAACCCATCATAGCCCCATCCTCACCTGCGCAGTTTCTCCGTCACCTTGTCTAGCTCCTCCTGGGCACGCCTCAGCTCAATCTCCAGGTAGTGGCGTGTGGAGTCAAACTCCGTCTCCAACTTCTCCAGCTTATGCGTGGTGTAGGACAGCCGCTTGCGCAGCTCGCCCTTCTGTTCCTGGAGGGCACTGCAAGACACCAGGCAGCTGGCCAGGCTGTGGCGCTGAGCATGGGGAAACTGAGGCCACACTGGCCAGCCAGGCATGCCGTGGGCATGTACTGTGCACTCAACCCCACTAGGACATGCGTGTGTGCACTCAGGCATATTCCCCCACCCCCCGGTACCCTCCATGGCAGCTGTGTCAGCACTCATGTCCCCTCAGGGATCAGGACTCTGTGCTGCCCCCTGGGAGCTCCAACACCAAAGAGGATGGTAACTTCCAGGAGACTTGCTGTAAGGCAAGGGGCAGGAGGGAAGTTCAGGAGTCACGTTGGAAACCTGGGGGTGGGGGGTGGCAGGTGCTGGGAGCCACAACTGCCCAGATGTGCTGTGGGGACCTCCCTGACTCAAAATCCAGTATCAGAGGTGTCCTCAATCCTGGGAGTAAGCTGCACGTGCCGTGGGCACACTCCCAGCCACCATCTTACGCATTCCTGGATTCCTGCCCAGGCCTAAGGGAAGGAGGCGGGTCCTCCTGAGACTCAGTCCCCAAAAAGAGAATCCAAAGGAAACCCAGAGGCAAGGCACTGCTGCCCACACAGGCCCAGCTGCCAGGTGTTCTGCCGCCCTGCCCAGCTGGCTCTAAGTTGCTCTCCTCCAGGCAGCCCGCCTGGATGCACCCACCCACTCCAGGCAGGCACTACTCAGGCCTTCCCTCCTCTGTGGGGTGGCAAGCTTCCTGGAGTACCCACTTCATCCCCTGAGGTTTGGGGTCCCTTGCAGAGGCTCCTGACTGCACCCTTGGGAATAGACAAGCTCATTGTCCATATGCTGGGTGGCCCCTTCAGCCTGACTCTTCACACTCTGTCAGCCTCCAGGCCAGGCTCTTCAGAGCTATCACTGTAGCATGTTAGGCCTTCCACCTTGACCCTTTCTAGGGCCTGCGAGGCAGCCTGCGGCACCTGCCTACAGCCACCTATCTTTTCTCAGTTCGGATTCTGCCCACCCTGTTAAGGCTGAGCCAAAGTCACCCCCATCCCTCCTCTCCCCTGCTCTGAGAACCAACCAACAGGAACAGACTCCGTGGTGCCGATCTGGGACCTCCCAGGAAGCACTGCTCCCTTAGAGCCTTAGTTTACCGTGGGCATCGAGTGGTCTTCTAGACACAGGATGACTCACTGGTCCACCAGCCCTTCCTGCCCCTGATGCCCTCGATCCCCCAGCCATCATAGCCACCTACCCCTCCAGGACAGTTGTTGGCCAACAGAACCCCCAGCTGCTAGGTCGCTAGCCTGCTTGCGCCAGCGGTTACATCACCCAGGCCCCTGACCCAGACACACATCCTCAGTCACTGCGGATGGTGTTCCCATGGCATCTTCTCCCTTGCATTTAGCACCTTCCTACCTGTAGACCTTTGTCTGGTCGGAACTGCCACTGCACTCAGCACCTTCTTGGGCTCCACCCACCAGTCCATATCCCTTGCTTCCAGACTGCCCTCTGCACCCTGAAACCTGGAGAGAGCCATGGCAACTCGTCCTTGTCCCCCCGCCCCACTCACATCTGGCCGTACCCTGGGGTCAGAAGCTCCTGGACAGGGAAGACCCTGGTGGTTACTTGGGCATTGCCATCATCTCCAGCCAGTGTCCTATTCTCCCACAGTCTAACTGAATCTCTCCCAGGGCCTCAGTTTCCTATAAAGCAGAATGGCCTTTCCATATACAGGGAGCACTGCTGTCGCTGGTACCTGCCCTGGATACAAGACCTGACACAATGGGATGGTGTGGGAGGGAGTGGAGCTGCAAGGCCACTGGGAGACTAAGCTTGGGTTGTAGGCTCCTGTGCTCCTAAGGGGCGGGGATATGGCTGGATAGGTGTAGCAGCTGGGTCAGGGCTTTCTGGTACCCAGACATAGCCTCTTCTTTCTTTTCAGGGGAGAGTGAGGTTTATTTTGGTATACAGGTTACAGGCCATCAAACTGTGAAGGGGAACCATGGAGATAGCCCCTTAACATATGTGCAGGGGAAGGGGGCAGAGGAACTGAAAACAGCCAGAGCCCCAGAATCCCCAGGAGCGATGATGGCGGTGGCTTCTTTTTGGTCAGTGTCCTGGTGAGGGGAGGGTGGCTGCATTGTTGTGCCTAGGTCCTCTTCACCCAACTAGAAGACCTTGGGCAGGCATTAGAGTCCTGACCCCATGCTTCAAGAGGGGGCCTGAAGGAACTGCTTTCCTTCTAGAAGGTCTCTCTGGCCACTCACAGGAGCCCAACGATGGAGCTGGACTGTAGCAACGAGGTATTGTGAGCCAGGAGACTTCTTCTGAGGCCATCTGTCCTGGGAAGCTGGACGCAGACATGGGACACAAGTCCTGGGACAGACAAAGACACACCAAGGAATGGAGGGGGTGTACAAGGGGAGACAACAGGTGTGTTACCTGTCCCAGAGCGAGGGTAAGGACCTGGCCAGGCGGCCCGGCAGGACTCGGGGCTGCCCGAGGCACAAGGGCACCCAGGGGCTGTGCAGCCTGTGGGCGAAGAGGACGGAGCTGCTCAGAACATGTGGGGTGCAGCCCTGGGGCTGAGGCCAAGAGACAAGAGGGCAGGGTTGTTCAGGGGCAGCTGTGCCTCTGATGGCCCCACTGGTAGCTCTGAGCTCATTTGGTGACACTAAGTCCCCTTGGACAAGGGTTTCTTGGTCACTAGCTGGGTTAATTTGGGGTTTCTCTTCCTACCCACAGACCTGCATCCTGTATCATAGACCCAAGTATGTTGTAGGGAGAACGTCTCCCCTTCCGTGTGTTCTAGATCTGTCAATCGCCTGTCCTGCGCTCGGTCTGGGTTTCTGGCAGACTCTCTTCCTGATGTGCATAACTTCCTGGTGAAAGGGGCAGGCAGCTCCTCTCTGCAGGGAGGCCACATTGGCTGCTATAGAGAGAGCTACGTGACTATCCTTCAGGCTTCGGGGTCTGCAGATGACAGGTGCTGGACAGTGGGTGGGTATAGAAAAGAACACAGGTCAGGATCAGTCCTGATCTGGCACTGCCCTGCTGGAGGATGGTGCCACACATGTGTGCCTGTCACAAGGCCATGGCCCACCTGGAACCTTCTTGGTCAGGCCTGACACACGGACTTGAGGGGACACATGGCAGGCATGCTAAGGGCTGAGTTATCGTCAAGCAGCCACCGAAGTGGGTCACTTCCACCCACAGAAGCTCCTGGCTGGCCCAGAAACCAGGTTTTCAAAAAGGGCACAGGACAAGGCAGATGTGCCAAGAGCTGTGAACTCCCATTTTAAAAAACTCACTGCACAGACCATCACAGAAGAAAAGAATTGTTCATTTGTTACGTCTGGGTATTGGAATGCTGGGTAATTGAAAAAAAAAGTATACTTTTCTGGGTTTGTCATCTTTTCTATAGAGGAAAAACTTTTCTTAGGATCAAATTTTGTCACTGGAAAAAAAGTTCCCACAGGCATCGAGCGATGAGCTGACAGATGCAGGGGTCGGGGTCTGGGGGTTCTCAGCCCTTCACAAGGTAGCCACTCCAAAGGCTGCAGAGGCTGAAGCAGGCTGGGCTGTCTCCCTTCCTGGCTTGGCAAAGACTAACAACAGTGGCCAGAGTGTCTTCCTTGGACCCCTTGCCAGCAGGTTTCCTGTCAACAGCCCCTCTGCAGGGCTCTCAGAAGCTTGGGGAATCTCAGCACTAGATGACATCTGGGACCTAAGGGGAAACTGAGGTTCACAGAAGGGCTGAATGTGTCTGGGCTGAGAGGGAATACATGATCTGACTCTGTAACTTACAGGGCACTTAAGCACCACTGAATGTCTGCTTTTGTTCTGAACCAGGCAACACAGGGAAACTGTCAGTGTAGCATTTGATACAGGAAACATTCTCCCGGACCTGAGGAAAGGCTCCTCAGGGTTATGCCACAGTCCCAAGATCACCAGGTAAGTCTCAGGACTGAAATATGGACAGGTCTATTCCTCTCTCGTACACCATTCAGGACACGATAGGAGGAAGCGAGCTGGCTGTGGGTTGCACTCACTTCTAGCAGGGCCAGAGACTGCCCTGGCTTGGTCATCAAGGCTGCCTGCCCTGAGACCAAGCCGCCAGGATGTCGTATAAGAGCAGGTGATGCCTGGTGACGACTGGGTGCCTCTCAGGAAGAGACAGGGTGGGGCTCTGACGTGTGCTGCTTCCCAGCATTCAAGGAGCCCACTTCCTCCCTCCTAGGCATGGAAACAATCCTTTCTCTTAGGGATGGAATCTGTTGGCACCTGTCTGTCTTCCTTTCTGAGGGACCCTGGGGACCAGCAAGGGTCCTGAGGGTAGAGAAAGCTCAGGACACTGAAGAAACAGCAGGTGTAGACCAGAGCCTCCTCACTCTGCAACGAAGCAGGGACTGTCACTACTCATCTTAGATGCAGACAGCCACAGCCACCTGTGGAGCCCCAGGCTGCCTGTGCTCTCTCTAGTGTGCCCAGGCAAGAAAGGTCGCATTCCCATCTGAGGACTCTACACCATAGCTGAAGCTAGCTGGGGCCAGTCCTGAGCCTTTTGTCCTCCTTTCCACTGAGTTCCTTTCTAAAACTCACCAGCCACTGTCCTCGCTCCCGACAGCCATGCCACTCCACCCCCACCCACCTCCCTCCTCTTTCTTGGGATGCTTGTCTTATGCCTCTCCTGCCTCTGGGGATTTTCTCTCACTACGCTGGGCCACTTATCCTTCAGGGGACTCGTGCCCATGTTTGCCTGGTGACTGCCTTCTGGTCCACACAGTGATGGGCTGAGTCTGGGCTTTTGGTCACTCCTGAGTCTCAAGCTAGCTCCGGGATCAGCAGCAGGCCAGGGGTGGCTCTGGCCCTGCTCTGTGAGGCCCTGCACAAAGCCTGTGTGCAGCCTTCCTTCTCTCTAGCATGGCCCAAGCAGTCATGCTCCAACAACATCAAATTGCTTGTCATTCTTCACATGCTGCAAGCGCTTTCTCATCTTGGTGTCTTTGTTCTCATGTCCCCTCTGCCAAGATCTTGCTCTGCCTGCCCCGGGTTAACTCTTCCCCACCTGAACATCGTCCAGCTGGTCAACTCTCTCTGGAGAAGCCAAAAACTGCTCCCCCGGATGGCCACGTTGCCAGCCTAGTTACCTTTGAATGCAAGAGTCTTCTACGCCTTCTGGGCCTCCTAACTCCACACTCTTCTGGCAATTGGATGGCTAAGCAGACCACACCCTGCCTTGATCACTGCATCCAGCCAGATTCCCACCTCTCAGGCCACCATTGTCTCAGCCTGCGTTGGCCTTGGAGCCTGATGGCTTTCCCATCTCCTCAGGGCTGGGGGTATGCTTTCAGGAAGGGCCTCACCTACATGCCGCCTCCTAGATAGCCTACACTCAGTCTTATTACTATGTGGGCAGTTGCCGTGGTCTGTCTGATCACCTGCCCACTAAGCCCCATGGACTCTCTCAGGTATCATCCTCTAATCAGACAGTGCAGGAGCAGGGTCAGGCATGGCCCCAGGGCTGGGTTCATGTTGTTAAGTCGTCTTAATGCTGGAGATGACCTAACCTGTCTTCTCCTGAGCCTCAAGCTCCCTGAGGACCCTGTGCCCAGATGGTAGAAACATTGCTAAACCTCAAAGGACTGCCCCAGCCTCCCTGTGGCAGCTCTGGGACACCACAACCTCACGGGACAACCATAGCAACCTACCCTTAGCTCCTCAGGGTCCCTGACCTGAATGTCTTTACCGACATGTCTGCCTATCTTCAGAGTCTGTTGAGCCAATGGTCACCACTAGATGGCTCTACCCTTCGTACCTGTGGCTGCCCCTCCCTCAAGAGCTGGTGAGTCACTGACAATGGATGACTGGACACTCCAGCCTGCACAGGAGCCTCACCCATCCTGTCCACCATCTCCCCTGAGCTCCCTTCCCCACCCCACCCTACCCACTTTCCAGCTGAGGAAACACATGGAGTGGGTAAGGTCAGGCCTGTAATAGGTCGCAGGACTTGGGTGGCTCAGCTCTGTGATGTCCTGTTCCCAACCCCTGGTCCCAGTGTAGAGGCTAGATGCTAATAAGTCTCGCCGCTGTGCTGCCATCGAGGTTACTGAGGTGTCACAAAAACAACAACCCCCGTGGAAAGGTCATGCGCACATGCGTGTCTGTGTTGGCATGTGTTAGGGATGGGACCGACCGTCACTTGTGGTTCTGTGGCCATAGCAAGGGGTTGTCTGGAAGGGGGTTGCCCCTAGGGGTCACAACTCTCCCTGGCTCTATCTGCCCCAGCTCTATCTCCAGCTTCCATGGCTAGGCAGTTCAGGCCGACAGGGATCCTCTGTCAGATCAGGAGCTACGGCAGAAAAGAGGCTCCTCACCTCATCCTATCAGGCAGCTGTAGACCTACCCAGCCACCCTCCCCTGCCAAGAGAGCCATGTGCCTGGAGCTGTGTCCTAGAGAGCCCTTGGGGTTGGTAGAGCTGGATGCCCAGGGCAGCTATAAAATCACAGGGCTGGGTATAGTCCCACCCCTGGCAGGGCCGTCCCCTTCTCTGTTCCTAAACTCCTCCCCCAGGCTTTTCTGATGCTCCCCCCTCACCCCCACCCCAAGGACAGGCGGTTCCCACCTGGACTCAGCCCCTAAAGATGGACTGACCTGGAGTGCCACCATCATCCTCATGTCTCTATACTACCCCCAGCACCTCTTCCCTCTCCCACTCACCTACAGCATGGAGTATGGGAAGCCGTCCAAGGGAACCTCCACAGATGTCACCCCATGTGCCACCTACCCACATCTGCCTGACACCTGTGCTATGTGCCTGGGAAAACCCTCTGGGCCCTGCCTGCTTCCTGCCAGTTCCATCACAGGCTTCCTTCCTGAATCAGTGAGCCTCTCCTTCTAGATTGTTCTCTCCAGCAGTCCTGTGGGTGGCTGCTTTTCACACTTCAATAACCACCTTCCCTGAACTTCAGGCACTGTCCGTTCTGCTGCCGGAAATGTATTCTGTCCCTGCTGTCTGTTTCCATAGCCCTGCCAGGCTTGCAGCACTGAATAACGCCCGTTGTTCCCTTCTTGTCCCTCACCTGGCATCTGGCTGGCTGGCTACCCTTTTCCCAGCATCCTTTAAGGTTGCTCCTCATGCCTGCTTCCTATCAGCCACTCTCCTCCCCTGGGTGCACACGCTCACAATAATCCCCAGTAGCAAATATCACGAGCTGCCATGGTCCCCGGTGTTTCTAATTCCAGTCGTCCCCATCCTTCTGTCTCACCTGTCTGTAGGGCACATGGGAATCTCTTCACAGACAACCATGTCTGAAGATTCCTGGACATTCCCCATCCCTCCCATTGACCCTGTCTACAGGATGGGCCCCTTCCTGTGCTCCACAACCCAGCCCCCCTATCCCGCAACCCTCCCCCTCCCCCCAAGCCTCTGGACCTAGTCTTGAAGCAGTCACGCTGGGTTGGGGAGGCCACCAAGCTGTGCTTGGGTTGGGGTCAAAGGTAGGAGGGAGTTCCATCCTGGGATATATGGAGCTGGGGTCTGGATCAGCCAGGGGAAGGCACAGCTCCAGGGTGCACCGCATTGGAGAGCTGGCAGCACTGTGTTTGGGGGCATCATAATGGGGGGTACAGTAGAGACAGGAGCCTGGTGGAGGCATAGCAGAGGGGCTACATGGGCCCCAGGAGCATGCACAGTACTCAGCTTTATTGGGGCTCCTGTCTTTCCTGCTTGGCACCCTCATCCCCACCCCACCCCCAGACTGTCTCCCAGGAGAAGACAGTGGACAGATAACCTGTCACCTGCCCCCTGGGTGCCATACCCCACAGGATCCAGGTCAGGGGGCTGTACTCACCTGGGCACCAAGCTGGCTTGAGGACAAACCTTCAGCACCCCACCCCCGTTATCAACGACCATGGGACATTCACTATTGGGGCAGCTGTAGGAGGCCTGCATTCTCCGCTCTGTAGTCATAAAGCCATCAAGGTCTGGAATGGTCAGGGACATAGGCTGCTGGGCAAGGTGGACAGTCCTTGCCCGGAGCCCTCCAGACACCCAGGTTCCATGGTGTCCCTTCCTCCTCACCCCCACAGGTCCGCTCCTCCATACATGTGCATGCATGTTCTCACAGGCTGTCTCCAGAGCTGTGGTGCTGACAGCATATGTTAGTGCCAGCGTCTGGAAGGGGGCACCCCATGAGGAAGGGAGCTGTCTTTGGGGTGCCTCAGTTTCCCTATCTGAAACAAAAGCCCATGGGTCTCTTGTGACCACCATGATGGCCTTCCAGGGGGTCTCTATGCCCCCTCTCTGAGCCTCCCTCCATCTCTGCCCCAGGGTCATGAGGCCTCCTGCCACCTGGTGCCCTGACTAGGGATGTGGGTTACCTGGACCACTGCAGGGCATGTATGAAGCAGACGGCTCCTGCACAGCTTGGAAGGTCCCATTCCTGTGTCTGTTTTCCCCTTTCTTTTTAAAGTTTTTAGATTTATTTTATGTGTATGAGTATTTGACTTGTATGTCTGTGCATGATGTGTGTGCCTGCCAGCTCTAGAGGACAGAAGAGGGTGTTGGATCCCCTAGAACTGGACTTGTGGGTAGTTTTGAGTGGCTGTGTATGTGCTGGGAATCAAACTCGGGTCCTTTGCAAGAACAAATGCTCTTAGCTGCTGGGCCATCCATCTCTAGTCCTGCATGTGTTTTCTCATCCAGGGTTGACACTGAAACAGAGCCTGCCACAAACCCTGGACTCTCTCCCTCCTGCCTCCATCCTCCTCCTCACTATGGGAATAAGGTCATTTGCCCAGTGGGTGGGGCTACATGGCCCCAAGAGCCAAGTTCATTCAAATGTATTCCATTTATCTAAAGTAGGTACCACTATCAGAAAATCAGAGAGCTTCAGAAATTTACTTAAGGTCACACAGCCACTAGGTAGAGACCTGGCATTCAAGCTAGGATGGTGGCTCCACTCTCATAGAACAACATATATTCCATGAAGGAGGTTTTGCAGGGCAAGGTTCCAGCTAGGCTGTAAGGACAGGAAACTCTGAAGGGACAAACAGCTAGAAAGAAGAAAAACTACTTCATGTGCCAGGCCTCTTTCCAATGGTCTGATCCCTGAAGGAAGAATTCAAGAGGAGGTAGTCACTCACACCTTAGTGAGAATTAGGTTTCTTCTAGTAGCATCAGATTTAGACGTAGAGGCAGGAGCCTTGAAAAACCTTATTTATTGAGGGATCTGCTAGTTGGGATAGTGGGTGGGTGAGCTGGAGGGAAAAGAAATGAAGAGCAGAGGATCCGAGGTGGGGAGACATTCCCACATGCCAGGAGACCCAAGCCTGTGTACCCCCAAAGCATAAGTGTCCTCACGGCTGCCCCCATCACATCTGTCAAGAGCTCAGGCCTAGCATTGGTCAGCAGATCTGGCTCAGTGAGTCCCCTCTGTCCTCAGAACCCACATCCTGGTCCACCTCCAGAGCTTACCAGGCCCCTGACATGGTTATCTCCTGCCTGCCTGGAGCTCAGGCCTCTTTCCCAGGCTTGTTCGACGACCTTCCCGGGCTTGCAAAACTGCCCCGCCCCACAGATGCTGGTCACCCTCCTATTTCTGTCCCCAAAGCATGTGTAATTGTCAATTTTACTTGTTTAGGTAAGTTCCTGTCTGCACTAACTGGTTAGGGTGTTTTCTTCTATATATTCCTTGATTATAATATCCTTGGTAAACAGTGGTGCTTAATAAATGTGTTGAGCCTGTGGTCAACGAGCAAACTAAAGCCCAAGTGACAAGTCAGAGGGCCAAGGCTAGACCTTTGAGGGAGGGTGGATCCAGTGAGTGGGGGCAGATGTTTAGGGGTGAGGTGGGCGGGGGGTGCTGGGGGCTACACAAGGGGCCTGGGGAGCAGGGGTCTGGAGTCTTGGTCGCATCCTTAGCCTTGGCTTCTGATAAGGTACATGTGGCCCTGACAGCCACTTGTTTCTCTGGAGCCAGCTTTGAGTATGTGTCCCCCCTCCCCCACCCCCATCCCAGCATAGAAGTGAGCCTGGCCTGCATAAGGTTCTGTGAAAGCATTAAGGTGAGAAGTTGAAAGTGTGGGTCAAATGCATGAGCAGGTGTCCCTGTGAAAATAATACCAACTTCAGGACACGGGGGACCAAGTTCAGGAAGAAGGTGGCCATGCAGGGCGCCTGAAAATCCATTAGCAACACACAAAAGACTTCAAACAGAAAGCAGGAGCAGGCTGGGTTCTGTTCAAAGGTGGAGTGCCTGTTGGCACTTGAGGCCAACCCGAGTGCCAACCCAGTTCCCCAGCTTGAGATATGCAACAGTGTCAAAGCCGTGATGTCCTGTCCACCCAAGGACCACAGTGAGCAGCGTACGGTGGCGGAAGGTGCTGACCTGCTGGAACTGGCTGTAGAAAGAATACTCACAATCCACAGCCACACTGGATCCCGCGGGGAAAGTGCCTGTAGGTGCCACCCAAGATGGACATCAAATGACAGGAATCCAGGTAGAAGAGACTCCCATGCCTACCTGATGGGGGAAGTTGCCAAGGACCTGGGCAGTGGCGTTGGGTGCTCCTGGCCTGTGATCATGTGTCCCCTGCCACACACACACAGGACACTTTCCGTGGATGTCCACAGCAGCTTTGCCTACCATGACCCCAATCTCTCAGGGATGCCTGTGGCTCAAGGGGGTGGCCGTTCACTGGGGTGACTCCCACAGCCAACCAGCCCCAAGGGGCAGATGGGGATTCAAGTGAAACACATTTGGAGCTCCTCACAGACTCCAAAAGCCAGGGTCCTGGTGACTCTGAGGTTGGGGCTGTGTTGGGGTGGGGGTGGGGGTGGGGGTTCGAGATCTAAGATGGCTGGCAGTGTGGTCCTCAAGCCTGCTCTACATGTTAGACGTGCAGTTGATCACCGGCTCTGTGTTGCTTCTCTGGAGATTGCCATGTTCTACTGCTTTAAGGACTGGCTTTGGCAGAAGGCGTGGTCACCAGTGAGGGGATCTTTGGGCTTGTCAAGTACCCCCTGCACCTCAGCACAGAGGCAAAGTTGCAGTTCAGAGAGGGGGGGCTGCCTAATAGGGCAACAGAGAGAGGCCCACGGCCACCACACATATCAGGCAGCTGAGATGCAGGGCCGTCCCGGTGCTGTAGCGTCTGAGTTTCATAGATAGCTGGAGGTGGAGTACCTGAGCAGGGACTCAGAGGGAGATGTTGGGCTGCAGCCCTGAGGCCAGGCCATCAATAAGTGTGGTTGTGCTCCTACTATGTGCCAGTGGCCCCAAGCAGTCCTACTATGTGCAAGTGTCTGCCAGGCACTGGGGCTAGTAGAAGAGAGGTCAGAGCCAAATCTTGTGCTCAGGGTGCCCACATGTGGCACTGGGAAGGAGAGGAACCTCATTCCAGGTGTCTGGGACAGTGCCCTGACCTCCACTCCCCATTCCTCCTCTGTCCCATAATGCTTTCTCAGCCCGGAGGTCTTTGTGCTCTTGGAGAGTATCCTGCCTAACCTGTCATCCTGAGTCCCATTTTAGGCATCCTTAAGAGTCCTTTTCCAATATCTCAGGAAGCTAATGTCGCTAGCCTGCAGCATCCTGGGCAGACCTCACTGTTCCCTATCCTGTGTGCCTGCTTTGAATGGCTGGGCTGGGTCTCAGCATCCTGGATGGGGCTTGGTGCACAGATCGCGTAAAAACCCTCACATAGAGGGTCATTAGAACCTCAAAGCTTGCTGTATAGCTGTATAGGAAAAGGCTTCCTGGGCAGGGAGGACCCTGGGAAAGGCAGTAACTTGCTGAGGGCTCCATGGAGGGACCATGCTGTGGAGTGAGAGTCTGGCACAGGCGTGAAGAAGGGGAGAGTCGGCTTCAAGTCTGCTCACAGAAGGCTGCTACCAAAATCATTCTTCAAGCTATAGCCACCGAGGCTCAAGCCTGAGGTGGGTGGGTGAGGGGCTTGGGGAGCAGTGGGAGGGACCAAGGCTGGACCTCCCAGAACTCAACCTAATCCCAAAGTCCCAGGCTAGGGCATTGGGAACCCACATTCTCTGCCCCAGGAGGCAGAACCCAGCTCATACCACCTTCTGTCTGGATACCCAAGACTCTTTCACTCAGCCACAGACAGATACCTTTCCTCTTGCCTGGGTCTAGAGGGCTGCTGCCTCTCTGGGGAGAGTCTACCTGGGCCTCTGATGTGTTCCTGACCCCAGACTAGACACTTGTTCCCCCCTCCCCCCCACATCCCTTGGTAGGGACATTCATTCTGCAGCTGAGGAAGTTGAAACCCAGAAGAGGAGGACTTGTCTAAAAGCTAGATCTGTAGGACCCTAAATCCTGTGACACCCTGTAGGAAGCCATGTGACTGGGTTCCCTTAGCCTCTGGTTCATCAGGCCCAACCTTAATCTCCAGTCAGAAACCCACTGTGGCTCTCAGTAACCATACCACCAGGAAAGGAATGTTCTGGAGAAAGCTGGGGAAGCACAATGCTAGAGGGCCAGCAGATGACAAGATGGGCCCCTCCCCAATTGGGGGGGGCGGGGCGGGAGGAGGGACACTTCCCACTCCAATTCCAAGAGGTATACTGAGTCCCCTCTTCTAGACCTCACCAAATATGGAAGGTCATGTGATCCAATTCAGTCCCAGGGCCCAGGCCCTAACCACTGCCCTCAGCCCTCCCCTTTCAGCTAAGGACAGGGCATCTACCTACCTATGTCCCCAGTCAGGTTGACCAGGCCCCAGGCTTCACACATATACCACACCCAAGACCCTTGGCTGAGCGTAGGGAGGGAGAGAGAGAATTAAGTTTAGGGAGTCTATCTGTTTTTTGGAAACCTCTGAATTTTTCTCCAGTCCCAGTTGGGTTGAATAGTGTCCCCTCCCTCATTGTGGGGACGATGATGAAAAACAGTTAGGGAGGGGCACCAGGGAGGGGCCTGGCCTGGGGAGGGCCTGGGCTTGGGCTTGGGGTCATTGCTATGACCATAGATGGAACTATGGCTTTCTGGGCCTAGATGCTTCCATTTGGGCCTGGACCATGCAAGGTGGGCCTTGGCCCACTGACATCAGGTTTTGTTCTGATGTCACAAGAGGCTGGACCCCTCCCAGCTCAGGATATGCTGGTGCAAGGTCTTTAATCTCTGCTCTTGTCTCCAGATACCTGGGTATCTGAGACCACTCATCATCAGTATTGAAGGTCAACTGGGAAGGCCCAGCCCCTCCCCTAGATCCAGGCCCCACCTTGGGCCAGGCCTGAGCCCAGCCAGGCCTACCCCTCAGGGACTGGTGGCCTGCTACCCAGTTATTTCCATATTGACAATTTTGGTTTTGGACAAGGGGACCAGCAGACCATCAGGCCAGGGGCGATGGCCCCGAACCCAGAACCAAAGGACCGGGCCTAGTGACCACACACAGCCTGGGCCCTGGCTCGGGAGGAAAACACTGTTGGGGGGGAGGGGGGGCTGTCCGAGGGTAAGGGCGACGGCGGCCGGAGCCGCGAATATTCAAATGGGTTGGTCCCTCGCTTGCCGCGCGCGCCGGGGGCCCCTCGGAGCCCGGGCCCCCGTTCTGTTTGGGGGTGCGCGGGAAGGCCTTGGGGGCGCTTCGGGCCGCGGCCGCGGGGCTCCCCCAAAATGGCTCCAAGACGCGGGGCCTGGGAAGCCGCGCGGGCTCTATCCCCGCCCGCCGACATCGGCGCAAACTTCGTTACCCCGGCCCCGACAACTGTCGGCGCAACGGCGGGGACGCGGCGCCGGGGTCTTGGGGTCCCGGGGTCCCAGGGGACGAGCGCGCGAGGGCCTTGGGGACCGGTCGGGGATGACGCCCCTGCCGTGGTCGCCCCGAGCCCCGCGCGCTGCCCCGCGTCCAGCCGCGCACCCCGGTCCGCCACCCGCGCCCACCCCGCGCCCACCGGGCCCCGCCGCGCCCCCTGGCCCCTCTCCCCCTCACCCCCCGGCCCGCCCGCGGCACTCACCTGAGTTTCTCCATGTCTGCGGCAGAGGCCTGCGGAGAGCAAAGGAGAGGGTCAGCGCGCAGCAGGGCGCCCCGCTGGCCCTTTCCGTGGGCAGCCCCGTGTACGCCCCAACCCGTACCCCCGTGCCTCAGTGGGCGCGCCGGGCCGCGGCTGTGTAACAGGTGAGCCCGCCCGGGCCGCCGCCGAGTTACGCCCCCCGGGCCGAGCCGAGGACCGGTCGGGGATGCGGGGTGCAGCGGCCCGGGCGGCTAGCAGCCTCGCTAGTGGAGGGGCCCCGCCGTGCCCGTCGACTCTCGGGCGGCTGCGGCCCCCGCCGCTCCCCGGCCCGCCGTTAACCCCTGCTGCCCCGTTCCCTCCCTCGGTCCCTCCCGAGCCCGGCAGCGCAGGAGCGCCGAGTCGCTGGAGAGTGTTGGAACCACGCACCCGGCCGGCGCTCACGCAGCTCGAGGGGAACGGCATCGGAAGCGAGGCACTCTTGCTTCTGCTCAGGACCCTGCTGCCCTCCGATCTCGGGGTTCGGAGCCTGCCCCCCCTCCTGGGCCCGAGGGATTAACCCCGGCGCGCCCGGTTCTCTGGCGGGGCTCCGAGTCACTGGCGCAGACCCGCCCGCGTGCGATGTGGAGACCCTTCTGGCTGGACGGTCTATCCTCGCGCCCGGGACCCACTAGCCCCTGTTAACCCTGCGGGTTCCGGCGAACCCCGGGGACGGCGAGCGGCCCGAGCGGGATCGCACTTCCTGCGCGCAACGGGCTCTCCTGCGCCCGGCCGAAGCCGCCCCGGGGCTGCCCCCGCCCTCCCGCGAAAGGCAGTGCTGGAGTCTGAACCCAGGGACGACGCCACAGACCTGGGAAGACTGATGGCTGCCCATCCCGGACCCTCACGCCGGGCGCCGCCGCCGCGTCCGCCGGGAGCGCGCTCCGCTCGGTCCGGGCCCCACGCCGCCTCCCCCACCGCCCCGCCGAGCGAGGGCGCAGCCCGGCCTCGGAGCCGCGGCTAGGCTCGGCCAGCAACTTCCCCCGGCGCCCGAGCAGGCCTCCAGGCTCTCCCCGAGACTCAGTTTCCTCTCCTGAAATCTGGAGGAGGGAAGGCGGGAGGAGCTCGGACAGGCGCTCTGCTGCCCTGCAGCTCTGGCGGGCTGCAAAGGGGCTGGGTTAGGGAAAGGACCCCAGGGGCGCCCGGTGGGCTTCCCTCCCCGCACACTTTAATAAAAGTTTACAAAAAGCACGAGTCCAGACCCCCTTCTACGAATCATCCTTCAGGACTAGAGTTCTCTAGTTAGAGTTTGGCGCATATCAGCAGGACCCCCAGAGCCCCTCTGCCCCAGGCCCACCTTTTCGAGTCCCCATCACAGTGCTCATCTCCTGCATTGGGTCCCAGCATATAGCAGATACTCAATAAACACGGATGGTGCATGCCTGGGTCCTATGGCACAGAAGTACGGCTTCTCCAGCCTTCCCCTGGCTAGCTGTGAGTTTCCACGCAGGAGCCCCGGATCTCCCCAGGACACCCAGCACCCAGCAGTCTTGGCCTCCTCGAGCCAGCGCAGGGTGGGAGGAGCCGTCCACTGGCAGGGTCAGAGCCAGCCAGGATGAAACCAACCCCCCCAATCCAAGTGTTCATCTACCCATCCATCCACTAAAGCCTCCCCACCCATTTGGTGGCTGACGGGGATTCTACCACCAGGGAGGAGCGCAAGGAGAGCAGCGGGCCCTCCAGGGGGTTATCTGGGGGGTACACTTCCACCCCAAGTCTGGGGTCCACCTTAAGGAAAGCCATCTGAACACCCCCTCCCCCCGGCCCAGGGCGGTAGCTCCTTCCAGACATCGGGCCCTAGATCTACAAGAAGCCGGGACCTCAAGCTGACAGTGCTTGTTCAGGTCTGGACGCCATTCTTAGAGGCCTCTTTCACCCAAAGGCAGGGGCCATCCCTCATCTGTCTTCGGCCTCCTCAATCACTCACAGTGAATGACCTGCCAGGGCATTTGTCTGGAATTAATAAGAATGTATTAAAATTTAATTTTAAAAAGCTAGCATCAATTATTTACATTGACTATTTCAGCTCTTCTAGAAGGCTCGTTTGGGAACCCCCCACATCCCCCAAGGGACTGGGAAAGAGGCAAGGAAGGTGGTGGGTAGCTTTGTGGCTAGGGTGGGGGCGGGGCGAGGAAGGAGACAATGGGAAGGAGCCTCTGCCCTTTTCTCAGCTGTTTCAGATTCTGCCCCTTGGCTTTGATCCTCCTCTGACCCAGGGCCGATGGGACACCATGGCCCCTGGCCTTTACAGCCTGTCTCCACAAGCAGCCCTGCATGGAAAATAGAGGTAGCTACTGGGCTTAGATGCAGCCAGCCAGAAGCCCCTGTCTTTGCCAGTGCCATCTAGGGCAGCCCGACCTGGTGGAGGAGGGGCCACCAGGCAAGGACTTTTAGGAACTGGGGACCTGAGGCTGGCTCTTCTGGGCCATGGTGTTGTCAGAGTGCATTTCAAGTCCTGTGCTCACCTTCACTAACCTCAGACTTGGGGAAGCACCTACAAAGGAAGGTGGAGGTTGGGATTCATGGCCCAGGGGACCCCTGCTTGCCAGCACATTCACCTGAGCCTGCTTGTGAACATACCTCTCTTTCTCAGGTGCAGGGCCTGTGATTCCCCAAGTGCCTCCCCATCCCCAATCCCGTGTCCTGGGCCCCACACTGGGTTCTCTGTGACCGGGGTGGACCCCGGTCTTCCTGCCACCTGCATCTTTATTTTCTACAACATACTCTCTCATGAAACAAGTGCAGAATGACAGAGGTCCAGAGGCTTGCCTCAAACTGGTACCCTCCCTCTGTCATCAGGGAAGGAAGGCTTTTGTATCCCATGTGTCCCTTTGAGGAGGTAGGTAGTTGTGCCTCGGTGAGGACTGGAACACTTGGCCCTACCTAGCAGTGACCCCATCCTATCCCCACACAGGCCACTAGGCCACCCAGTTTCTTGTCTCAGGACCTATGCACTTCTAGGATGCTATGTCCAGACTTCTGCACAGCTGATGACGTCTTCTCTGGCTACTCAGGCAGTGCAGGACCCTCAGCATTGGTTACTGTGTCACAAGGTTACCTGGATGAGGACAGCCTGTGTGAAAGACAGTGCCTTTAACCCAATGCAGCCATCTGTCTCATCCTCCACAGGCCCTCCCTGAAACCCACCTCTGGCAGCTGGAGGTCTGGGCTCCTGGATACCCTGTGAGAAGTTCTGCCCACTGAAGACATGCACAGGTCCCGCTCCACACACACCCTAGGTACAGTACTGAAGCCATTTCAGAGGAGCAAGTCAGACTGGAGGAGGGCCTGCACCAAGCCAAGGGCATCCTCACCTGTCCTTCCTTGGCTCTTTCTCTTTCACTTTCATCCTGACAGGAGTAGAGGAAACAGCCTAAGCATATGAGGGAGGGGGAGAGCCCACCCCTCACTGACTGAAATGTGGAATTTCCTAATCAGCTGCCTCATCTCAAGCAAGGCTCTCTCTCTCCCTGTCTGAGCCTCAGTGCTTCATTAGAAGGGAGGGAGGGTGGGTGGGAGGGAGGGAGGGAGGAGGGAGGGAAAATCCCCTGGGGGATGCTGTGATAGACAGGTGGCCAGTGGAAGGGACTGTCCTGAGGACTAGGCTGCAAAGGGTGCCTGCTCCAGAAAGCCAGTCTTTATATGGCTATTTGGGGGAGGACTCTCCCCAACGGATCTCATTTTGCTCCTGGAAATTCTTACATTCATTCAATCAACATGGGCTGGGTGCTGAGTCCCACTGTTGGGGAATGGCAGTGTCTACCTGAGCTGGGAACACTCGGTACCCCAGGAGTCTACATGAAGCTCCCGTGTCAGGCCAGGTGGGGACCGTGTGGAGTTGGAAAGGCTCTTGGATGCAGACTGCTTGGAGATGGTACAGATGAGGGAGGACGGGACTCTGGTTTAGAGGGTCTGAAGCTGCCTGCACAGTCTGGAGGGAGGCACTAATGGAGACATGGAAACCTGGAGTTGGGGAACAGGGTCAGAAAAGGCAGATCTGGGAGTGGCAGACCGGAGGTGCCACTTATGCCCTGGCATTGGTCAATGTAGCCCACTGAGGTCACAGGAGCCAGGACAATCCCTATAGGCTCCATGGTGTCCAGAAGCAGATTCCAGGGGTCGGTGTCTCTAGGAGGATGAGAAGTTACCTTTGTGCCATGGCTGGGTCATGGGAGAGTTGAGGACAGTATCTAGCATCCCTAGGCAACCCCCCCCCCCCAGGCTCTGTCTGTGCTGTAGGGTCCCCATGGCAACCTCAGCTGGTGGGGGCAAGGAGAACACCCTTCCAAGGCTGCCTAGCAAGTTAGCATGGGTTGGCGCTGGCCCAAGAAGGGGCGAGCCACCCTTCTTAGGTACAGTAGTCCTTGCCTCCTCGGACTTTTCTGGGCTCTATGGGCTCACAGGGATCCCCCTGCAACCCTATTACATTTGTCACTGGGGCCTGTGCCTGCAAACTGGCCTACCAGACTAAATCTGGCCTGCTAGCATGTTGTATTTGGCCTGTTTGAGGTTTCTTTCTTTCGTTTTTTTTTTTTTAAATGTTTGAGCCAACATTTAAAAATTGGAAGAGTTTACATTTTAAAACCCATATTTTTGGCTTCTACTGAAAAATTTGGAAGATCTAGCAACTCCGTCCCACATTCCCACATGGTAAGAGATTGGGGGCATGAAGCAGCCGCCCTGCAGAGGCACCTAGCACCCAGAGACAGGCTCTTTCCAAACCCATAGGAGTCGCTTGCTCTAGGTCACTCAATATCGAGCGTATTGTCACAATCCTACCCTACCATGTCACTGCCTCTGTGTCTCTTGATTTCTTTGTGACACTTTAGTTCTTAAAAAAAAAAGAAAGAAAGAAAGAAAGAAAGAAAGAAAGAAAGAAAGAAAGAAAGAAAGAAAGACAGAAATTGGCTTTGAAGTCACTGGGTTATGAGTGAGCCTCAGCCCCAAGTCTGTAGCAGCTGAGGTTTCCTGTAACTGTCTACACTGACTTCTCATTTATCTACCTGTGGTCACTCATGCAGACAGGACAGAGGAAGGACTAAAACCCACCACCACATGCTGGTCGCCTGCTCCCTCCCTGGAGGAGCTGCTGAGAGCCAGGCTGGTCCCACCCCACCATGCACCCCTGGCCTAACAGGTCCCCAAGACTCTCGGGTACAACCTCTCTCCATGTGCCACCCCGAAGGTTGTAATTAGAGCCTTGGGACAAAGCCTTCCAGAGAGGCCTGGGTGTCAGCAACTCCCCCGGAGCCTGATGGTCCTGAGAAGCAGGGCGTAGGGGTGGAGGCGTAATGTATACAGAGCCCAGGGCTGTGGATAGTGGGGGTCCCTGACTAATAGCACTTCATGGAGGAGATGGGGGGGGCATGATCAGGAGAACATGCACTGCTGGGAAAGCCGAGGCCCAGAAAGATCCATCCTGTCACACAGCAGGCAGCTGGCCCTGGTGGACTCTGGGGGAGGCTCTAGGGACTTCTAAGAAGCAGAGAAGCCCATGTCCCACCCCAGGACTGGCTCTGCAGGCAGGCCACTTGGAGGCCATGAGGGTGGGTTCTGCAGTGTCCTTCCCTGCACACAGAGGAATATAGAATGAGGAAGGCCATCCAGGTGCTTAGAGCAGGATGAGCCAATAAGCACGTAGACCTCTTCCTAGACCGTGGACTGTCCTGGTAGCTATAGTACTTTGCTAACTGAGTCCGCAGAGAAGGGACCAGAACTATAGAATGAGCACTGTCCTTGGTACATAAGGTATCTTTAGGAGCCTGTGGTGATCCGAGGAGGCTTGGTCGACCCAGCAATGCTTCTACTACTGTAACCAGGATGGTTTCCTCAGATCCCAGACCTAGTTTGCTACTCTGAAGTCAGGGCCAAAACTTTCACCTTAGTGATTCATGCTTGGGGTGTTTATGGTCTTCTTTCATACAAATCACAAAAGAATAGTATGATGAGGGGGGTCAGACAGGCTCATGCTGGGAAATGGGGCATGAGATCGGGACTCACCCCGCTCAGGCTGGGGAAACGTGCTGGATCTCCCTGCTCGCAGCTGCCCAGGCCCCTGATGCCTGTGGCTTCCAAGGAATGCCAGGGACTCTGAGACAGGTCCTTCTCCTCTGAAGCTGTGGTTCTGGCCTGGGCTTCCTGGGCTGGCCTGGAGCTGTGGTCACCTGGAGAGGGCTCCTGGCTGTGGCCTTGGGAACCCCTGAAGCCCTCTAGGGTCACTGGGTCTAGCACGCGCACAGTGACCTCATCCAGGAACTTGGAGAAAGGCATCCTGGCTTCCCGCTGGCGGCTCAAGCGGGCAAGGGATCCCCCAGCAAGCTTGCAGCCTGTGCTAGGGGATTCTGCTGGGGAAGGAGGGCCTGGACACCTCAGTGTCCTAGCCTTACAGCCACCTGCTTCCCAGCTTGGGTGGGATACAGTGTTCTCTGGGCCCGTGCTGGGGCTCTGTGTGTGGCTGTGGATCTCCCTCGTGTGGGCTTCCTTCCTGGAAGGCAGGAGGGAGCTGGAAGCTATCCGTCCAGAGCTGGGAGGGTCAGGGTTTCGGGCCTGGGAGCTGGCTCCAGTAAGCATCCTTCTCAGGCGTTCTAGCGTCATGCTTTCCTTCATCTGTCTCCACAGGCCGAGCGCTCATACCCCCTCCCCCTTGGGTCAGGCCACAATGACCAGCCAATGCCCTCCTACTCGTTGACCCAATGCCAGCACATGGTGGCCCCACCCCTAAAATTGATTGTCATTAAATTTGAGCTTTGAAGCTCAGTGCCAGAGAGAGAAGGTCATGTTCTCAGCTCTGCCCGGTGGGCAGATGAGGGATGCCATGGCTGGAGCTAGGTAGTGGGGACAGAAGGACAGACAAAACTACCACTCCGTATACCACGCCGTTGGCACGGCGAAACCATAGCTGCAGCAAAAGGACCAGATCACAGGTGCCTACTAACTCTTCCTAAGAGTCCGCATCTCCAGGGAGATGGCTCAGCGGGTAGAGTGCAAACATCAGGAGCTGAATTCAGTTCAGATAAGTATCCATATAAACATGAGAGGGGAGAGGAGAGAGGGGAGGGAAGGAGTGTTGGAAGTGACGGTGTCAAGGGGAGGATGCGGGGAGGACAGAGGCAGAGAGTACTGGGAAAGACAACTCTGGGACAATCTAGAAACCCAGAACAATGGAAACTCCCAGGAATCTACGAGGTTGACCCTAGCTATGACTCTTAGCTGTGGGGAATATGGAACCTGAACCAGCCATCTCCTGTAACCAGGCAAGACATCACAGGAGGCACTGGGACACCAACCCATCCACAAAACCTTAGACCCACAATTTGTCTTGCCGACAATATGTGCAGGAATAAAGATGAGGCAGAAACGGAGGGAAGAGCCAGCTTAAGACCCATGTCATTAGAGGAAGCCCATCTCTGGCACAATTAGTGACATTCTGCTCAACTTGCAAGCCTAGCAGAGCTGTCATCAGAGAGGCTTCACCCAGCAACTGATGGAAACAGATGCAGACACCCACAGTCAAACATTAAGTGGAGCTTGGGGAATCCTGTGGAAGATGGGGAGGAAGGACCGAAGGAGCCAGAGAGATCAAGGACACCCACAAGAAAACCTACAGAATCAACTAACCTGGCTCCATAAGAGCTCACAGAATCTGAACTGCCAACCAGGAAGCATGCATGAGATAGACCTAGGCCCTCTGCACATATGTAACAGATGTGCAGCTTGGTCTTCATGTGTGACCCCTTACAGCAGAAGCAGGGGCTGTCTCTGACTCTGTTGCCTGCCTGTGGCTCCCTTTCCCCTAACAGGGCTGCATTGTCCAGCCTCAATTGAAGATGTGCCTAGTCCTACTGCAACTTGATCTGCCAAGGCTTTTTTGATATCCATGGGAACCTACGCCTTTTCTGAGGAGAAGAGGAGGGGGGGGTGGAAGAGGGCATTGGAGGGGAGAGGGAACAAGTGGGGGGAGAGAAGGGAGGGGAAGCTTTGATTGATTGAGATGTAAATAAGTTAATAATAATAACAACAACAACAATAAAGGCGAGAGTGGCTAGAGCTCTCTGTCACTCCTGCACTAGACAGAGGGAGGTTGGTGGGTCCCGGGAGCTCTCTGGCCAGCCAGCCTACCTGAACCAGGTGGAGAGCAACAGGAAGTCAGCTAATGTTAACTTCTCACCTTCAGATGCACATACACACAAAGGTACACACATCTTACCTTCCTAAAACAGCAGCAGCAGCAGCAACAACAACAACAACAACAAACAAACCAACCTGCATTTTCATTTGGGATTCAAGATGGCCAACTAAAAGCCCATATTCCTCAGGCTCCCTTGCAGCTAGGGAGCTATAAGAACCCCGGGTGCATCACTTAGGGAGGAGGTCTTTAACACAGTCAGGCAGCTTCCCCATGTCCTTCAGAGTCCCGCTCCTCCTCACTGTTTGACTCTCTGTGGTTGGAGCTGTGGCTCCAACCATTGCACCATGAAGCACACTTGTGGCAAAGGCCATATGCAAAGACAAGAGGAACAGAAAGGCAAAACAAAGCTGGATCCTTGCTGACCACTGGATCCTCACAGTAGCCCTATACCTCCTGCCCATGTTGTCACCTTAACTGGAGAAAGATGGCTCTGCCTTGCTTAAGCCATGGCTACTCTAGACTTGGTTGCTAGTGGCCGTGCACCACTGAGATACACAGGGATAGGGTGGGTGGTGGTGGCTGCCAACTCTAGAGCAGGGACTTGTAGTGATGGCCCAGGTGCAGCGACATGGGGTAGAGCCAAAAGGCAGGAAAGCTGTACAACTATACCACCTCTGAGCCTCAAAAGAAACTAAAGCTGTGGCAGCCCAGGCCCTCAGCCAGCTGGCAGCCTCCATTACTACCTGACCACACAGTGCACCTGGAGGCCTGCTGGGATGCTGCAGGGCGAGCCCCCAGCGTTCCAGCTTTCTGGGTGCTGCTAGACTCCTCTTTGAAGCCCATGATAGCCAGCCTAATGGCCGCAGGATTCAGCATGCAGCGGCACCCTGAGGGCTCAGCTGCCCAATGTGGGAAAACTGCAATTAGATCTGTGCTACCCTGACCACCTCTCCACCATCTCCACCATCACCTTTCAGGCTCCAAGAGCCACCAAGACTCACCTGCAACCCTGTGATCACCTGCCTCCCACATGTGGCAGTACCAGCTTTGTAAATCCCAGCCTAGGTGACGCGTATCATATGTCCACCCAGCTTACAGAACTCTGAAGATCCAGGGCCTTCCTTCCATTGCCTCCTACCCCACCCAGAGGAATGTGCTGAACTCTGTGTGCCTCAGGGGCCTCTGCAACGACCACGCTTGCTCTTCACTCTCCTCCTCATCTAACTTTTCACTCTCCTCCTCATCTAACTTTTGACTACCCTTTAGAGCCCCAGTGCCGTAGTTTGTCTCCTGCTGTCCCCACAATTAGATCAGACATGCCTGCCACAGTGTCTTTCATACTCACTGCCTTTTTCATGACATGGCCCCCAGCAGTCATCTGCTCAGTCTCTGTGGCTCTCACTTGAACGCCAGCTCTCTGCACTGCACCTAACACATATCACAGGCTTAACATCCCTTAGGATGGGTGAATGGATGGATGGATGGATGGATGGATGGATAGATGGATAGATGGGTGGGTAGGTGGATGGGTGGATGGATGGATGGATGTACAGATGGGTAGATGAATGGATAGATGGATAGATGGGTGGGTAGGTGGATGGGTGGATGGATGGATGTACAGATGGGCAGATAATGGATAGATGGATGGATGGATAGGTGGATGGATGGGTGGATGGATGGGTGGATGGATGGGTGAATGGATAGATAGATGGGTGGGTGGGTGGATGGATGGATGTGTGGGTGGGTAGATGGATAGATGGGTGGGTGAGTGGATGGATGGATGCATGGGTGGGTGGATTGATAGATGGATGGGTGGGTGGATGGATGGATGGGTGAATGGATGGATGGACAGATGGATGGACAGATGCATGAATGGGTGGATGGATGGGTGGATGGATGGGTAGATGGGTGGATGGATGGATGGATGGATGGATGGGTGGGTAGGTGGGTGGATGGATGGATGGGTGGGTGGGTGGGTGGATGGATAGATGGATGGATGGATGGGTGGGTGAATGTATGGGTAAATGGGTAGGTAGATGAATGGATAGGTGGGAAAAGGGATAGACTAATGAATATGTAGGTGAATGAATGAGTAGATGGATGGATAGATGGATGGCTTTGTAAGGGAGTGAGTGGATGAATGGGTACATGAATAGATGAATAGGTGAATGAATGAACTGGTAGATGGATGGATAAGTGGGTAGGTAGATAAGTGGATAGGTGGGTGGATGGATAGACTAATGGATAAGTAGGTGAATGAATGGATGAAAGAATGGACAAGTGGATGGATATATGGGTAGATGGACCCATGAGTAAGGGAATGAGTAGATAGATGGATGAATGGGTAGGTAGGTAGATGGATAAATTAATTATGAATAGGTGAATGAATGAATGAATGAATGAGTGGGTAGACGGATGATGGTGGGTGGATGAGTGGATAGATGGGAAGGTGGATGGGTATGTAAGGTTGTGACTGGTGGGGTGGGTGAATGGGTAAGAGGATGATGGATGGGTGTGTAAGGGAGTGGGTGGACTGATAAATGGATGAATGGGTGAATGTGTAGATGAATAATTGGAGGGGGATGTAGAGAATGGATGAATGAACTAGTTAGTGAATGAGTGGGTAGTGTGAAAGACATGCAAGTTCAGATATTGGCTCACAAGTAGCATCCCAACCTGATGTGAGCCTACTGTGGGCTGGAATTTGGATGAAGATGTGTGGAAGAATCTCCAGCCCCTGGGAGAACCACAGTGTCTTTGCCACAACATCCAACAGCTTCTCCTGCATCCCCAACACTCCTCCATCCCTACCTTGTCACCTGATAGAACAGACCCCTCAGACTGGAGGATCCAAGCTGTACCCCCTGATCTAACTGTACCCAGGCTTGCAGGGTAAGCAGGGCAGTAGGAAGAGTGATGAATCCCAGCAGGACTTGGGATTCACTGGCAGGGGCTCTCATTTGCCTGTGGCACCAGCATGTGTAGTCCCTCGAGGGCCTGGGGCCCTGGCCAGCAGGTCCTTTGAGCCTGTTCCTGAGTTCTAATCATATGAGATGAGTTTCTGTTGTCATAATGACCTACTGGCTCTTAGCCCTGAGGATTCTGCTGTCCATCACAACTCATAGTCCGAGCCTGGGTTACTATCTCAAGAGTGGATCCCTGCTCCTGGGGCACCACTCTCCCTCTGGTGGGTTGTATGGTAGGTCTGTTCTCCATCATGGTGGCACAGAGTACCTGGTCTCATAGGCGATGTAAAGACCCTGGGGAGAGGAAGGAGAGGCAGAGACGGCAGCTCCCGAGGCCTCATCTACAGGCAGGTGACAGCCACTCTGTCTCCAGAGGATGATCTGGGATGAGGTAAGGTTACTGGGAAATACACATGGTCCAGCACAGACCACGTACGGAGCAGGCACCCTAGAGACCACAGCTTCTTTCCTGCATTCTCCAGGCATCAAATGTGTCCCATGCTCCCCTTCACAGAAGCAATTTTGAAAACTCCCCTGGGACATTTAGCTTCTTCCCGATAGCTTGGGGATCCTCTGAGACAGCCACAGCTCTTGGCTATCAGAATCCATTGCACCTCACACCTACTCTGTGGCTTATGTCACTCAGATTTGACCATCTCTTACTCCTCAGAGAGGAAGTGAGCTCAGCCCACCTAGACCTTCCTCAGTGTTCCCCTGTCCCGCCCCCCCCCCCCACCACCACTCAAGAGAAGGCCCCCTGTGACTGCTAGGCTGGCTGCTCATCTCTAGACGGGACATCATGAATGCTACATGCTTCCCTAAATTTATGTACAGGGGAGCTCACTCCTTGGTGAGGTGAGCACAGGGGCCACTGGCTTGGCTGCTCTTCACCACCACCGCCACCCTAAATTCAGGGGGACTCAGCATGAGGGTCTGACCCTCCTCCATCTCTGCTCAGTTGTCAGTCTCTGAAGCAGGGTGACACATGAACAGACAGTGGCACCCAGAGGGCATGGCCTGATGCTCCACCTACTCATTGTGCCAATTGCCTTCCACCCACGGGTCCTGTAGTTATTCACCCAGCCTTTCAGGTCTGCACCTGCCATCCGCTGACAAGCACTTATCCAGCCATCATTTACAGCCTCACTCCTGGATCTGTCGGCCACCCGCTCAACCGTGTCCCATTCCCGTGACTTGTCTTTATGGGTGGATGTGTGCACATCTGTACACAGACCTGCCCTTCTGAACCTAGGTCTACATGTCATCCACGGTCACCGCTCTGCTCGGACCTCTCTGTCCATCTGATTCTACCTCTATTATCTTACAGGCCTTCAAGGTCCTGCCTACCCCAGCACTCACTCAGAAACCATTCACACAACCATCCCCCCATGACAAGAACCACTCATGTTGATGCTTGCTCTGTATCCACATATCCCTTGACATCTATACAACCACCCAATCCATTTATCTATCTTGCCCCAAGACCAGAAATCAATCCACTTTGCCTTCAGGCCTCAACCCATCGGGTCCTCTCTCTAGATCAGCTCTTCCATCAGCTCCCATACATCTCCTTTTCTCTTATAACCACCAGGCTTTCCTCCCCTCCATCCATCTCTCCAGCTTTCTACTCACCTACTACTGGTCTGTCCTGATGCATACTCCCATCAGTACCTCGCTGCCCCGCCCATCAGTACTATCTCCCCTCCCCTCCATCTCAGCATGCACCACCAGTGGTATGACCTATGGTCTCTTCACTTCTCTTCTTACCCCATTTCCCAACCTGGTTCACAGCTCACTGGCTCAGCCTAGGGCTGGATTGCTGCTGCTTTCCTGAAGGAGATTCCCTCTGAAGCTCCATGTTGACCCCCAGGCTCATTTGTTGGCCTCTTCTTGACTACTAGGGCATAGAAATAGCTTCCCATTCCCTGCTATGCTGGCTAGGATCTACATCTCTCGCTAGACCGTGAACTCCTGAAGGCTGGTTTGCCCAAGTGATAGTGTGTGTCCAAAGAAACTATGCAAGGTGAGCAGAGAGGATGCCTCAACCCATTCTCCCATCTGCCCATTCCTAAGACTGACCCAACAGGGACAGCACCATCCAGCTGCCAGTCACCAGTCACCTGCTGGGGCCTGCTCTGAGTCACTCTTCAGGCTGTCTGTCCTAGGGGCTTGACCTCTGATACCAGGCTCTGTAGAGGTCTAGGGCCTTGCATGAGGTCACGCAGCAAATCAGTGCAGAACAGAGACTGGAACCTAGGGCTTCAAACCCTGTCCAAAGTTCTCCATTAGTCACACGACGAGTTCTGAGGCAGGATGGGAGGTGAGAGGGGACCCTGGGACAACTGTGGACCAACACAGTGAGCTTGCAGCTCTGACCATCAGAGTCTTAAACTGGAAGGGCTGCCCTGGCCTTCGACTGAGCATTTCTGCAAGATGCTTTTTTGTGGTTCTTAGACTCACGCCTTCTCATTCCCTGCAAGCCTCTTCCTGCTAAGCCAGCGCTAACTTCATCTCCCCCAGCTTAGCCTGTGGGTCTTCTCCTGTAAGCTGTGGGGAATTCTTGTGGACTGTGTCCAAGCCCTGCTGACTGACTGCTGTCCCTCTCTCCCATCCACTCATTCATTCACTTATCCATCCATTCACTCTCCGGGATGCTGCTACGGGGATGGTGCTAATGACGATACCCAGTACACAGTCAGTATTCTATAAATGGCAGCCACTGCAGGCCAACCAGATGCTCAAGGCTGAGAGAGAGAGAAAGAGAGAGAGAGAGAGAGAGAGAGAGAGAGAGAGACAGAGACAGAGACAGAGACAGAGACAGAGACAGACAGAGGACAGAGAGAGAGGAGAGACAGAGAGAGAAAGAGAGAGAGAGAGAGAGAGAGAGAGAGAGAGAGAGAGAGAGAGAGAGAGAGAGAGAGAGGAAGGAAAGTCCTTATCAGGACTGCTTCACACTGAATTCTGCTCTTGGCCTATGTGGGTCCCTCACCTGACCTCCAGCCTATGAGAAGTTCTTACAGGCCATGGCCCCAGGCATCCCTGACTTCCCACTTCACTACCCAGGAGCCAGCACACAGAGCAGGCCACAGGAATGAACACATGTGAGACAGGAACTTGGGAGGGTCCTTGGTGCTACTCAGGAGCCCCTCGCCCTGCGCCTGCATCTGCCACTGTGCTTGCTTTCCAGAGCCGCCCTGATTATAGTGAGCTGTGGGAAAATTAAGGGTTTGCAGGAGGCTGCCAGGCCCTGCTGCTGCCTCCCCGCCCTGCTTGTCACAGATGCCAGGCAGAGCCGTCCCCAAAGGCCACTTGCCCTACTGGGCTGCCCAGACACAGCACAGATAAGGGGCTTCCTCCTAGAGACCTTCTCATAGCCTAGACTTGAGAGTAGCAAAGACCACTTACTCCTGGACAGTGGGGGAACTGAGGCCCAGAGAACCTAAGAGAGCATCCCATGGCCTCCAGGGGCTCAGGGTATTGGGACCTCAGGATAAGGGAATCCAGAAAGATGATGCCCCCCACATGTGCTCAGGGACTGCACTGGTGGGCCAACCCTGGCCATCAGGGCTGCACACCTGCATGGCTCCTGTCACTTGCAGCCAGCCCTTGCTCCAGGGGACCTTCCCAGCTCCCATCCTGCTCCCTGAGGAGATTCCGAGATGTCGCCCACGCAGCTCTTGCCCCAAAGGAACCTTGTTCTGATGGGGTGGGCACACACGAGGAATGAAACACCTCTAAACCAGGCAGGAAACGGAAATGCTAGGGGCAGAAATTCCCAGCCAATGTGCAGGGGCTCTGTGAGCAGGTCAGCACCTGCAGAGTGGCCCTGGCCGGGCCCCTGCCTGCCCAGCCTCAGTTTCCTCGCCTGTCCATGGGGAGGACTGCTGGCGGCCTGCTAAGGCCGCCGGAGATGAAGGTGCCCGAGGCATGCGCGGGCCCACGCGCGGCCCACGCTCGGGAAGCGGTCCCTGGCCAGTCTCCTTCCGGCTCTGCGGCCTCTCCAGGGCCGCCCCCCGAACGGGGTGGGCTCAGCCGGGCCCCCTACACCCGCCTTCCGCAAGTCCTCAGGCCGCACGCGCAAAGCAGCCGCGGAGGCCCGGCCGCCCCGCCCCGCGCGAGGGCCCCGGGCCCCGGCGCCACCCAGGGCCGCCGCGGGCGCGCGCAGGGACCGCCCCGGCGTGGTGCCCGCCGCCCAGCCCCGCCCCGCGCCCTGCCAGCCCGGCTCTCGGGTACTCACCGCCCGGCGAAGCCGGCCCGGCCGCCGGCCACCCGTCCACATGGCCCCGGCTCTGCGCGCCCGAGCCCGCGGCCGGGGCTCCCCAGCGCCCCGCTTCCCGCAGGGAGCGCCCGCCCCCCGCCCCCGGCCCGGCTCCCCGCCAGCCCCGGCCCCGCGCAGCCGCGGCTGCTCCGGCGCTTCCCCGCGCCGCGCCGGGCAGGGCGCACGTGGTGGGCGCGGGGCGCACAGGGCGCGGAATGGCGGCGCGCGGGGTGAATGAGTCCCGCGCGCATGAATGGCGACGGGCATGAATGGAGGAATGTGGGGTGCAACTCCTTGTGTCCCGGGCCCTGCTGGGGGGGGGGGTGGTGTCCGGCATTTAGTAGGTACCTGCTGTGTACGGGCCACTCAGGTCCCCAGGGACTGACTTGGCAGTGAGAGACAGGTCCCTGCCCTCAGGGACCTTGCAGTTTACAGACAGGTCAGTGACTTCCAAGCGTGTAGCCCACTGCTCTGCCCTCCAAGTTCCGGCCGATGCCTAGCCCCCATACCTGTCATGGATTCCTTAAACTGCAGCAGCCCCCCTGCCCACTTCCAAGCCTGACCTGTACATCTTTGGGAGCTCCGTAATAGTGGAGGGGCTCCTTCTTTCCAAAAGTAATCCAAAAGGAATAATGACTTCAGGAGGGCAACTGTGTGGTAAAGCATCCCTCTCTTTTGCCCCAGTAGCGCTCAGGACTTGTCAGGTTATTCTGGCCCTGGGTGAGACACTGGCATAGTGGTGCTGATAGTCCCAACCAAACTGGAGCACGTATGGAAGCTAACTAGCATAAGTCCCGAGAAACCAGGGTCCCCCTTCTCCCCCGGGAGCGTCTTTCCAGTCTAGTAGAGTCAATCACATGGGGCCAGGAAGGATCTGGGGTTGGGGAAAAAGACAGCAGAGCCTACCTTTGGCTTCTCTCAGGGCCTGTGGGCTGAACGGTTCTTGTGTGTTAATGGTTTCCGAGGGAGATAAGGGGATACTAGCAGCGACTACAGCACGTATGTTGACTTTGTACTGTGGTAAACATGCATGTCAAGAGTTAGCATTTTAATCACCTTTAAGTGTACAGTCCAGGGGCAGCGAGGACATCCATGCTGTCACGGGGCTGTCACCACCATCCACCCCTCGGCCTTATGTGCTGTGTACATTTCAGCTTCTCTCTCCTTTAATTAGGGGAGTAGCTGGTGCACTCAGGCACTGTGACAGCACAGGAAAAGGGTGCTGACAGCGAAGGAAGAGAGAGAGGCAATAAAAGTGAGTCTCCAGGAGGAACAGGCAAACACGGGGTGGGGGTGGGGGTAGAAGTTAGGAGCGTCCCTTCTCTTCCCCAGGGACATTACTCTGTAATAGGTGTGGAAGGGGAGGGTTAAGTGAGCCTCAGGATGCCCCTCCTAACTCTAGGAGTATGGACCACAATTGAGGCAGGTACAAGAAGGCAGCCCTGGCCCATGGTGGCCAGCTTATGCTAACTTCTGACTCACTGTGGATGTGTCTCTTGCTCTGGGGATCTGAATTACCCCATGCTGAGGAGAAAGGTAGCATGGGCCACCAATCCTGATCACTGCGGTCCTCCTGACAGAGGTGGAACAGTCCTTAAAGTCCTACTTTCCCCCATTCAGGCCTCCAAAGGCCTGAAGGGAAAAACGGAGAACACAGATATAGCCCATAGAACTGGGTTCTGTCTATATTTCCTGCCCTGGGCTGCAGCCTTCCCCTAGAGATGGGTCCTTCTCAGGTGAAGCCAGAACGCTGTTCTCCTCTGCCCTGCCTCCTCTGCTGCCAATGCACAGATGGCTAGAGAGGAAGGGGAGGGTCCAATGACTCCTGCCTGCCATACTTCGGAAGTCTTCAGACTCAGGCCAGGCTTGCTTGGGAAGGCTTCAACCTTCAACTCTAGAGTTGTTCCTAAGGTCTTGTTTCATCCCTCCCTCACTAGACTCCCACCGTCTCCCACCAGTGGGAGGGGACAGGGAGACAGCTGTCCCTGGCTGTGGGTCTTTTGTCCCTGTCACACTCCATGTGAAAGGTGGTACTGCTCCCTTTGCAGACAGTACAATGGAAGCTTAGAGGTTATGCCCCTTCCCAGAGGCCACTAGCAAGGAGAAAGTTGATCAAGGATTTGAGCACATCGTTCGTCTGGCCCAGTGCCCCCATCCATGTCTGACCTTCTCCCAGGTAGAGGAAAGCCTAGGGGTGTCACCTGAAGAGCACCCCAACAGTTGAGAGAGCCCAGGGCTTTTGCGTTCAGAACAGCAGAGCATAGTAACCCAGCAGGCTTCCTAGAGGAGGCCTGTCTTCAGCTGGGGTGGGCGTGGGGAACACTACCCCGTGTGGTAGAGGCCTTGGTCCTCAGTTCCTGTCCCCAACCCTCATCAGCTTCCCAGATGTCTGGACACTAGGCTTCCATAACTGTCCCAACTTGTGTCATCTCGGGAGCAGAAGACTGGCTGCTCCTTCAGAAGTATATTTGTTGGACTTGGACAGCCACAGGAGAGACCCCACCCCAGGGAAGCATTTGTCTCAGTGAGGCCCGTTCATCCACGGTCCCTCTTCCTCCTTTCTGGTCACTTGTTGCGGCCCGTCCAGCAGCCCACAACGCGAACGGTTTAACTGAGGATGGCAGTTCGAGCTGAAAAGAGAGGAAGCTAGACGGGGCGGGAGAAAGAACGAGGCCAAGACGATTTCATGTTCAAGGCCCCCCTTTACTAATTCCAACATTCAGTTATAAAGGAAGGGGGAGGGAACCCGATTTCCCGCCAAGTAACTCGGGGTCCAGTAGCAGGACGAACACGTGTGTGCCTCCAAGCAGCAAAGCGACAGGGTCCAGCAGTGGGCGTGGCAGAACGAATGAGCAGAAAAATCCACCCTTGAGCAAGCAGGTTCCAGGGTGGGGGAAGGGAAACCACAGTCACTCACTGCACACCTGTGACCGTCACAGGGTTGTGCCTTTTGCCACACTGTGGGTCTTACAGGCAAGGTTCCTGCTGTCTCCCCAAACCTACAGCAAGGAACCTGGTTCCCACCTCAGCCACTATAGCCACAGGCTCAGGAGTCTCTTCTGTCTCCAGGTTGCCCTTCCATCTCCAACCACCCACAGACATGCTTACTATATCCTCATCAAACAAGAGACAACATCCCAATGAGGAGAACTCCTGGAATGGCCTCAGGTTTGTCCAGATCCCCAACTTCTGGTCCCAAGGAGAGAGGCTTCATTTTCCCTTCCAACTTCCAGAACCTTCACAGTCTTGTCTCCCGGCAAGAGTGTGGCCCCGCTTGGGTGCGTTGTGGTCTAAATATCCCTGCGTCTTCCATTCTCACTCAGGACAGCTAGTGAAGACCGACTTGAGAGTGACCCCTCCTCCAACAGCTAGACCTCTGGCCTGGGTCCTGGGAGACCATTTCTAAGCTTCTGTTCTCTCAGAGTGTTCCTGGGTCACCTTTGTCTGTGCGCTTTCCCATATACTGTTCAGAAGCACAGTGATTGGATAAAGCCCGAGAAAGATTCACCCTACAGGAAGAGACTGCGGTCGCAGGCAGGAGTCACAGGATCAGGAGACTCCAATGCTGGGCAGAGCCAATGTGCCAGGCACGGACTCCCCACTGGGACGCAAGGTGGCAGCAGGGCCACAGTCGCCGGGACACAAGCAGACTGCCCTCATTGAAAACAGGAACTCTGAGGCGGCCACCAATTTTCCTCACTCCACTGGGCAGGAAAATTATTTCTGCCGGTTTTGTGTGTCCCAGCCAGTATGCACGCCCGTGAGAGATCTAGTCTGTCCTCCCTAGGAGACTGGGAGTTGTGCTGGGTGGAGCTGGGTGGGGCTGGCTGACAGGAGGCAAGAGGCAGGAGCCCTAGCTGAGCAGGTGGGCAGAGTTCTCTGCCACCAGCCTCCTCTGGTGCATGTAGTTGGCAGGGCTATTCTCGGCCCCTAGAGTCTCTCTCTGGGCACTAAACTAGTAAGCCCAACCAAGTGTTGGCCTCATTCACAGATTCACACACCAGAAGAGGCCCCAAAGGAACTACCCAGAGGGACTCTCAGGCACAAGGCTCATGGGGACCCTAGGGACATCCCTCTGACTCACAACCCCCGGGCCTACCTTAGCAGGGGTGCTGGGGTGAAGCTTAGCAGTAGCTGCAATTTAAGCAGAGATCTGACTGCCCCAGCCCCACACTGCAATAAGCACTGGTCTCAAGTTACTTAAAACCATCGGGGTGACAAGGGCCAGGGGGATCTCTGGAAGTTGTATCCAACTCGGGGTGGGGGGCGCTTATGAAGTGTTGACCTCAGAGCAGTGTGAACTGGGAAGTGGGGCTGGAGGATAGGGTTTAGATAGGTGCTCCACCTGCAAGGTGTTGCAGCCAGAGTTGAGGCTTAGAAGCCCAGTGTACTGTTCCCATGAGGCCACAGGTTGGAGCAGGAAACACAAGTATGGTGGCCTGTTGTTCACCCAAACTCCTACAACAGGAGGTTTACTCTTCTAAAATGGGATAGTTTTGAAACCAAACCAAAGAGGGTAAGAAGATGGCCTTAGGCTTAGAGTAAAGGACTCTTGCGTTCCCGAGGGGCGGGCAGCTTTGGCAGGGGGATCTGCCTGTTCCAGGTTCAGCCCAGTACTCTTCCTCCTTGCACGATGGCCTTCCCTACATCATGGCCCTAGGGCCAACTGGATTCCTGGTCACCTTAATTCTTCCCTTTCTCTGGTTGGTCATGTACCTCTAGGGACAGGAGAGCCCCAGCTTGGAGCTTGCCAGGCCTGGCCTGAATTCTGAGCTCATGGGACCCACCGTTACCCAGGAGTGGGTCATGGACTTAGGGCTGTTGAGAATATGGTGAGAATAAATATGGAATTGCTTGTATCAATTCCAACTCAAATAAAAAGGTTAGGAAGAAAATTGGTGTGGACAAGTGCTTGCCCCACAGACATGAATGAATAAGGCCGAGTTTGGTGCAGTGGTACATGCCTGTTAATCCCAGCGCTGCGGAGCCAGTGATGCACAGATCTCTCGGACTCACTGGCCAGCCAGTCTAGCTGAATCTAAGAGCTCCTGATTCAGAGAAGACAGAGATAGATAGATAGATAGATAGATAGATAGATAGATAGATAGATAGATAGATAGATGAGAGAGACAGAGACAGAGACAGAGACAGAGACAGAGACAGAGACAGAGGATGAGCAGAGCTTCCAGCAGCACAGAGACAGGCCTGTGAGGATATCTGCCCAGCTCTGGTCAGTTCTGCCTTAAGCTGCCCTTACCATCTCTAACGCCTGTGGCCCAGGACAATTGCGTCAGAATCCTGAGGAAACTCTCCTCATTGTTCCTTTTGAACCTTATTTCTCCATAAGCTCTTCAACTGTGCCCATGGCTTTCCGTTGGTGGTGTGGAGCCCCCTTCTCCAGAAAGCTATCTGTTTATGAAGGTGGGAAACAGGGTCTGCTAGCCTTTCTGAGCCCGCGCTGTGCCTAGGAGGCTGCATGGATGGCAAGGCTGGAAGACAGTGGTTGCACGATGGGCGGAGCCCATCGGAAGTCTTTCTGCTTTTTGCTTTGTGCGCGTTACAGCTTTATTGAGGCGTGAAGTACACAGCTCATAGTTACAGTGTAATGTGATAAGTTTTGACATATGCAGATGCCGAGAAACTATCACCACAATCAAGAGAACGTGAATTTTCGTCAATTGCGAGCGCATTTTTCTGGTTCTTGTAGTAAATCCTCCCCTCCCGCCACCCTAGTCATATTACTGATCTACCTCCATTGTTGCAGCTTACATTGCACATTTTAGATGCTTATTTATGTAAGTGGGGTCATATTCTCTGAGCTCTTTTTCCCCCATGGTATATGTGTGAGTGTGTGTGTGTGTGTGTGTGTGTGTGTGCGCGTGCACGCATGGGTACACAAGGAGGCTAGAGGGCTGTCTTGGCTGCCATGCCTCAGAAATTCTCCACCTTGTCTCTCCTTGGACTCATTCATCCATTTGTCTAAGTTGGCTGGCTGGCAATCCTCGGGGACCCACCTCCTCAGATCCTCGGGGTCTCCACCCCCTCAGATCTGAGATTTAAGGGTGCTGGGGATCAAACCAGTTTCTGCTTCTGAAGCAAGCACTCTCCTGACTCGGCTCCCTGTTACCCCCTAATATGCAGGTATTTTGTTACCACTTTTGGGGTGTGTGTGTCTGTTCTGTAGCCTTCTCCTCTGTAATGTCGCTGTCTAGCCTTGGTACCTCAAAAGAAACCAGATGAAAAATTTTCCTTCCTCTTCTAGTTTTTGAAAGCGTTCCAAAAGAATAACTCCCATGTCTTCATTAAGACTTTGGTAGTTTTGCCAGAAAAGTCATCCGGATCTGGAGGTTTCTGTTTCTCTCATCTCTCGCAGTTACTGCCTCAGGTCTTGAGGCACTCTGCAGCTCTTCTTTTTTTTTTTTTTTTTAAAGTTTTTAATTAAAATATAATTACATCACTTCCCTCTTCGCTTTCCTCCCTCCAACCCCTCCCCCCACTTCTTCTCAAACTGATAGCCTCTGACTTTTCTTTGTGGAATTTCAAAACAAAACAAAACAGAAATATGCCATTTCTTTAATGAATACAGGGTGGCTATGAATTCCTTTAAAACATTTTTTTTTCTGGTTCACCTAAGGTGTCAGATTTGCCTGCATGAAGTTGTTTAAAATAGTTTCTTGTTATCTTTCCACATCTGCAAAATTCATGGTGTCCCAGCTCTCCCCAGTGCTAATACTGGTAACTCATTCTCCCTCTCCTCTGTCTCTGTCTCTGTCTCTGTCTCTGTCTCTGTCTCTGTCTCTGTCTCTCTGCCTCTCTCTCTCTCTCTCTCTCTCTCTCTCTGTCTCTGTCTCTGTCTCTCTGTCTGTCTCACATTCTTCCCCTCTCTCTCCCCTCCTGATTACCAAAGACAACAGTCAATTTTATTGGTGATCTCTTCCCCCTTCTCCCTTCTCTTTCTTCTTCGCCTCCTTCTTCTCCCCCCCCCCCCGCCCCGCCCCATCCTGTGGTGCTGGGAATAGAACCCTAATCAAGCATTTTGCCTTCGAGCTACAACTTCTTGCCCCTTAAACCAAATTTTGATTTTCCTGTTGTGATGAGTTTTCCACTTCACTGACTTCCAGACTTCTGTTCTTTCTGCAACTGTTTCCTTTGTCTACTTACTTAGCAGTCTTTAAGTGGGGAGGTTGAAACTTAGTTTCCTGTAGGTTCTAACTTAGCTTCTCTCTCTCTCTCTCTCTCTCTCTCTCTCTCTCTCTCTCACACACACACACACACACACACACACACACACACACGCGCACACACACACACACACACACCACCACCACCACCACCACCACCACCACCACCACCACCACCACCACCACCATGGCTCCCTTTGCCTCCACCTCCCAAGCTCTGTAATTACACAGCCAGCGCACCAGGCTCTCTTTCTTTTTCATCCTATGAGCGCTTTAAAGTGCTATAATGTTCCCTAAAATCATCATTGTAGCTTCATTTTTATATGTCACAGTTTTATTATTTCCATGCAAGAAACCATTGCCTTTAAACATATTATTTATTTTTAAATATAGTATTTTATTAATTTTTGAGAATTACATACAATGTATTTTAATCATATTCACCCCCAAAGACTCCCTCTATTTCTTCCCAGATCCACACCTACCTTCCTACCCATGCCAACTTCATGCCCTATATATATATTTTTAATTACACATTGAGTTCCATTTGTGCTGCTCCCATACTCCTGAGCCTGGAGCCATCCACAAATACAGTGGTTCTGGCCTATCCAGAAGATACTGGCTCACTCTAGTCTTCCACAACCTCTGACTCTTACAGTCTCCATGCCCTCCCCTTCTCTGATGGTCCCTGAGACTTGTGGGGGAGGGGACATGAAATAGATATTCCATTTGTGACTGAGCAGGCCACTAACACTTGTTCTCTGTGCTTTGACCACTTTTAAGTTTCCGATTTCATTACACAAAGAAATTTCTCTGATGAGGTCAGAGCAGTTCCTACCTAAGGGGATACAGATACAAATTTAGAGTATGGTTTGATACTGTGTCCATTTAGAAGAATAACAGTGGAGGTTCACCCTGGGGCCTGTGAGCACCCAGCTGTATGTTCTTGACTAGATTCACAGTAGCAGACATGGAGCAGGCTTTAAATCCAACCAGAAGGCAGTTGGTTAACGACATAACATTTGTACCATTATTGTACCCCATTTGTATCTTGGTACCCTTGTCACTAATATAGTCACAAGGTTCACAGCTAGGTAATACTGTTGATGGCCAACACTGCCACCCACCCCTACAGCTTGCATAGCATCTTCTGGTATTATGAAAGTTATCCACAGGGAGAAAGCTTCCGTTCAGAATCAACTTGATTTCTTCATGTCCTGTGGTAGCTTCAGCAATAGAATATTACCATTCCATTCTGGTGGGCAACCAAGAGAAATGACAATAGCCTGTATTAGGTTTTTTTTTGGGGGGGTGTCTCCAGAATCCTCACCCAGCACTAGGCTCTTTGCTTGGTACCGTCTGGCCTCTATGAGGACCATCATCCCTGGTATAGGCCAACTTCAATGAGACCTTTTAAAATATTGATATCTACCTATCTACTGATTATCTATCTCTCTTATTTAAATATCCACCCATCTATCTTTCACCTATGTCTATCTATCTATCTATCTATCTATCTATCTATCTATCTATCTATCTATCTATCTCTATCTATCATCTATCTATCCTCTATAAACCTTATAAAATAAAATATAGCCTTTACCATTCTTAGTGTTAAGCACCTCTCCTCTCCCCCTCCCTCTCCCCCTCTTCTGCTTTACTCTCCCATCCCCCTCCCCACTTAAACCTTTCTCCCCATTCATTGCCCTCCTTCCCACTTCATTTCACCTTTGTTCTTCTACCCCCACCCCCTACTTAAGATCTTTCCAGTTTCTCATCAATGGCTCCTTTTTAGTTTCCTGTATCTTACAGACACTCCATGTTAAACACACACACCTAGAGATTCAATGCTGAGTTCTACAATTGAGTAAGGACACATGACATTTGTCTTTCTGGGTCTGGGTTACCTTACTCAACATGATATTTTCTAGCTCCACCCATTTACCTGAACATTGTATAATTTCATTGTTTTTACAGGTAAACAAAACTTCATTGCATGCAGGTACCACACAGTTCATTACCCGCCCATCAATTGGTGGACATACAACGGAGTTCCATGTCTTGGCTGCTCTCAGGAAAGCAGCTATGAACACGAGTGAATATACAACGTTGCAGTGGGGAGTTAGATACCTTGGGTAAATGCCCAGGAGTGACACATCTGGGTCATGTGACTGATCTGTTTCTAGTTCCTTAAGGAACCGATTTCCACAAGGGTGACCCCAGCTTTCATGCCCACTAACAGTGAATGAGGGATCCCCACCCCTCACTTACTCAAGAGCGTGGATTGTCTTATATTTTCTTAATCTTGGAGTGAGATGAAATCTCAGAGTATTTTAATCTGCGATTCCCTGGTGGCTAAGAATGTTAAAAACTTTAAAAAAGATTTCTTAACGATTTCTTCTTCTGAGAACCCCCTGTTCTGTTCTGTAGCTCACATTTTAACTTTGGGTGGTTTGATTCCTTGGTCTTTTGCTCTGTTCGCAGCAGCTAAGCCATGGAATTCCACTGTCTGTCCACCCAATGAAGAACAGATAATGAAATGTGGTACCTGCAATGGAATGTTGTTTACCTATAAAGAAAAATGAAACTATGACATCAAGCCAAGTCTTCTGAGATCCTTGTCTACTCTAGACACCGACCCTCTGTCAGATGCATGATGGGAAGGGACTTTCCCCACCCTGTCTGTGGCTCCATTGGCTTAACAGTCTCCATGCAGTACAGTAGGGTTTTGGTTTTACAAAGTCCCATCTGCTGATTACTGGTCTCATTTCTTGGACAACTAGAGTCCTATTCACTTAAGCCTACACCCTGAGTTGCACTCCCTACTGTTATACAAATTTTACAGTTTCTGGTCCATGTTCACCAGGGAGATTGGCCTACGAGTCTCTTTTTGTTAGATCATTATCTGGTTTTGATATCAGGGGAATTTTGGCTTAATAAAGAGTTGGGGAGTGTTTACTTCTCCGTTTTACAGAATAATTGGGGTAGTATTGGTGTTAATTCTTCTTTGAAGGTCTGGTAGAATTCTACATCCAACCCATTGGGAACTAGGATAAATTTAGCTGCAAGCCTGTAAATCGATGCTTCATTAGTGTCTTTGTTGTACAGATCTATTTAAATTGTTTGCTTCATCTTTTCAACCTTGCTAAGTCATATGTATCTACAAATTCATCTTTTTCCATTCATATTTCTCCAGTTTAGTGGAATACAAAATTTTTAAAGTAGATCCTAATGATTGTCTAAACTTCCTTGGTGCCTGTTGTAAGCAATCCCTTTTCATCTCTAATGTAATTAATTTATATCTTTTCTTTTTTGGCTAATTTGACTGAGGGTTTGTCAGCTTGTTTATCTCTTTAAAGAACCAACTCTGTCTTGGTTCTTTTAAATTGGTTGTTTTTAAAATTTCTATTTCTTTTTTTTTTTTTTTTTTTGCCATGATCTTCGGTTGTTACCACATTTGGGATAGTTTGTTCTTGTTTTTTTCCAGTGCCTGTCATCTGCCATTGGTCATTTGTTTTGAGATCACTCTGATTCCTTAATATAGGTACTTAGAGCTTTAACATTCCCCCTTAGTCCTGCCTTCATTGTGTTCCATTGGTTTAGATAGGCCATGTCTTCATGACTTACTTAATTCTAGGGACTTTAAAGTTGACTTCTTGATTGTTGCAGCGACCTATTCCCCATTAAGCAGTGTGTTGTTTAACCTTGCGTTTGCATCTGGTCTGCCTTTTCTCTTGCTGTTGATTTCAGGCTTTGTCCCAGTGTGGTCAGATAGAATCCACATTGTTGCTTCAGTTTCTTCACTGGGACTCATGTACTGTAGTCTGCAGAACGTTCCCTGGGCTGCTGAGAAGAACACATACTCTTCGGTGTTGGGCAGAATGTCCTGTAGATGTCTGTTAGGTCCATTTGATCTATGTTGTTTTTTAGCTTTGGTGTTTTATGGCTTTTGTTTGTTTATTGTGTGTGGTTGATCTGTCATACGGTAAGAACTGAAGTAACCTATTTCTGTGGTGAGGCTAACTTGTGATTTTGAACCTATTAGTGTTTTCTTTGCCAAACTGGATGAACCTATATTTGGTGCATATATATTTAGAATTGTTCTTTTCTCTTGATGGATTGTTCCCTTGATAAGTATGAAGTGACCTTCATCTCTTCTGACTAGAAGTGGCCTGAAGTCAGTTGTCAGAGCATCAGTGCCTGCTTGCTACCTGGTCCATCTGCTCTTTATCTTCCACAGTGCGGTTATTTCTTGGAGTCGATTGGTTAACCTTGGTCTGTAACTTAGCCCTTTCTTTTTGCTGCTTTCAATATATATATATATTTTTGGTTCTGTACATTTAGTGTTTTAATTATTATACAATATGGGAGTTTCTTTTCTGATCCTGTTTGATGCTCTGTGCACCTCACGTATGTAGATATGCTTGTTTTCCTAGATTTTTGGAATTTTCCTTTGATTTTATTAAAAGTATGTGCTATGCCTTCTGTTTGAAACCCATCTTCCTATGTGCTACATAGGAAGGGCTTAACCTTTTCAGGAAGTGTAACAGTAGGTGATTAATCTGCTCTAATCTGCCCTACTGTGGGGTCTACAGCCTCAATGTGTTGGATTCCCAAATGAAACGCACACACACTCAGCCTTCTATTTTAATATGCCTTACTCGTCTCAATGGCTGGGCCACTCCCAACTTCCATGATGCTAACGCCTCCCCTCAGGATACTCCTAAGTTATTAGCTACTATATTCCATCTTTGCTACTCTAGACCCAATGGGGGTGGCCCTGGGGCCACTCTGGCTCTTCCCTGATTGGTACTCTGTCTTCTACAGCTCATAACCTGCATCGTCTTCCTTTTACAAGGAAGTTCCAGAGTCTTTGCATGTCCTTCTTGACTAAATGATCCAATTCCTCTGTTTTGTCTTCGTATCCTGATATTCTGTCTTCCACATGATCCATTTTATTGATGAGGCTTTCCACTGAACCTCTTTTACTTTCCCGTGTATGAGCATCTTGTCTGCTTGCATATCTATGAACTGTATTCACACAGTGCCCACAGAGAGAGGCCAGAAGGCAGTGTTGGATCCTCTGCAGTTGTACATGGTTGTGAGCTGCCACGTGGGTGCTGAGGATGGAACCAGGGTCCTTCAGAAAACCGTGGGTCATCTTGATAGCCCCCACTACACTTGTTTTTTGACTATTGCAGTTGTCATTACCATCACCATTTTGGTTTGAGCGTCTGTTAGTATTTCTATCTCTTTATTAAGTTTTATTTTTATATTGTGGATTGACTTTCTTATTTCATCAGCTACCAGTCTGTGTCCAGTTGAAAAATATTGGGGTCTTCATTGAACTGCTTGTTTTTTGAGACAAGGTCTCTCTATTTAGCCCTGGATAGCCTGAAACTTTCTATGTAGAGCAGGCTAGCCTCAAACTCCCAGAGATTCTTCTACGTTTGCTTTCTGAGTGCTAGGATTAAAAGTGTGTGCTGGTCAGGCGTGGTGGTGCATGTCTTTAATCCCAGCACTTGGGAGGCAGAAGCAGGAGAATTTCTGAGTTCGAGGCCAGCCTGGTCTACAGAGTGAGTTCCAAGACAGCCAGGGCTGCAGAGAAACCCTGTCTCAAAAAACCAAAAAATAAACAAAAAAACAAAAACAAAAAAATGTGTACTACCACACCTTTAGATTTTAAAATAATATTTATAACCAGTCTTTTGAAATTTGTATCTGGAATTTTATCAAAGTCATTTTGATAGGTGATCATTCATATGATGTTGGTAATTTTTGTCGAGGAAACAATCTGTCTTGGATCTGTCCATCTGTGGTTAGATTGTCAGTTAAGATTTGTTGTCTTGTTCTTTTCATTCAAGTTGCTGTTTTTCTTCCATTTGTTTGTTTGTTTATTTGTTTGTCCATCCAGTGTTTATGCTTGTATGTGCAAGGCACAGCACACACGTGGACAGTCAGAAGACAACCTGCAGGAATTAGTTATCTCCTGCTGTGTGGGTTTTGGGTCTCAAACTCAGTTTTTCAGGTTTGCTGGCAGGTACCCTGACTGCCTGTCTTAGTCACTGTTCTACAGCTGTGAAGAGACACCATGGCCAAGGCCAAGGGAACTTATAAAGGGAAACGTTTTGGGGGTTTGTTTACAGTTTCAGAGGATGAGACCATGACCATTATGGTGGAGACCATGGCAGGCGCGGCGCTGGAGCAGTAGAGAGAGAGAGAGAGAGAGAGAGAGAGAGAGAAGAGAGACGGGAGACAGAGAAAGACAGAGAGAAGGACAGAGACACACAGAGTCAGAGAGAGAGAGACATAGACGGAGAAAGAGAGGGAGGAGGGAGAGACAGAGAGAGAGACACACAGTCAGAGACAGAGAGAGAGGGGGAAGGGGAGGAGGAGGGGAAGAGGGAGAGGGAGGGAAGAGGGAGAGAGAGGGAAGGGGGAGAGGGAGGGAAGAGGGAGAGAGAGAGTGAGCACCTGGCATGGACTTTTAAAACCCCAAAGCTTACCCCCAGTGGCATACCTCCTTCAACAAGGTCACATCTCCTCATGCTTCCTAAACAGTTCCACTAAGTGCAGACCAGACATTCAAACAGACAAGCCTGTGGTATCCATTCTCACTCAAACCACCATATTGCGGGAGCCATTTCATTAGCCCCAAGAAACAATTTTCTAATTTGTTGTGATTTTTTTTCCTGTGACTTGTGGGTTACTTAGAAGTGCTTGATTTAACACTCAGATGTTTTGTGCTTTCCAGGTGTCTTAGTTTGGATTTTATTGCTGTGAGGAAACATGAGGACCAAAAGGCATATTGGGGAGGAAAGGGTTCATTTGGCTTACACTTGCACACTGCTGCTCATCATTGAAGGAAGTCAGGACAGGAACTCAAACAGGGTGGGAACCTGGAGGCAGGAGCTGATGCAGAAGCCATGGGGGGGGTGCTGCTTACTGGCTTGCTCCCCATGGCTTGCTCAGACTGCCCTCTTATAGAACCCAAGATCACCAGCCCAGGGATGGCACCACCTACAATGGACTGGGTCTTCCCACATCAATCACTAATTAAGAAAATGTCCTATAGCTGGATCTTATTAAGGTATTCTCTCAAGTAACTTCCTCATTTTAGGTAACTCTAGTCTGTGACATAGAACTATCTACTGTACCGTGTAACTTCTGTTGCTGGTGTCTAACTCAATCCACTGTGATCAGAGAGCATGTTTTGAAGCCCTCTATAGTTTTACGGAGACTGTGATTACCCCAGCAGACTTTATTCTGACAAACGTGTTGTGTTCTCTTAGGAAAGATGCACCTTTGGCTGCGGTTGGGTAGAGTGTCCTACAGGGGTTCTTCGCATAGACTGTATAACTTTACTCTGCCTTTGTAGGTTTTCAGCAGTTTAATTACAGTGTGACTTTTCTCTCTAGCTCCTCATTCTCCCTTTCCACCTCCTTTCCTTTTTCTTTCTCGTTCTCCTCCTTCTCTGATTCTTATTCTTGTTCTTATTTTTTGATACAGTCTCATACTGTAGCCCAGACCTGCCTGCATGAAACTCATGGTGTTGTTTGGACCACTGAAATTACAGGTGTGGGCCACCAAGCACAACTCGTTCCCTCCCTCCCTTCCTCCCTCCCTCCCTCCCTTCCTTCCTTCCTTCCTTCCTTCCTTCCTTCCTTCCTTCCTTCCTTCCTTCCTTCCTTTCCTCCCTCTCCCCTCCATCCCTCTCTTCCTTCCTTCCTTCTTTCCTTCCTTCCTTCCTTCCTTCCTTCCTTCCTTCCTTCCTCCCTCCCTCCCTCCCTCCCTCCCTCTTTCCTTCCTTCCTTCCTTCCTTCCTTCCTTCCTTCCTTCCTCCCTCCCTCCCTCCCTCCCTCCCTCCCTCTCTCCTTCCTTCCTTCCTTCCTTCCTTCCTTCCTTCCTTCCTTCCTTCCTTCCTTCCTCCCTCCCTCCCTCCCTCCCTCCCTCCCTCCCTCTCTCCTTCCTTCCTTCCTTCCTTCCTTCCTTCCTTCCTCCCTCCCTCCCTCCCTCCCTCCCTCTCTCCTTCCTTCCTTCCTTCCTTCCTTCCTTCCTTCCTTCCTTCCTTCCTCCCTTCCTCCCTCCCTCCCTCCCTCCCTCCCTCCCTCCCTCTCTCCTTCCTTCCTTCCTTCCTTCCTTCCTTCCTTCCTTCCCTCCCTCTCCCCTCCATCCCTCTCTTCCTTCCTTCTTTTCTTCCTTCCTTCCTCCCTCCCTCCCTCCCTCCCTCCCTCTCTCTCTCCTTCCTTCCTTCCTTCCTTCCTTCCTTCCTTCCTTCCTTCCTTCTTTCTTTCTTTCTTTCTTTCTTTCTTTCTTTCTTTCTTTCTTTCTTTCTTTCTTTCTTTCTTCCTTCCTCTTTCTATACTGTATTCACTGGAGTTTGCAGATCTCTAGCTTTCTGATTTGGACAGTTTTGGACATCATCCTCCCCCACCCCCAGCTGCTTTGTTTCTCCAGCTTCCTTCCCCCACCCACCCCAGAGAATCAGTTGCATGTGCATTACACCCTCAATGTGTCTTATAGGGCAACGAGTCTTTCTCCATTCTGGATCACTTTCTTCTCTCGTTGTGGACAGATTCGTGGATATGCCCTCCTGTTTGCTCAGCGTTCCTTTCACTCTCCTCCTCCCCCCCCGCCCCCCAAGACAGAGTCTCTCTGTGTAGCCCAGGTTGGCCTGGAACTCGATCTGTAGATCAGGCTGGCCTCAGATCCACCTGCCTCTGTCTCCCAAGTGCTGGGATTAAAGGCCTACGCCACCACGACCCAGATCCTTTCATATGTTTAACCTGCAGTGAGTCCCAATTAGCCACTGCCATCTCGTACACTTCTTAATTATTTTACATTTACTTATCGTGCATGCACACATGTGTGTACATGTGCTCATGTGTATACCTGCACCAGCTCAAGTTTGGAAGGTCAGAGGACAGTTTATTCTCTCCTTCCATCACGAAGGATGTGGGATTTGAACTCGAGGTGTCTGGCTTGAATAAGAATGGCTCCCGAAGACTCACAGATTTATTTGAGTGCTTGGTGACCAAGGATTTGGAGGTGTGGCCTTACTGGGGTTAGGTGTGGCCTTACTGGGGCAGGTGTGGCCTTGTTGGGGGAAGTGTCTCTGGGGTTGGGCTTTGAGATTTCAAAGGCCCTAACAAGGCCCAAAGGTTCTCTCTCTTCCTGCTGTAGGTGTAGATGTAGGTGTAGATGCAGATGTAGGTGATTCAGATGTAGATGCCTGTACACCACCATGCTTCCTGCCATCATGATAATGGATTAAACCTCTGAAACTGTAAGCTAGCCCCAGTTAAATGCTTTCTTTTATTAGAGATAGTTGCTGTGCTCAGTGTGTCTGCACAGCAATAGAACACTGACTGAGACACACCTTTACCCAGTGAGTCATCACTGCACAGGTGCCCAAACACCTTCTTTTGTTTTAACTTCCCTACAAGCTCCATTTGTACCCTTTAAATTCTGCTCTTCATCTCCATCATCACCTCTGTCTCCCCAGGATCTGCCTGTTCACTACCCACTGGCTCCTCCTGCCATCTGGCCACTTTCAAGACCTTTCCCACGGGCTTACGGTTCCTTTTCTGAGGAGCCATCACTTCCTCCTTCGCCTGGTTGGTGACTTTGATTGGATGCCAGGAGCTGGAATTTGATCTTGATCTTAGGAGCTGGACTTTTTCTTATTCCAGTTTAAATGTGTTTTGGCTTAAAAAAAAAAACAAAAACAAAAAACTAAGTCCAAATTACTGCAAGACACCTGGAGCCCGTCCAGCCCACTTCTGTGCTTTATAAGCAGGTCCCATTCAGCTTCAAGCCCAGGGGGCTTATCTGACCCCTTGCTGAGGTCATGCTTTTCTGAGAATGGCTCTATCTGGGTCTTATGAGAGCTTGGGTGGTACTGGCAACATGTAGGATGTGGCATGGGGGGGGGTGGTACCAGGCAGGGTGTAATTGCAAGAATGAACTGACTCCTGCCATCGCCATATGCCTGCCAACCACTGGTGTCTGCCCTTAAGAACCACAACCCTGGTGATCTTAAATGACTGTTTACATGACATACTCCTGTATTAGTTACCTTTCTGTTGCTGTGACAAAAAACTATCAATAAGAGAACTTACAAGTGAAAGAGTTCATATTGTCTTATGGCTCCAGAGGCTTAACATCTGTAATGGTGGGGACTACATAGTGGCTGCAGAAGAAAGATGAAGGATGCTCAAACACAATGCACAGAAAGTAGGAGTAGGTGGCAGCCTTAGACTCTTAAAGCTCACCTCTAGTGATGTACTTCCTCCAACAAGGTCACATCCCCTCAGCTTTCCCAGATAGCACCACCAACTAGGGACCCAAGTGTTCCAATGGTGGAGACTGCCGGGGCATTTCTTATTTAAACTGCTAAACTCCCCTCACCTCTCATAAGAAGAACTTCAATTGCTCAATGCATTGTCTTCTACAAGGCCACCAAGCTGACAGTGGCAGGTGCCTTGTTCATGCCAGCTGTGGTTCAGTTCAGGGGATGCCAGGCCCTAGGCTGCCCAAGGGGCCCAGATAGGGATGTGAAATCATGTTAGCACTCACCAGAGACTGATGCAGCCAGTAATGCCCCTTCGTCTGAAGATACAATAGCATATGCAAGTGACATCTTGGGAGCAAAGTCTGGGCCAAGTTTTGTCTGGCCACACACCCCTGTGAAGAGCAGAGAAAGGAGCGACAGAGTGGAGTGTAGACACCCAGAGCCTGAAACAACCCACACATGGCTGGTGTGGACCCTGGGCCTTCTCCGGGTGAGAGTGACTTTCAGGCCACACATGGCTGCTCAGATGCCCTTTCTGTGCAGTGTGGAGACAGCTCATCTCTTGTACTCATCTTCCAGAGTTGCAAAAGCGGATGGAAGTGAACTCCTGAGAAGTCCCGGGTACACATCGCTCCAGAAGGTCACTTTAATCCCGGAGCAGGAGTGGGTGGATGGCAGGAAATGCTGGCTGCCTTTGCCCCACCCCAGGGCACACAGAGGACTTCAATATTATTAGGCATGTTTCTGGATTTTACATTTAGAAAGGGAGAGAGTGGAAACAATCAGGACAGAATGCCAGTCATTGTCCTTGCTTGGTGGCAGCACACAGCTGTGCTGGCTTTGTTCCTGTACCCTTCTGAAAAGGAAGACAGCGGGCGCTGGGCTGCCTGTTGGCAGAGCGCCGAGTGTACCCGCTCTGATTTCAGGACGTGTCCCTGGTCTGCCCCACAGTCCTATGAGACCTCATCCTTGCCATGGCAGCCCCTTATGCTCCTCTTGGAGGCTGCTGTTCTCAGGCAGATGAGCAGATGGCCAATCTGTGGATGCTCAGATGCCTGCAAGCATGTCTTTCACACCATGCCCAGGCCCTATCATGTCCAGGCACTCCTGAGCAGGGCTGTGAGAGGCCTCTTGAACTAAGAGCTGGGAACTTGAAGGCCTGCCCACCTGGGCAGATATAACATGCCCTGGAAAAAAAAATAGGGATATTTCTTTAAAATTTTTTTTGTTTATTCTTTTATGAGTTTTACACTTGTATGTAATCTATTTTGACCATATGTACTTCCCACTGTCCTGTCTAGCCCCTCCCAGCTACCACTACACATCCCTCTCCAAACTTCATGACTTCAATAGTCCTCTGCCTTCAAATAGTGCCCCCTACATGTGTGTTGCTCTGAGGCCATGCACTGGAGTAAGAGCAACCCACTAAGGCCACACCCTTAAAGTAAACAAACTATTTCTCACCTCAGGAGCTTCAGCTGTCAATTGCTCCAGCTTGGGGTTGGCTTATGAACCTCTCTCCCAACTACTCCAGAATGTTGACTGGTTTGAACTTATGCAGGGCTTGTGCAGGCCGCTATAGCTGCTGTGAGTTCATGAGTACACTATTCCAGGAGACACTTCTGATCTCTGGTCCTCCCTGACCTCAGGCTCTTTCAACCTTCTCACTCTCTCTTCCCTCCCAGCGTTAGGGAGACGGGGTATGGCACTGATGTCCCACTTAGAGCTGAGCACTCCACACTCTCTCATTGTCTGCCCGGTGGCCACTCGTGAGGCTCTGTATTAATCACCATCTACTGCAGACAGAAGCTTCCCTGACGGATACTGAGAACAGGAATAGCTTATGGGCAAAAAGATAATTATTTAGCAGGCAGTTTCATTTTATGTCCATTTATCAAAACAGTAAGAGTGTGTTCTATGGTATCCCAAGACCTGGATTCATGGCCAGTTTATAGTACCAGGTATGAGTTTCATTCTGTGGCCCTTAAATCCGTCTAGGTGGTCACTATTGTAGCTCACTGTGTTCACAGCTGGGTAAAACTATGTCTCGCTTTCCTCCCCAGCAACCTGCAAAGCTCTTCATGGAAGGATCAGGACTAACTTGGTTTCTTTGTGTCTTGTGGCCCAAGTATGTGGTGTTGACAGCCATGAGTTCTTACTCTCAAGTGCTTGTGGCCAACTGCTTTGTTGTAACAAAATAACCAAAAGTAGTTTAGGGGAGGGAAGGCTTTACTCCAGCTTGCAGTTTACGGTTTTATAGTCCAGACCGGAGTGAGGGAAAGCCTGGCGAGAACTCCAGCAGGAGAACCGAGGTAGGCCTGCCTGCTACCGCACATGGTACCACCTCTGACCAAGGAACTCGCTTTACGGCCAAAGCGCCACATCAGGACCCATGGAGAAGGATGCTCTCTGGATGGCAGGCAGGCTTATGCTCAGCTAGCTTTCTTACAGAGTCCAGGATCATGTGCCTGGGAATGGTGCTGCGCTGGAGGATCGATAGCATCTTCAATAAGCTATGCCGGGGAAACTGGCTAGCTACATGCAGACGAGTGGAACTAGATCCTTATCCCTCGCCCTGCACAAGCCTCAAATCCAAATGCATCAAGGACCCCAAGGTAAGACCTGGCTCTCTGGATCCGCTAGAAGGCAAAGTAGAGGTACTGCTCCACTCACAGGCACAGGTACGGGCATCCTGAACAGGACACTAGCAGCTCAGGGAATAGATTAACAAGGGACAAGTAGGGTTCGTGACACTAAAAAGCCTCTGTACAGCAAGAGAAACATTGATGGAGTGAGGAGGCAGCCCACAGACATCCAGCAGAACGCACAAAGAACTAAGAAAAACAAACAAACTCTACACAGCACGAAGGCAAGCAAACCCAGTTAAAAATGAGCCACGGAACTGCACAGAGCATTCTCAGAAGAGGAAATACAAATGGCTACGAAATAAGTGTTGCAAGTGAAAACGGCTTTGGTTTCTCGTCCTGACGCAGACAGAATGGCTGAGATCAGGAAAACAAACGACAGCGAATGAGGAATGGGTGTGGGGACAAGAGAAAGAACCCCCATTCACTGCTGGTGAGGGTGCAAACTGGTGTAGCTGCTATGGAAATCGGTGTGGAGGTTTCCCAGAAATCTAGAAATAAAACTACTGCATGACTCAGCTGCACCAGCCCTGGACATTTAGTCAAAGAATTTTATATCCTAGCACAGAGACACCTATACATCCATATTCCTTGTTACTCTGTTCACAGCAATCAGAAAATGGAAACACAGGAACGTCCGTCAACATAGGAGTGGATAATAGATAGGCACAATGAGATTTTTATTCCGCTATAAAGAGAAAGTAAATATATTGAGGGTGAAAATGGTTAGCACGGTTACCCACAGAGAAGCCTGAATGTCATAGTATTGATCTGCCAGGTTAAGATTTGCCCACTAGAGGAACAGTGGTACGGAGGTTATATGGGTAACCAGTCACTCCATGATTGGGTTTAGCATCTGCTCCACAGAAGGAAATTCATGCTGGGATTATAAACCCAGTAAAAAGACCACGATGGCCCAGAAAAGCATCTCTCTGCACTGGTCAGCAGTAAAATCAGACACACCGCTGGTTAATGTAGTGCCTACTGAGTACTCAGCTCTAAATGGGGCGTCATATCACACACACACACACACACACACACACACACACACACACACACACACACGCCAATGGGCTCAGGTAATAGCGTGGAGGAGCGGCCATAGGCATGGAAGGTACAGGATAAGGAGAGGGCTGTGCAGCCTATCCTTCAGGATATAACATGGCCATCTCTCTCATGAGCTTACTGCAGTTGTGGTCATTTGCCCAAGACCTACACAAGATCAAGGCAACATTCTTTTTTTTTCTTTTTTTAAAATTTTTAATATTTTTTATTACGTATTTTCCTCAATTACATTTCCAATGCTATCCCAAAAGTCCCCCATACCCTCCCCCCCACTTCCCTACCCACCCATTCCCAGTTTTTTTTTTGGCCCTGGCGTTCCCCTGTACTGGGGCATATAAAGTTTGTGTGTCCAGTGGGCCTCTCTTTCCAGTGATGGCTGACTAGGCCATCTTTTGATACATATGCAGCTAGAGTCAAGAGCTCCGGGGTACTGGTTAGTTCATAATGTTGTTCCACCTATAGGGCTGCAGATCCCTTTAGCTCCTTGGGTACTTTCTCTAGCTCCTCCATTGGGAGCCCTGTGATCCATCCAATAGCTGACTGTGAGCATCCACTTCTGTGTTTGCTAGGCCCCGGCATAGTCTCACAAGAGACAGCTATATCTGGGTCTCAAGGCAACATTCTCACAGGTGGCTCTGACTGGACTCTCAGTGGGTGAGGATGAGGATGAAGGGGACATCGGGACATGTTAGAGGTGCCTGGAGGGAGGGGGATGGGGAGTGTGTGTAATCAAGATATATTGTTTACTTGCTCACCTCAGGCAACCCCTGTAAAAGGGACCTTTGACCCCAAGGGGTTGAAACTCACAGGTTGAGAACCACTGCTGTAGAGTTACATGTTTAAATTGGAGTACACGTTGTATTGGGGAAAGTAGAAAGGGGCCGGTGGCTAGAGGGGGAGAAGAAAAAGGGATATTTTTTTTAGGAAATGTATTGTCATTTTATTAATATTTAGAGATCTTTCACATAATAACTTTTGATCATATTCTTTCTCACTCTTCCTCCTAACTCTTCCGAGATCTACTCCCCATCCCCCACCCCTCCTAACTTCTTGTTCTTTTTTTTTTCAAATTAGTGGAGCCCAATTTGGATTCCCCTCACACTCATTCATGCGTATGAGGCCATCCACCAGCATGGGGCAGGCTCACCAGGGCCATCTCATTAAAGAAAAGACCCTCAATCTCCAGTGCAGAGACTGTCCATAGCATCTCAGTTACGGTTGGGGGCTCATGAGCCCCTCCCACTTCGTGCTAGAATGCCGATTGTCTTGGTCTTGTGAGTTAAGCACAGCTGCCACGAGTTCATGAGTTTGGGGGTCCTGTCATAGCAAGAAGACTTTTTCTCTGGTCCTTCCTGACCTGAGGCTCTTAAAATCCTTCCGCTCTGTCTTCCATGATGGTCGTTGAGCCTCAGGAGTGATGCAGACGTCCTCTCTGTGGCTGACCAGTCCTCTGATACTAACCCTCTGCACTTGGACCGACTGTGAGTTTCCTTGTTAACCACCAACCGCCGTACAAAATCCTGAGAGCGATACTATAATAACCTACGTGATGAGAGATACAAACGTCGAGGGCAGTTCAATTCTGCATCCATTTAGCAGAATAATAGTAATAGGTTTACCCTTGGTGCCCGTGAGCTTCCCAGATTTATAGTTCTGGCGTGTGTTTCCTTCTGTGGAATGGGCCTTAAGTCAGAGAGTGTTTTGCAACCCCATAACCCTTGCACCAGTATTTCACTAATAGACATATGGTGCCATGCTAGTCATTATTGAGACTGCACAGGTTCATAGTTGGGCCAGGCTGCTGAGGACCTTGCTCCCTAAGCAGCTTACACTACACCTTCTGGCCCTAGGAAAGCTAGCGAGCAAGGAGGAGGTATTCTGGTTACTGCTAACTTGATTGGTCAAGATTGTGACCAGTGTATACGGGCTTCAGCATCACACCACCAAGCACTGGTGAGCCACCAAGCACTGGTGAGCGACCAAGTGCTATTGTATTGTTGCCATGGGTTACAGAGGGCGTACTTCCACAGCCCATGTTCATGAGGAGCCCAGCCACACCCAGGCACGCTCCTGCCCTTGCCCACAAATCTCCTCCAAGGCTTCCTTGGCACTGCAGAGTCGAGTTGATTGCAACTCGGAGAAGATCTGAGCCTCGAAACCTGAAATATGTGTCCTCCAGCCCTTAGTATAGCGTGATGATCCCAGAACTAGCTCACCGTGACCTCAAATGTGTGGTGCAACAGGGTCAGCTGTGAGGGATTGGCATGTAGGATGGAAAGACTACCCAGCCCTCTCTCAGCTAGCACTGGGGCCCTGCCCCCACTTCTAAGCCAAGTCTTCCCCCATTTCATCCTCCCCCAACCCCCACAAAGTCCTGCTGGGCAACTCCTGCACCAGGCTGAGCCACTCAATCAAAGGCTCACGGAGATACAGGCTGCTCGAGAGGGGCAGCAGCTCCCTAGCAGCTGGTGTAGGCTGGGAAAGTGGGTCAGGCCCCGGAGGGCAGCTCGGCTTTAGCTCGCCATTAGGGCCTGTTCGTTAACTCACTCCACTTAATAGTTTACTGAGCTCTGACTTGCTGCAGTCCTCTGCAAAGGGGATCAAGGACTAGGGGGACAAGATGGGATGGGGCTGCGTGTCTCAACTTCAAAGATGCCCACCTAGTCAATTGTGTCGAGGAGGTGTGGTCTGTGTGGAGAAGTTACCCACCCACAGGATGCAGGAGATGGTGTGTGTGTGTGTGTGTGTATGTGTGTGTGTAGGGGGGCAGGTGGAGGAGAGCAAAGCTCTCAACTTTGCGTAGCACCACATGGTCTCATGAGGTGAGACCTAGTCTCAGAGGGAGAAGGTGGAGGGAAGCCCGTGAGCAGGTGAAACAGTGTGGGAAAGCCTGGAGATGTGTTTGGGCATGGTAGGAGGGCCTCTATGAGCCATGGATGTGTGCCATTGAGCAAATCAGTGAAACTGATAGTGGGTGGGGCTGACATGGGGGCTCACTGGGGACAGAGAGCTGCCCTGCTAGTGATACAAGAGGCCTGGTTACTTTGGAGAAGGGTTGGGGCTCAGTGTGGCCTGGAGCTTAGAAACATCAACGCAGAACAGTGGTTCTCTACCTTCTTAATAATGTGACCCTTTAATGCAGTTCCTCAGGTTTTGTGACCCTCGGCCATCCAATTGTTTTTGTTGCTACTTCATAACTCTCATTTTGCTACTGTTGTGAATCATAATGTAAATATCTGATATGCAAGTGGTTCTAGGTGACCCCTGTGAAAGGGTTGTTCAACACCCCCAAAGGGGTCAAGACCCACAGGTTGAGCACAGCTGATCTAGAACCACAGGGTAGAATGTTAATGGAGCTGAGAGTGACCAGAAGCTAGGACCAGGCAGCAGAGAAAAAAAGGACAAGAGTCAGGATGTCAGCGACTTGGAGGTCAGCTACAAGTGTGAGGGAGGGGGCCCTCGGAAGGGATGAAGGCTGCTTGGAGTTCCCAGGAGCGGTGTGAGGAACTTTCAAATCCCAGAGCCTCAAGGCTTGGCAGAAGCAGGGCTGGTGTGCCCAGTCCGTTGAAAGCCCCTGATAGCCACCTGTTCCCCAGCCATGAACTTGGTCTCTCCTCTCCTCTGTCTTAGAGAGGCTCCTATCTCAAGCCTTATTGTTCAAAGACCCCCATTCCCAGGATCCCCACAGGCCCACAGACATCCCATCTGCTTGGCAAAGTCCACACTCACATTTCCCATGTGAATATCTTACCCTGGTAACTACTTGTGCCTGTGCCTTGGATCCGCAGACTTCTTTGGACTGCTAGAGCTCTGGACGGTGGCTCTCCCTAGCTTCCCTGGGAGCCACTTGCAAGTCTTCTTGCTGCTCACTCCTGATGGACCTGTGCCTCCCCACCCCCACCCCAGTGGCTGTCCCATCCCTTATTGTGACTGCTTCACCCACCACTGTGGCTCAATCCACATCCTGTCATCATTCTCTGTGTCCTTATATCTGCAGTTCCTAGAGAGGCTGGACAAGAACAAATGCCAGCTCCGGAGCAGATCCTGAGAAGGTGGAAGGGCCCTCTATGGTATGAACTCCCTGCCTCAGTTTCCTTCACTCATGGACTGATGTCTCAGAAACAAATGTCTTGGAGAGTCTCTTAGGGGAAGGCCTCACAGTCTCTTCCATTGTGTCCAGTCTGCAGCTCTCAGGGTCCTTCCGGGCTGTGCTGGGAGTGCTTCCTTATCTGGGGCTGCAGAGCCAGCTCTGTCCAATGCTAAGCCCAAGCCTTAGAGCAGACACCTTGGATGCTTCACATAGAAGCGCGAGGAGAGGCAGCATGTGGGCATGGCGGGGGCTCCCCCAGCTCAGTATGGAAGGGAAGAAATGGGAGGGGATTCTACTAGCTTCCATGCAGCTCTCAGGACTGAGAACTACACCCACCATCTTAGCCTGGGTGGCTGCTGCCCAAAGGATGCTTGATAATGAAAGAGAAAGAGGCAAACCATCCATTCATCCTCCTTGATCAAGACCGTGGACATCCAATCCTGGGCCACACTGAACAAAGGAGCGTTGGCTTGAACCACACATTACAGGCACCAGCACTCACAAGAGCTAATGAGAAGCCAATCACGGTGGTGCGTACCTTTTATCCCAGCGTTTAGGAGGCAGTGGCAGTGGGGATCTCTGTGAGTTTGAAACCAACGTGGTTTTTATAAGGAGTCCAGGACAGCCATGGTGACACAGGGAGACCTTGTCTCAAAAGCAAAAAACCAGTGAGAAGAGCCGGGGAAAGATCTGTCTATGCTTATCACAGCCTTTACGGGCAAACGGTAATGTCTCGAACAATCATCCTCATTAAGCTGTGCCCCATTAGAAAAGCCTTTTAAAACCACCCAGTCGGTCTCACGTTTGATCACTAATGAAGAACAAGAATATGCCTAGGTAATAAAATTTCATCATTTTTTTAATGTTTTAAAATATAAAAGTAAAAAGAGGGTAGCGTAAAACTAGTGAGGCTTTGATATTAGTTTCTCGAATACAGTAGATGTAGTTTCAACGGTGAGCGAGACCTCACTGGTGCTTGTCTTAACAGCAGTGATGGTTGTTGCTTAGGGGGTTGCCAAGTTTGTTTTCTGGTACGAACAAAGATAGAGGACCAAGTGGAGAAGGGGAAAGTTAACAGCTTATCCCTTTGGGATGGGACAAGCTAAGGCTGGAAGTGGGCAACATGACTGGCTCAGCTGTTTCATCGCCCCTGAGTCCTCCCTCGTTCCTATTGCTTCTCTAGATATTCACCCCACCCACTGTCTCTCGCAAAGACTTCTGGGAAAAGACTAGCACGCTCGGGAAGCTTGCTTTCAGGTTTCCAGCCAATATGTGTTCCTCTAACTCTCTTAGACTCGACGACAAATACCTGGGTTCTAGCTTTATTCCTTGTACACTCCATTCTTCAAAACATTGGTCTGCAGTGGAGGCAGTACCAGAAAGCAGCAACACGAGAGACGGACGATTGTGAAGAGATGTGTGTTTCCAAGAAGTCAGGTCCCGCTAAAATCCGGGAAAGAGACAAGATCAAATTTGTCTCCGTATTGCATCCGATTTCCTTTTCTCGTGTTCCCTTTGGCATTTGCAGTTATAATTTCTGTTGGCTGAAAAATGGAGCCACAAACATAACAAAATACTATTTTTTCCTAGAAATCTTAGAATCTGCTTTCAAATTCCCGCTTCAAATAAAAAACCAAGTCTACTTTTTTTTTTTTTTTTTTTTTTTTTTTGCTGTCTACACAACTGTGTTTAGCCAGGTTGTTGAAATGATTAAAAATTATTTGTCTTAATTTGGGTTTCCATTACTTGTTTCATTTGGAAACATGGTGTTTTAAAACACTAGATAAGGCCAGGTTTCGCATTAAAGACAAAGGCCTCAACGTTTAAATGAGAGGTTAAGCCACCCAAAGTGCCAGGAGCCCGTTTTTAGCAAAAAGTTCTGGAGCAAACTGTTTTTCACTTTCCATGTCACAAATATATATTTTTTTCATTTGGAATGCATTCAGCCATTCTTCTCAAATTAAATGTCACCATCAACACTTTTAAGGAGTACCTGCAACTGGTGATGACTTAATCTTTGGTCCTTATGGAGTCCAGGCTTGACAGTTTCTATGATATTGTTAAAACTTCTATTTGTGGGTATTGTGTTGTGTATATGTGTGGGAACACATAATTTTGTGTGTATATGTATGTTCTAATGTGAGCAGAGGCTAGAGGTTGAGTTGGGGTGTTTTTTCTTGATTTCTTTGCACTTCTAATTTTTGAGACGGGGTCTTTGAACCTGAAAGCTCTTCGACTGGTGGGTTAGTGAACTCCATGTGATCCGTAGGCATTTTACCAACTGAGCAATTGCCACAGCCCCTTTCTAAAGCTTTTGCACGTGGATTTGTGTGTGTGTGTGTGTGTGTATGTGTGTACAGTCATAATTCATTAAATGTGACTTTGGTGAGACAATCGCATTACTTTCTACAAATTTCTAAGCCTCCCCCCTTTATCCACCATTTCTGGTGCAGCATTAGTGACTACACTAGATACACTGATGATGGATGAAGAGAATTGCTTTAACATATTTTTTGTCATACATATGTTTATATTACTACTTGTGTTTTTTGATGGCATCAAAGAAGCTGTATCTCCAGTGACACCATGTTCATCATCAATACATCCAATAAAAGTTGAAAACTGACTGCTAGGCAAGATGTGTCCATTTGTGTAATCCTGGCATGACTGTTATGGGTTAACCAACCTCTCTGTGGCTGCTTTTGAGGACTGACTGCTCCTCAGAAGGGGACCTGTACCTGGTATTATAAACCTTGCCAAAAGTTCACAGTGGGGAAGTCACCAGCCTTAGGGCAGCGGTTCTCAATCTGTGGGTCCCCCTTTCATTCTCTCTACTCGTTGTTCATGATGTTCCTTGAACTGTAGGTGGGGTTGGTGGGAGACTCGTCCATGAATGAACACTCACAGTCACTTGGCACTTCGATCAGATTCTACACACACACACACACACACACACACACACACACACACACACACATTGGCCCTGGAGGATGGCTCAGCAGCTCAGATCACTGGCTACTCTTCCAGAGGATCTAGGGTTTGAGACTTACCACCCACATGGTGGCTCACAACTGTCAGTAACTCCAGTTCCAGGGGATCTACCACTCTTTTCTGGCTCCCACAGGTACTGCACACATGTGGCGCACAGACATACATGTAGGTAAAACACCCATACATATAAAATAAACAATTAAGGCATTAAGTATACAAAAGGCAGTATGACAGAATGGCCCTTTAACATGACAACAGCCATAGAGTTCTCCCTTAGAGCCTGTGATCTCCTGAGTCTGACCATAGGCTTTCTACCATACCAGGCATGGTGTCCTCCCGTGGACCACGCCTCATATCCAATCAGGAAGTGGTTGACTACTTTTACAACCATCATGACACTATTGCACCAATGGGTACATCTTGCCTGGTAAGTTGGTATTGTAGCATTCAGGGTCCAATGCTGGGTGAGATGACCTATGCCTCTTCTTCCTTGGCACCTTAGGTAGCACTTTCTAGCACCAGTTAAGCTAGATAGCAGGGAGAATCTTTTCTGGCCAATCATGGTTGATTCCTCTATGTCCTCCATTTAAATGAGTGGCATTGTTAGCCATAGACTCTTGTCATCTAGTTATGATGGGCAGCCAAGAGCAGTGGCATTAGTCTGTCTTTCTTTTGAGACCTTTGCGGCCTCCCTGACCAATAACTTACAGAGAGATGGCCTGTGTCTGGCACAGAGACTTTCATTTAACAACTCATGTCTTCTGGCAGCAACATTGTCCACCCATTTAAACTCCTTCCAAATCATTATGTTATTTACATAGCTTACAAACTAGTGGGTTTCCAGAAGGCTTCTTCATGTGTCCTTGTCCCTGTCCCCTGCTCTATCCTATTTCCATGTCCACTTGAGCTTTTTCACATCCCTTTATTGGATTCAGCCCTCCCATCCACACATTTTCATGCCCCTCCACTGTTTGAATCTTTTCACCTCCAGTACCCACTTCTGTAGTAGTTTTCTATTGCTGTGATAAACAGTCCCATTTTAGGGTCTGTTGATGTGATAAAACTCAAAGACTAAAAGCAACGTGGGAGGGAAGATTCGGTTCATCTTACACCTCCAGGTGATAGTCTATCAAGTAGTAAGTCAGGTCAGGAACTTAAGGCAGGAACTGATGCAGAGACCAAGGAAGGACAGCGCTTTCTGGTTTGTTCCCCTTGGTTTGCTCAGTCTGATTTCTTATAGCACCCAAGATCACAGGCCCAGGAATGGCCCTGCCCATAGTGTGCTGGGCCCTCCTACATCAACTGTTAATCAAGAAAATGCCCCACAGGACTACCCCCAAGCTAATCTGGTAGGGGTATTTTCTTAATACACTCTAAGTTTGTGTGAAGTTAACATAGGATTAGCTAGCCCACCATCTGTATTTTAATTTTTCTGTTTTGATCAATGGCCAATTTCTAATTACCTGGCTTTCACATGAATTCCAAGTTTAAAATGACCAGTATGTACATGAGAGAACATGTGACATTTGTCTTTTGAGTCTGGGCTGGGTGGCATCACTATATATATATATATATATATATATATATATACACACACACACACATATATATACATATATATGTGGGTGTGGGTGTGAGAGTGTGAGAGAGAGAGGGGGGTTATATCCATTTACTTTCAAAATTCATAATTTCATTTTTCTTTACTGCTGGACAATATTTTATTGTGTGCATGTAGTCTGAACATGCTTGGCCCACAGGAAGTGGCACTATTAGGAGGTGTGTAGCCTTGTTAGAGGAAGTGTGTTACCATGGAGGCAGGGCTCTGAGGTCTCACAGCTATGCTCAAGTCTGCCCAGTGTGATCCTGGCCCTCCTCCTGGCTGCTTTCAGATCAAGATATAGAACTCTTGGTACCTCCAGCACCAAGTCTGCCTGCACGACACCATTATTCCCACCATGATGATGAGGGACTGAACCTCTGAAACTGTAAGCCAGCCCCAATTAAATGTTGTCCTTCATAAGAGTTGCCTTAGTCATGGTGTCTCTTCACTGCAAGAAAATCCTAAGACATCCTCCTCCGGCCCACGCTCGCAGTCTCTCTGCCATCATGCCTATGTTCATTGTGAACACCAATGTTCCCCCTGCCTCCGTGCCAGAGGGGTTTCTGTGGGAGCTCACCCAGCAGCTGGCGCAGGCCACCAGCAAGCCTGCACAGTACATCGCAGTGCACGTGGTCGCAGACCAGCTCATGACTTTTAGCAGCACGAACGACCCCTGCCTGCGCCCTCTGCAGCCTACACAGCATTGGCAAGATCAGTGGTGCCCAGAACTGCAACTACAGCAAGCTGCTGTGCGGCCTGCTGTCTGATCACCTGCACATCAGCTGGGACCGGGTCTACACCAACTATTATGACATGAACGCTGGCAACGTGGGCTGGAACGGTTCCACCTTCGCTTTAGTCCTGGCCTCACTTACCTGCACTGCTGTTCTTCAAGTCTTGCTGCACGCAGTGTTCTGTGTTTGTCTACCAGTAGCGATGCCCACCTTCCGTCTGGGAGAAATAAATGATTTAAGAGACCACGGGACAAAAAAACCAAACAAACCCTAAGACAGTTAGACTCATTTAATTTATGATGCCACTTAACTCCAATGTTTCCATGTTTAGTTTTGTCTGGATGCGCAGCTGTCTACTGTTGGCAGTATTGAGGTCACCCACTATCACTGTGCTGTGGTTAATCTGGGATTTTATATCCTGTAGTATTTGTTTGCTATGAAATTGACTACGTCTGTGTTTGGTGAGTAAAACGTTTAGTGTCGTTGAAGTCAGTTTAGTCAGATATCAGGACAGCTCTGCCTGTTAGTGTCCTCGGAACTCCTTTGCCCACCTCTTCAGTCCAAGGTAGGATGAGTACAAGGTTGGTGGTGAGGTGTGTTTCCTGGAGGCCAAAAATGGCTCCTGTTCCCTTGCCAAATCTGTACTTAGTCTATGTTTATATCTGGGAAGCCAAGAGAACTGACGATCAGAGTTCCTATTGAAAGTTATTTCTTATCGTTTTGTTGGTTTTGTGGTGTTTCCTTGGGTCTCTTTCCAGCAATTGTTCTTGTACTGTTCGTTCTTCCTCTGTGACCCCCCCCCCCCTCGGTGTGCACAGTCTTCTCTTATGCATCATCTTCCCACCCTGACTCTCTGCTTTCCGTGTGATCTGCGGTATGGGTGGGCTTCCCACTGGGGTTCTCTGTCTGACAGAGCTTATTTCCAGCATCATCTGCATTTGGGTTTTCTTCAGCAATTTTATCTTCTTAAACTGTTTTCACATCCTGGATGGGCTTCCTCTTTTCACCCAGCTTTTTGTTTTCGTTTTCTTGTATCTTTGAGTTGTTTGAGCGTAGGTTATGATCATTCTGAACTGTTTGTCTGGAAGTTCTTCTAGGTCGTTCTCACTGGGGGTCATTATTGTAGAGTTAGTCACTGGAGATGGGGCATGCTATTGTGGCTTTTCCTGGTGCTTTCGAGTCTTTGCTGGGACTTGAATATCTGAAGGAGTTTGTTAGCTGAGTTCTTCTTTCTTGTTTACACAAACTTTCTTCATTCCATGGAGGCGAGGGAGCACATCGTAAGAAAGAGACAAAGGCAGAAGAAGGTTGAGAGACTGGCCTCTGTGGGATGGGTATCAAGAGCTGCTGACTCTATCCCTACCTAGTCTTCTCTTCAGACTCTGCTGCTGTCTGTGCTAATGGTCACTGGCCAGCATAAGCATACTCCCTGCTGGGCCTCTCCCTTCTGCTTTCTGGCATGGCTCTCCACCCCTGTGTGCCCTAAATTGAGTCAGCTAAGATCAACTGGAGGTTGGGGGTGTGAGATCCTGGGGAAGCTAGGTGTGGAGTCAGGGCATGATCGTTGGGGTTGTGAGGAGCAGGTCCTATCTGGTAGTGCAGGAAAGACAGAACCTAGAAGACTTGGCTGGCCTCTTTGGTAGTAAGGACTGGCCCTAGCTAGAGGCTTGGGGATATAAAGTTGCTAGCGCCAGGAGCCTGGGAAGTATGGGCACATGAGATCGTGGAGGATGGGGGGGTGAGTTGAATAAGCCAGCAGCATGGGGTAGCAGGATCCTTGAGGAGTCAGGAGGGCTGTGGGGTAAGGTGTCACAGGGAAGGGGGATTCTAGCAATCTCTGGGGTGGGGTAGAGAGGAACAGAACAGAGAAGCATGATCCTTGAGGAGCCAGGAGTCCTGTGATGTAGGGTAGGACAGGCTTTACCTGCTGGCACAGGAATCTACTGAGGGCTAACCTTTTGGGTCGAAATGACCAAAGCTTAACATTTTAAACCAACAGCACAATTTTCCAGATTTCTTCTGATAGATTTCCCCAATTCTTCTCTTTCTCGACTATGTTGTTGTGAGATAAACTATATTAGAAATTCTCTCCCTTTCCAGGGTGTCTCTCTCCCTTTTCAGGGTGCATTATACCCTCTGTGCTCTGTGTGCGTCGCTCAGTGAACACACTGTCGTGGAGCGGTCTGAATGGTTTTGTTATTAGACAAGTTCCTGTTCACGAAGCTTTTACAATAGACTCTGTCTGAGCTGTGGCTGAAGATCTCTTCTGTTGAGAAGACAGACTCTTCAGTTCATCTGCTTGATGGCTAAGACAGTCCTTGGTGTGCATGAATTGGGCAGGGTGTGTTTGCACAGGATGCCTCTCTGAGTTATGGTCTCTGGAAATGGGCACAAGTTCCCTACAGGTTAAGGGGAGTACCTCACTATTTGCTTCAGTAGAAAGGTAGTCTCTGCTTTCTGTTGAAGATCTACCTTCATTAATAATCTTTCGTGTTTTGTATTCTCTTTCTTTGGTCGTGTTGTAGAACTCACATTTAGATTAAAAGCTAGTAGTAGGCCAAAGACGGTCTCTATTCTTATTATGAAAATTAATTGGTAGAATAATAGAAATCATGGTTTTGCTTCTTCTGCATCTCGGCTGCTGGTGTGTAAACATGAAGGGAGTGGTTGACTGAAAGTATGGGTGACCCAGGAGGCACAGCTGAGATGTGGAAGTGAGGATGTATACAATTTTCCAAATAAAGGTAAGCAGCTGTTGTTTGCAATGATAGGTTAAAACATTGCTGATAATCCTTGTGTTCCACTTGCGAAGGCACGCGGGCATGCATAACTTCCAACCGTGCCAATCTGACTGTCTGCCTTTGGAAGATAACACCCTGGAAGCCACATGCACAAGAAGTGCGGCAGTACATCATTTAATTTCCTGTGACACAGAGCTACAGCATTGTCGTCTACAAAGTTTTTAAAATAGAGAAAAAGGAGCCAGGGAAGGCAGATGACTTTAAAGAAATAGTGTTTTGGGGATACAGCAGGGTAGCCTCACATACGATCTCACGGCAGTTGTGGCATGAACACGATACCTGAGCAAGCTCCAGCCAGACAAGATGCCACTGCGCAGGAAGAAGGTGGGAATCAAGTCCCCTCCCTTGCTGGAGGAGCTGCTGGCATTTGATAGCTTCTGGAAGAGGGAGTCAGGTTTTTTAATGCTGTGGCTTCTAGTGGCTCAACCATGCTCTGGGGGAGTCCCCACTCCCAAGAGTAGTCAGATGACAAATCAGTCTTGATGAAGGAAAGAAGAAGAAGAAGAAAACTTGAAGTTGAGTGAGTGGGGGGGGGGGAGGGCATAGGGAGGGGGAGGGTGTATTCAGGAGGAGTTGGGATGAAGTCATCATGGTCAAAATACATTGTATAAATTCCCCCAAAATGTATAAAAATATTATGTACAAAAGCAAAACAAGAAAAAATTAGGAGTGAACACCTGTGTTTTATAGCATGGTCAGAGTTTTCAAGGCTGTGTAACTGGAGGCCAAGAAGAAAAGTGTAAACAGTGTATATTAGTCAGGGTTTTACTGCTGTGAACAGACATCATGACCAAGGCAAGTCTTATAAAAAACAACATTTAATTGGGGCTGGCTTACAGGTTCAGAGGTTCAGTCCATTATCATCAAGGTGGGAGCATGGCAGTATCCAGGTAGGCATGGCACAGGAGGAGCTGAGAGTTCTACCATGCACAAGGGGTGCTGAGAGTTCTGTCTTCATCCAAAGGCTGCAAGTGGAAGACTGACTTCCAGGTAACTAGGGTGAGGATCTTATACCCACACCCACAGTGACACACCTACTCCATCCAGGTCACACCTATTCCAACAAGGCCACACCTTCAGATGGTGCCACTCCCTGGTCCAAGAATATACAAACTATCACACAGTGAGAGAGAAAAATCGGAAGTAAATGATGCATAATTTAAAAATTACAGTGAAAGTCTTATCATGTTTTAAGTAAGTTTATGATGTTGTAGTCACAACCATAGCTATCCTGGGATGCCGTAGCCTTCGGGCCACAGGTGGGACTCCCCCGTCCTTGACAGTCCTGCAGTAGTGAGTTCTTTATGGGTGCTACTGAAGGAGGCTCCATCTCTGGGGTACTCTGAGAGTCTACCCATTAGAGATGATATCTGTGGAGTGGGCTCTTTCAACTCCCCTTTCATGGGATGCTACATCTACTCCAGTAGTGACTCGCTTGGCTTTTAGCTGACTGAGCCCGGTCCGTGGCAATGGGACAACTGGAGTTGATAGAGTTTAGATATAAAATCTCTCTCAAGGTTCTTGTGCTGAAATCTCTGTCCCCAGCCAGTGACACTGCTAAAAGTCAATTGGGTCAATGCACTAATCCATTATGGTGTTCATAGCTGAGTGGGCTATTAGGAGATGGGGTCCCATGGGAGAAAGTGGGCCAATGGGACATACCACCAAGGCTTTCTCTTGCTCTCTTCAATCTGTCCTCTCTTCCCCATGAACTGGGAAGCTTACTGAGAAAGGCAGGGCCACCGAAGAGACAGATGCTGTCTTCCCTCCTATGTGCATATCATTTTTAGATTAGTGCGTTTAACTTGGAATGCCTGTAAAGGGCCAGGAGCTAGAAAGGGACCACTAGAGGGGACAGGAGTCTTAGAGGAGGCGAGATAGTAAAACATAGGTAGAATGAAAGTAGAGGGTTGGTAGATACAGAACACAGCAGGGGCAGGGTGGGAGGAGTGGGAGGGAGGAGGGAGAGGACAGAAGATTAACCCCAACCAAGGCTCTATGAAAAAGTCACATGGAAATGTACTATTTTGTAAGTTAAAGGAAAGGTTTAGCGATTACTGAATAAGTAAGTACTGGAGTAAAACAATATGAAAAAGGATAGGTCAGCAGACTGTCCCAAGCAAGCAGGGATTCTGTTTTAGAGTGGTTTTACTTTTCAGTAGAGAATACCTGGGTGGCCACTGTTGGACCATAAATCTAACAGAACAAAAGGATTGTGCCATAACTCACTGATAGACTCTGATAGAGACTGTCTCAGACCTTTAAGAGAAGAAATAAAAGGAGTCTTCCCTTCTCTTTCTTTTTCCTTCCTTATGTCTCTTCTTCCCCTTCTTCTCTTCCTTCTTTTATTTCCTTCCTCCTTCCACCCCCTGCCCCGCCCCATTTTAGTTAGGGTTCTATTGCTGCGACAAAGCACCATGACCAAAAAGCAAGTTGAGGGGAGAAAAGGTTTATGTGGCTTACACTTCCAGATCATAGACCATCACTGGAGGAAGTCAGGACAGGAACTCAAGCAGAGCATGAACTTGGAGTTAGAGGCTAAAGCAGAGGCCATGGAGGGGCATTGCTCACTGGCTTACTTGTTCATGGCTTGCTCAGCCTGCGTTCTTATAGAACCAGGACCACCAGCCCAGGATGGCACCACCCACAATAGGCTGCGCTCTTTCTTGTTGATCACTAATTGAGAAAATGTTTTACAGCTGGATCTCATGGAGGCATTTCCTCAACTGAGGCTCCTTCCTCTCTCATGACTCTAGCTTGTGTCAAGTTGACACACAAAACCAGCCAGTGCACCTCCCTCCCTTCCTCCCTCCCTCCCTCCCTCCCTCCCTCCTAGGAGGGTGATTTACCTTCTACAGTGGTGTAGCTGCTGGTAAGTTGCTTCGCCTCCAGGAAATGATTCTCTGCCTGTGATTATGCAGACAACCCTGAAAGATAATCCTTCCTTCCTTCCTATCTTTCTTTTTTAAAGGAGTTTGAATGGAGATGCTTTCTTCCTTTCTTGGGGGAGAGGATGCTACTGTCAGAAGCCACAGGTTGGCGACTGCAGATCTCAGAGCCTTGTGGAGCAGTTGTTGGTTAGAGGCTCCTGAAACAATCAAAGCTGTTGGCGATGCTCTTAGTTGTCCATCAGAACTAGATGGTAAGACCGTGGTATTGAAGACACCATGTGGTTCAGTTGCAGGCATAAAGAAATCAGCTGAAGCTGAGCCAGAAGCCTTAGCCTTGCCAGCTGGCTTTCATAGTGCAGGAAGGTACTACACAGGCCTCTGGTAGAAAAAAAAAAAGCAACCAATGGTCTTACACAGCTGCGGAGCCTGTAAGCTCTGATACTGACCTGCCAGGCAAGATGTGCTCCTTGGTACAATGGCCAACACAATTGTTATGGGGGCAACCAATTGTCTTCTGATTGTGTCTGAGGCTTGCTCTTCAGAGGGAAGCCATGCCGATTACTGTTGGCCATAGGCCTAGGGCGGTACCTATCACTATTGTTTTGCTGGAGGACATGGTAGTACTGGCTGTCTTCTAAATATTTACCCTTATATTCATACATTAGTACAGCTCTTGGCCTTACCAGGCTCTCAGTGACCAGTGCTTAATGCACAGATTCATAACTGGTCAAAGTGACAATTGTAAGTGGCTGTTGAGGGCTCAGCCCTAAAGAGCACGCTTTTTATATGTGCCTTTAGAGGCGGGGGGAACACCACGGAAGAGGTGGTGGAAGGAACGAGGAACATAGGGTTGAGAAGATGGAAGGGGCAGGGCTTGGGGGTGCAGTCTTCTGGACACAGCATGGCCATTGTGCTCACAAACTCACAGCGTTCGTGGTCACCTGCGCAAAACCTGGAAGACCCTGGCTGTCCACATTCCATCGTGGTGGTGGGGGAAGGGAACGGCAGTCCCTGCCTCTCTCTAAGGAGCTCCTGGAGTTAATGTTTGCTGTAGGAGGGTGATTTACCTTCTACAGTGGTGTAGCTGCTGGTAAGTTGCTTCACCTCCAGGAAATGATTCTCTGCCTGTGATTATGCAGACAACCCTGAATTAAACTCAGCAGTTCTCCAAAAAACCAAAACAGAATGAACAAAAGTCAGGGAAATAGGAAGGAGGCTTAGTGAGCATGGTGGTCCAGCAAACGGTAGCGAGGGAAGACAACACGTGTTCTGTACATGCATGGAGGTGTTGAGGGAGGGAGGGAGGATGGAAGAGGGAAGGAGGGAGAGATGGAGGAGGTAGAGAGAAGGGAGGAAGGAGAGAAGGAGGAAGGAAAGATGGAGGGAGGAGAGGAGGGAGGGAGGAGAGGAGGAGAGAGGAGGGAGGAGAAAAGGAGGAAGGATGGAAGAGAGAAAGAGGGAGAGAGGGAGAAGGGAGGGAGAAGAAAGGGAGGAGAGAGGGAGGGAATAAGAAAGGCAGGAAGAGGGTTGATGGTGGTGCACATTGCCTTCTAACTTCCAGCCATGGAGCCACTAGCCCTTTGGACACTATCATCACATTGATGGCAGCCCTTCCTCTCTCAGGCACTGTGCTACACATGCCACGTCTCACAGGGAGCTCCACACAGATCCACAGAGAGGGCTTTACCAGTCATAGTCATCTCTTAACCCAGTAAGGTTGACAACCAAGACTAACCACCATGGGGACTGAACAGTAACAGCTTAAGAACTCATAGGGACAAACTTACCAGATCTGGGGAACCTTTAAGAAGACAACATCTTATCAAACCATCTTCTCTAGGATCTTACCCCTAAACTGTTTGCTGAAAACTTTTGCCAATGTCTTCCTTCCTTCCTTCCTTCCTTCCTTCCTTCCTTCCTTCCTTCCTTACTTCCTTTCTCTTTTGCTTGTTTTTTTTTTTTTCTTTTCCCAAAACAAGTTTCTCTGTGTAGTTCTGACTGTCCTGGAACTCCCTCTGCAGACCAGGCTAACCTAGAACTCAGAGATCTGCCTGTGTCTGCTTCACAAGTGTTGGGATTAAAAGTGTGCACCACCACCACCTGGCTAGCTGATGTTTTCAGTAATATACTTCACAGTTTTTTTTTTAAATCACATGGTTTCTAAAATACTTTCATACACATGTGTCATTGTTCCTACTTATTCTTTTCCACTCTTCTGATTTTCACACACACACACACACACACACACACACACACTCACACTCATGCATATGTCCTGTGTTGAGAATGGCCTCCACAGACTCATGTTTGAATGCTTGGTCCCCAGTTACTGGCTCTGTTTGGGAAGGATTAGAAGGTGTGGCCTGCTTGAAAGTGGTGTGTCACTGGAATGGGTGAGTCTTAGAGGTTTCAAAAGCACACACAAAGTCAGAGTCACTTTTTTTCTACCTGCAACTTGTAGAACAGATGCACCAGCACCATGCCTGCCTGCCTGTCTCTGTGTGCATCAGAGGCTCCAGCACCATGCCTTAGTCTGTGCTCCCATCATGATGGTCATGGACTCACCCTCCAATATGCAAGCCTCCAATGAAATGCTTTACTTTATAAGTTGTCTTGGTCGCAGTGTCACCTCACAGCAATAGAACAGTGACTAGAGCACACCCATATATGCCATTTTAAGATGCAGTTCCACCAGTGAGGGAAAAGATACAGTTTGTCTGTCTGTTTTATTTTAACATAATAATTTGCGCTTCCATCTATTTTCCTGAAAATGTCATGATTCCACTTCTCTGTATAGCTGAATAAAATGTCCTTATCCATTTACCAGTTGATGGATGTTGTGATGGTTTCTATATGCTTGGCCCAGGGAGTGGCACTATTAGAAGATGTGGCCTTGTTGGGGTAGGAGTGTCACTGTGTGCATGGGCCTTAAGACCCTCATCCTAGCTGCCTGGAAGTCAGTCTTCCACTAGCAGCCTCCAGATGAAGATGTAGAACTCTCAGCTCTTCCTGCACCATGCCTGCCTGGATGCTGCCATGCTCCTGCCTTGATGATAACGGACTGCACCTCTGAACCTGTAACCCAGCCCCAATTAAATGTTGTCCTTATAAGAGTTGCCTTGGTCATGGTGTCTGTTCACAGCAGGAAAACCCTAACTAAGACAGAAGTCCAGGCTGGCTCCATTTCCTGACTGTCGTGACAGTGCAGCAGTAAATGCGTACATTCAAGTGACCTCGTGCTTCGATGATGTGCGTTCCTTTGGTGTGCACTCAGGACCTGGTATAGCCAGGTCCCACGTTAAGCCTGTTGTTTCCTGTCCTCTCCATAGTGGCTGTGCATGTTTACTTCCCAGCAGGAGTGTAGCGAATGCTTGTCCCTCTCCCCTCATGTCCTCGATGACACTTCTCATTTGTTTTCTTGATGACAGCCATTGTGATGGGTGAGGGACTCTCAAAAGAGTTTTAATTTTCATTTCCCTGATAGCTAATTATATGGGAGGCTCTTCAAGCGTGTATTGGCTATTTGTATTTTCTCTTTTAAGAAATATCTGCTCGGCTCTTCAGCTCATGTATTGATTAGACGATTTAATTTTCTGGTGTTTAATTTCTCCAGTTTTAAAATACATCCTAAATGTTAATCACGCGTCTGAAGTGTGGGTGGCAAGGCCTCCTCCCACCCCTACAGCCCTCCTTCCCCTCTGCTGGCGGTTGCTTTCCTCTTCAGCATCTTTTACATTTCATGTAATCCTGTTTACAACCAATTCTTGGTGGTTTTTATTTTTTTATTTTTTTACCTGTGTGATTAGAGTCTCCTTCAGAGCCTTGCTTCTTCCCAGATCCTGAAGTGTTTACCTCCAGCCATCATTACACGCATTCAGATCACATGTTGTTAAGGTCTCTGCTCTCTCTTGAACGGCTCTTGTGCAGGGTGAGAGCTATGGATCCAATCCTTTCCCTTGATACGTAGACAACCAGTTTCCTCCCCATGTGTTGAAAAGTCTATCTTTTCTCCAACTAAACTTTGACTTTTGTCAAAAACATAGGCGACTCTGGCTGTGTGGGCTCATTTTGGGGTCTCCTGTGGTCCTCGGGGCCCCGTCTGTGTTTGTGCCAGCACTACGCTGGCTTTGACCCTATGGCTTGAGGTGTAATTTGAGGTCGGGTTTAGTGACAGATCCAGTCTTGCTTTTTCTGCTGAAGATTTCCTTGGTCACCAGGAGTCTGTCATGTTTCCGTATGAGTTTGAGGGGTTTGTTCCTGGAGTAAACCTAAGAAGGGAGGTGAAGAACTCTTACAGTGGAATTGTCAGGATACCAAAGAAGAAAACCGAGCTGACCGTCAAAGACCGCACGAGAGCCCATGCTCTCGGGTTGGCAAAATTAATACTGTGGAAAAGAGATACCAGAAGCAATCAATAGATCCAACACAATCCTCATTAGAATCTAGTGATACTGTCCACCATTCTTTCCCAGGCTTCATATAGAGTCACCATTTGGTCCATGCCTTAGTCAGGGTTTCTATTCCTGGACAAAACATCATGACCAAGAAGCAAGTTGGGGAGGAAAGGGTTTATTCAGCTTACACTTCCACATTGCTGTTGATCACCAAAGGAAGTCAGGACTGGAACTCAAGCAGGTCAGAAAGCAGGACCTGATGCAGAGGGCATGGAGGGATGTTCTTTACTGGCTTGCTTCCCCTGGTTTGCTCAGCTTGCTCTCTTATAGAACCAAGACTACCAGCCCAGAGATGGAACCACCCACAAGGAGACCTCCCTACTTGATCACTAATTGAGAAAATGTCTTACAGCTGGATGTCATGGAGGCACTTCCCCAACTGAAGCTCCTTTCTCTGTGATAACTCCAGCCTGTGACAAGTTGACACAAAACTAGCCAGTCCAGTCCAGTAGCTTCACTTTTAGGTATGTGTCTTGTGTTGGTGAGCTTTTCATCTGTGGTCAATTACCTAAGGAAACAGTTTGAGAGAGGAAGACTTTACATTGCAGCACAGTGCCTTGGTCACTTGGCTTACTGCTAATAGCCTATGCACGGTGAGCAGAAGGTCACCGTGGACACATGGGACAGAGGAGACTCTGAGTGGCCAGGGACCTGTCTAGCCCACTACCCACCAGAGGTAGCAGAAAAGAAAGGACTGGGGGAAGTGGACCTGTTAAGAAAGGTTCTTTGGAGCAATCCTATCTGCACTGTCAGGAAATTGGCAGTTCAGTTCACAGGTCAGCAGCAGCAGCTCGATCCATTCAGAGCCACTTCATGGATACACAATCAGTGCGGTTCAGTAGTGTCAGGGTAGCAGTAGTGGCAGCACCGTGTAGCAGGAACAGCCACCTTGTGGAATCAGCGTGAGTCAGCAGCAGAGACCAGGAGGGACTTCCAGGAGAAGTTCTTGGCTGTCCCTCTCTCAGCGAAGTGAGGACCAGGGAAGATGGGAGACCCACAAGCGTCGCACAGCCAGCTCCACAAGCAAGCCAAGCTCAGCCTCCATCGCTGCCAGGTGCGTTAGATTTACTTCAAACAACTTCTCAACTGTGTCTGTTCCAGTGAACCGTTCCTGCGCGTGTCTGCTTTAGCAAACCATCCGTTTACTTGTGTCTGCTTCAGAAAAACGTTCCTTCCCCTGTTTACCCCGGTAAAACCCCATCTGACACAATCGACTTTCCAAAGGACCCTTAAGTTTCCACGTGAGCCTGCTTCTCTTTGAGACATATCCTCAGTAACTTACTTCCTCCGGCTACATCCCACCCCCCAAAGCAATGCCAACCGTGTGAATCATGTTCACAACATGAGAAGGTTTTGTTTTGTTTTTGTTTTTCTTATGTCCAAACGATAGCACACCTTCCCCAAACTGAAACAGGATTTCGAAGAGCTGTCTAGACATCCATGTTTTAAGCAAGATACAGAAAAGCCAAAAGATGGAAAGGAGCCAAGTGTCCCCTGAGGGGAAGAATGAAGGAGGAAGAGGTGATCTGTCCCCACAGTAGAATAAAAGGGGGTTCGGATGCTTTCCGCTCCGTGGATGAACTGGAGAACATTATGCTGAGTGAAATGGAGTCAGTCATGAAAGGACAAATACTGTATAGTTTAGCTATAAGCACTTCCTGGAGGAAGCCAATTCAGAGGCAGAAAGCAGAGGGTGGGGGAGGGGAGGGGAAAGAGACCGTTGTTTAGCGCTTCAGGTGTGAGGCTGAAGGTTATACACTGTGGCTATCACTAATGACACCGAACTATGCACACTTAAAGTAGACAAAAATATACATTTGGAGTTGCATGTTTTTCTCACACATTTTTCCTAATTCTGAAGAAAAACAAAACAAAATCCGCCAATCTCCATATTGAAAGGTTTGCCTTGAGTCAAGCCTAGACCCCTGTAAACATCTGCCCTGCCCTCCCTGTCTGAGCAGGCAAAGGCCCTGTGACCCTCATGCAGGCAACATAGAGAGCAGAGGAGCCAGAAGCCCTGTGTTGGCTCCTGTGTGGAATGGAGTGGCAGCTGGTGTTGGAAGTGAGGGTGAGGGTGGTCACATGGGCTGCTCCCTCATCACACAGAGATGGCTCTGGTTGGTAGGACCATTCAGGGCACATTGTAAAGACACTGGCCTTGGAGAGGAACTGTTGATGAAGTAGACGGATTCTTGGCTATGAAAACTATTCTTACATAGAGGGTGGGAACAAGGAAGAGACAGATCACCTATGTATGAAATATATCACGTGTGTATAGAGTTATGAGGAGGAAAGCTGGGCTATCTCTCTATCCCTCTGTCTGCTCACTGAATGGGAACGATGAGAACGACCGACCTCAGGGCAAGCATTCTCTAGAACTGACACTGGGAGGGAAGGGAAGTTTGAAATTAGCACAGCCTTTGTGGTTCCCCAGCTGACTTCAAAGGGGCTGCCTGAAAGTACCTGGAGGTACCTGCCTGGCTGTGGGTGGGAGGAGCCACTGCCTGGCTCTTGCCTGCTGCAGGCATCACATGAGCAGATCCTAATCAGGGAACTTGCACTGCTGATGCCTCTATGACCAGTGGGAGGAACAGGGGCCCTGCAAGTCCTATGGAGGGAGTGATGGAAGTATCCAGAAGCCCGAGAATCTCAAAGCCTTTCCTCGAACATCCCGGGTCAACTTTTCGTTAGTGAGAGATAACCCCAAGCGCTTTGATCAAAAATTTGTAGAGCTTGAGGTAAAAGTCAAGACTCCCTGAGGAGGGTGGGTGTGGAGGCAGCCTCGCCTGTTGGGAGAACTTCTCACTCAACTGTTGGAACGCAGAGAAGGCAGCCATTGTTCACAGGGCGCTGGCTTCACAACACTGGCAACTTGTGCTCAGCTGGCTTGGCGTGTGTGCAGGATCTGGAGTCAACGTCCCAAGGGGTTGCTGCCCAGGTGGCATGAATGGGACTCCATTCACAAGAAGGAGCCACTGCCTGTTACTGCTCTGGAAGATATGTGGTTATGGAAAATGGTCTGGAGGCTGAGGAGGCTCTGGTACCCACCAGAACAGCCAACCCGGATGTCAGAATGCCCAGGTTGGCCTATTTGCACTTCTGATAGAGGAAGCTATCTTCTGTCATTCACACCCAAATGCCCTATCCCCTGAGGGGCTGTTAGGCCATTGCATCCCTGGGCCCATCTTTCTGGAAGGAAACTGGGGAAGCCAATGTGTTTTAGCCCCTATAATCCTTTAGGAATGGAATTGATCTAGAATGGGCAGTGACTCTGCCTGGATGTCGAGTCTAGTGGATTGTGAACACTATCTAAGCCTTGGGAATTTCTGCCTGTGTCCTTCTGCCTTTAGGAAACTGACTGTTATGGTTTCCTATTTGCTCAGCACAGGGAGTGGCATTATTAGAAGCTGGGGCCCTGTTGGAGTAGATGTGGCCTTGTTGAAGTAGGTGTGTCACTGTGGGTATGGGCTTTAAGACTCTCATTCTAGGGCCCTGGAAGCCAGTATTCTGCTAGCAGCCTTCAGATGAAGATGTAGAACTCTCAGCTCCGCCTGCACCATGCCTGCCTGAATGAGCCTTGATGATAATGGACTGAACCTCTGAACCTGTAAACCAGCTCCAATTAAATGTTGTCCTTATGGTAATTGCCTTGGTCGTGGATTCTGTTCACAGCAGTTAAAACCCTGACTAAGACACTGACCCTTCCTCCAAGGTTTAGAAATGGGAGGCAAGGCTGGGGCAGCTCTACCTAGCCAGGCAGGCTTCTCTGCACGGTCAGCTGCCAGCTCTAGGAGTCCAGAACACCTGCCTAGGCAGGCAGCCAGGGGCTAGCACCACCACATGTCTGTATTGGCTTCTACAGTGGGTGCATGCATGGACTGTGGTGACACAGACATGTGATGGAGGTACCTCTCCTGCTTCTTCAGATGCTTGGTAACGGTAGGTGAAGACAATGCCCAATTTTTCAGAAAGTGAACTGATTTAGGATCCTGAGACATCCGGCCCTGAGGGTTCCGATAAGGATGCTAACCCACTTCATTTCGCAGAGAACCAATTTCTTTACTGGAACCAGAAAGGGGAGTCAGGGGGAGGGGTCTGCTCTGGGCCCCATGGAAGTTCAGCCAGGCAATCAATCTCAGGACACTATGCTGTCAATGTTCACAGTGCTGTCAGTTAGAGCCCCCCAGGACCCAGAGTGGATGGATGCCCATTTGGGAGGAAGCTAGAACCCTGGGCTTTGTCTATTGTTTGTAGTTCTTTCCACCCTACCCCCCACCAGAGGCACTTGAAAAACATGACTATTTAGGGTGCCATTAAGGACCAGAAATGAGACTGACTTGGCCCTTGCCCTGCAAGTCCATACTCTAGCTCGAGAAGGCAGCAGACAGAGATGGCCCGAGGCAGACCATTTCCAAGCTCCCATTCCCCCAGGACCTCTGATCTGGATTGGACCAGGAGCCAGGGCACCTCAAGTTACACCCTCTCTGCTGTCCTGAGCACAATGGGAAACTGGTTAGGCAGCCAGCGATGGGGCGCTGTCAGGCCTCTGGGCTTCCAGGGTTCTTATGCGTAGGGGAGGGGTTAGGTCTGGCTTTTCTGCGAGTGCTAATTTCAGTGCTTGCATTCATGTGGAACCTGGAAATTAATTAGCTCAGACATGAGCCTGGCCTGAGTGTACAGAAAGATGCCTCGTTAGCAGCGCTGCCCTTCAGCAGCAGGGAGGTTGGAACCACGGAGGCACAAAGGCCGGGCTCTGGCAGGGCCCCCTCCCATGTCCTCCTGTTCATGCTTGTCTCCCTGGGAGAACTGGCGGCTTCCAGCATCAGTCACCATCCTTTAGGACAGACTTAGGTGTATAAGGGAATTTCAAAGTGGGCTTGGAAGGACTCTGGACCTTACAGAGACCATCCTTTGGCCAGGAGTCACAGAAGGCCTATGCAAGATGGCTCAAGAATGGACATTTAAGTAAGAATTCCAAGGAGGGGGTCAAAGTTTCGAGGGAACAACATTCTGGCCAGATGAGCAGCCTTTGTGAACGCTCTGAGACAAGAAAGAACTTGGATGGATGCCAGAAAGGCCGAGGCCAGGACAGGTAGGAATAGTCCACAAGCAAGCTCCAAAGCCTACTGGTGCAAAGGGTCTTGGGTTTAAGAACTTGGGGGCTAGAGGGATTGGGCAAGAAGCTAGGCCCAAGAATCTAGACCCTGTCTCTCCCACTCACTCCAGGGGACCGGCTGGCTCCCTCCCCTGCTGCTGCACATCTGGCTGGTTGCCACCAGCATTGTGGGTAATTGCTAGGGGGCTGGGCGGGCACATTCTCCTGTGCTGAGCCTGGGACTCAGGATAATCACAGCTTTTCACTTTCTCCCCCCCCCCCCGCCCCCCGCCAAGACCCCAGCCTCCCTACTCCCAATAGCTTCCCGAGGCAGGATGAGTGCCGAGGAGATGGTGCAAAGTGGCTCAGAGAAGTGATAGATGTCCAGCTGATCCATCCGGTAATAACAACACTGTTGTCAATAATAATAACAGCGGTGAGCCAGCCAGCTTGTACTGAGCCTTTATTGTGCTCGTGGACAAAGACACACATTTAATCTTCTATCACAGAGGAGTAGGTTCAGAAACGCTGCTGAAGCTCGCCCAGCCTGCCAGCCTGCAGTGCATTGTTGTGTGGAGATCTATCTATCTATCTATCTATCTATCTATCTATCTATCTATCTATCTATCCTGTTAATGTCAATCTCACTCTAACCATTGGACTGAGGTCAGGGACCATATGGAAGAGTTAGGGAAAGGATTGAAAGCGCTGAAGGGGATGACAACCCCATAGGAAGACCGACAATGTCAATTAACCTGGGAGCGCACTGAGACTAAGTCAATAACCAAAGAGCATACATGGGCTGGCCCATGGCCCCCAGCACATATGTGGCAGAGGACTGCCTTGTCTGGCTTTAGTGGGAGAGGATGCAGCTAATTCTGTAGAGACTTGAAGCCCCAGGGAAAGGAGATGTGTGTGTGTGTGTGTGTGTTCGGTGGGTGGGTGGGTGGGTGAGCACCCACTCAGAGGCAAAGGGGAGGCAGGATGGGGTGAAGAACTCTGGGAGTGGGGACCATGAAGGGGGAAACATTTGAAATGTAAATAAATTAAAAGAATTGAAAAAAAAAGTCTCTTAGCTTCAGCTTTCGTCTAGCTGTGTCTCAAGGACGTTTCTATAGCTCTACTTTCCCTTAGCTCCAGCCTTTTGATCCAGGGTCAGGCTGCTCCTGAAGGCAGCTGATCCATACAACGGGTAGAGTCCTGAATGCTCCTAAGCTCAAGGCTAGCAGCTGAAGCCAGGTCCCCATGGGAGAAGGGAGGAGAGGAAGATGGGTTGCTGGATGTACCACCTTGTACTGAGGACACCTTAGCCCTGATCCTCCACAGCCGGACTGTCCAGCTTGTCCTGGTCCTCTGCAAGCCTCCTGCTTCTCAAAGATGGGTGGGCCCACAAGATCTGAGGATCCTTGAGAGGATTCTCTGAAGCAGTGTTGACTAGCTAACACTCCCCTTGCTCCTCCTCCTTCTGGAACGAGGGAATAACAGCAGGGACCACTTTAGGGACAGATATCCTGCCTCCGTGTTTGATGTGAGCCGTTGGCTCCCAGATTTCAAGCTGCTGCTCTGTAGTGTGGCCGCCTGGTCTGCAGGTGTTACCTTATGTGGGTGACTGTGAGCTTATCTCTGAGTTAGCTGGTACCTCTAAATAAAGCTCCAGTTGCTGTGCCTAAGGTCCCTATTGTCCACCATACTAGAGGCTACACTCCTAAGGTTGTGCCAGGACCATTGTAGTAAAGTGGCAAGGAAGGGACTCTCATTCTTATTTTTCACCCCGCGTGCTACCTTGGGGGTGACAGCAAGTCTGTCACCTGTCATCGTGGAAGTCCTCCCTCCCCAGCATAGGAGCGCCACAAGTATCATCTCTAGCATCTCTATGTCCCCGGTCTTAGGCTCTTCTTTATCTATCTTGCATCCAAGTCTAAGTAGCACCGACTTCTGTTTGGAGAGGTGTGTATAGACTACATATTTTGCCTCTATGCAAACAGGAAAAGTCAAACTGCGAAGCCAGCTGAGCTAGTCATCGCCCACTTTCCGAGCTGGCCGTGCTGCTGGGAGGTTGATCCGCAGCTAGCACTGGGGTGGAGGAGTTCCGGTACTGTGCACTGTATTACTGATGGACAGGAGCCAGGGGCTGCCTGGGGCTGGGTCTCTGATGTCTGCCGCTGACCCCTTGAGGGGAATAGTCGATCGAAGGTCTGGATTATTGCTTTTTGCCAAAAGCTGCCTTAAAAATTCAGATGTGCAGACACTCTCAGGCTGGGCAGTTTAGGTCAGGGGAGATGCTTCACCCTTTAGGAGAGGTTTTGTCAGCAAACACCGGGTCGATGCACATAAGCCCTTGTTCTGTTGTCTTTGGGGGAGATCTAAGGGGTTTAATTCCTGTGTGTGTAGATACACTCACCAATGTGTGCGCACAGAGGTCAGGGAAGGACATCGGGTGTCTTGCTTTATCGCTCGGCACTTTATTCCTTTGAGACAAGGTCTCTCATGGAACCTGGAACTAGGCTTGCTGTCAGTACAGCCAAGAAGCCCTGTCCCCCACCAGGGGAGAGAATTACAGGCACGTGGGCGTTCCCAGCTTTTTCCATGGGTGCTTGGGATCTGAACTCAAGCCCCCCCCACCCCCCGTTTGCATAGCAAACATTTTACTCACTGAGCCGGCTCGCCACCCCAGCAATACAACTTAACTGTGGAAGACACTATGGCAAGCCTGGCAGTGTGGTTTTCAAACCCAGTGAGACTCCATGGAGAGAACTAATCTTTCTTTGCAAGTGGATGTCAATTGGAGACAGCTTCTGGATTAGAGATGGGGGCTCCTGCCCACCTCCCCCTCAAAGCGGAGACCCTGGCTTGAACCTGTGCAGGCACAACACACACTGCCATGGTCGCTGTGAGTTTATATTGTTTTAATCCTGCTGTATCTGGAAGATACTGTTTCCTTGGTGTCTTCCATTTCTGGCTCTTCCGAGCTTTCTGCCTTTTTTTTTTTCCAAGACAAGTTTTCACTATGTCTCTGTGTAGCTCTGGTTGTTCTGGAACTCACTAGATAGATCATGCTGGCCTCAAACTCAGAGATCCTCCTGTCTCTGCCTTTTGATGCTGGAACTAAACGTGTGCTGCTACACCCCACTTAGGCTCTCATAATCTTTCTACCTTCTCTTCTGTGTAGATCCCTAAAGCATTGAGGGAAATGGTTTGGGTGAAAATATTCCATTTAGGATAGACTGTTACAAAGCCTCTCACCCTCTGAATACGGTCCAGTGGTGGCTCTCTGTGGTCTCATCTACTGTGAGAGGAAGCTTCTCTGATGATGGCTGAGCAAGACCCGAAGCTATGAGTATAGCAGGATGTCATTAGGAGTCACTTATATTGTGATGTTGCTTTAGCATAACAGTAGTATTTGGTTTTCCCATGAGTCCATAGTCCATCTAGTCTCAGGCTCTTGACCACCTGAGCAGTCTTGAGTGTGGCTTCCATCTCTTGGAGTAGACTTTAAATCTAATCTAATGATTAGTTACTTCCACATTTTTTTGTGTCACCATTGATTATACCGGTATATCTTGCAGGTAGGGTTACAATTGGAGAGCATAGGGTTTATAGCTGGGTTGGTGGCTATCTTTGTTCTCTGGTAGCAGATGTACCTTCCAGGCCTATGAACAGTTATAAGGGTGAAGGCTCTACTTAGGCACCGATTGGACTTCTCCCTGTTCGGTGAGATATGTGTTACCTTTAGGCCTTACCATCAGTTTGTAGAGAGGTAACAATATCCCTTGGCAATAAACTGAACTGCTAGGTTTCCATGGGATCCTTTTGGCTAACAATTCAATTTAAATATAACCCATTCTTGGGAATGGATGTTTTACTGGGTGGTGACAGCTGTCTAGTTGGAGAATTGTCTACCCCATTATTTGGAGGCTCCATCTGAATTTTCCATATTTGTAAATATTTTAATTAAGTCTCTACTGTAGTAGGTTTCTGTAAGGAAGTGTCTGCTGTAGTAGATTTTAGAATGAAAGTGTCTCCTATATAGGTTTTCTTATGGAAGTGTCTACTGTAGTAGGTTTCTGTATAGAAGTGTCTACCATAGTAGGTTTCTGTAATGAAGTGTCTACTGTAGTAGGTTTCTGTAATGAAGTGTCTGCTGTAGTAGGTTTCTGTAAGGAAGTGTCTACCATAGTAGGTTTCTGTAATGAAGTGTCTACTGTAGTAGGTTTCTGTAATGAAGTGTCTACTGTAGTAGGTTTCTGTAATGAAGTGTCTACTGTAGTAGGTTTCTGTAAGGAAGTGTCTACTGTAGTAGGTTTCTGTAAGGAAGTGTCTACCATAGTAGGTTTCTGTATGGAAGTGTCTACCATAGTAGGTTTCTGTAATGAAGTGTCTGCTGTAGTAGGTTTCTGTAAGGAAGTGTCTACTGTAGTACATTTCTGTATACAAGTGTGTTGAGATCTTTTAGTGCCGCTTCTAGAAATTTGGCCTTTGTCACTGGGCTCGGACAAGGAAGTAGGTTCTGATAAGAATGCTAGAAACAGTGACTGTGGGGCTTTGTTTACTTCTTTGCTCAGTGACTACCTCACGTGACCTCTCTGCTTACTACTTTACATCATTAATTCCTTGTGAGATGCTTTGTCTTACTACTTTGGCCGAGCACTACCTTGTGTGATCTTGTTTACTCCTTCACTTGATTACTTTGTGATCTAAGAGCTGACCATGTTTTTTGGATGTCCCTGGAACGATATAAAGACAGGCTGGAGAGACACAAAGCTGCTTCAGCCTCAGCATTGGCTGCAGTCAGGTTATCATTTTGTCTGGTTTGTTTCTTTTTTCTTTTTCAGTCCTCACTCCCTCCTTTGAGACCCTGTTGGCTGACTGCAGAAGTGTCTGCTGTAGTAGGCTTCCATATGGAAGTGTCTGCTGTTGAAGATTTCTGTATGGAAATGTCTACTGTAGTAGGTTTCCATATGGTAGTGTCTACTATTGTAGGTTTTTGTCTATTCTAGTAGGTTGCTGTACGGAAATATCTACTGTAGTAGGTTTCCTTATGGAAGTGTCTACTATAGTAGGTTTCTCTATGGAAGTATCTACTCTATTAGGTTTCCTACTTTTCTATATGGAAATGTCTGCTGTAATAGGTTTCTGTACGGAAGTGTCTCCTGTAGTAGGTTTCTGTATTGCTGTGTCTACTGTCTAAGTTTCTGTATTGAAGTGTCTGCTGTAGTAGGTTTTGCATGGCCCCTCAAATGGCCTTAGGAATGATTTCTTTTTTTTTAATTTTTAATATTTTTTATTACGTATTTTCTTCAATTACATTTCCAATGCTATCCCAAAAGTCCCCCATACCCTCCCCCCCACTTCCCTACCCACCCATTCCCAGTTTTTTTTTTTTTTTTTGGCTCTGGCGTTCCCCTGTACTGGGGTATAAAAAGTTTGCGTGTCCAATGGGCCTCTCTTTCCAGTGATGGCCGAGTAGGCCATCTTTTGATACATATGCAGCTAGAGTCAAGAGCTCCGGGGTACTGGTTAGTTCATAATGTTGTTCCACCTATAGGGTTGCAGATCCCTTTAGGTCCTTGGGTACTTTCTCTAGCTCCTCCATTGGGGGCCCTGTGATCCATCCAATAGCTGACTGTGCATCCACTTCTGTGTTTGCTAGGCCCCAGCATAGTCTCACAAGAGACAGCTATATCTGGGTCCTTTCAGCAAAATCTTGCTAGTGTATGCAATGGTGTCAGCGTTTGGAAGCTGATTATGGGATGGATCCCTGGATATGGCAGTCTCTAGATGGTCCATCCTTTCGTCACAACTCCAAACTTTGTCTCTGTAACTCCTTCCATGGGTGTTTTGTTCCCAATTTTAAGAAGGGGCACAGTGTCCACACTTTGGTCTTCATTCTTCTTGAGTTTCATGCGTTTAGCAAATTGTATCTTATATCTTGGGTGTCCTAAGTTTTGAGCTAATATCCATTTATCAGTGAGTACATATTGTGTGAGTTTCTTTGTGATTGTGTTACCTCACTCAGGATGATGCCCTTCAGGTCCATCCATTTGCCTAGGAATTTCATAAATTCATTCTTTTTAATAGCTGAGTAGTACTCTATTGTATAAATGTACCACATTTTCTGTATCCATTCCTCTGTTGAAGGGCATCTGGGTTCTTTCCAGCTATTACAAATAAGGCTGCTATGAACATAGTGGAGCATGTGTCCTTCTTACCGGTTGGGACATCTTCTGGATATATGCCCAGGAGAGGTATTGCTGGATCCTCCAGTAGTACTATGTCCAATTTTCTAAGGAACCGCCAGACTGATTTCCAGAGTGGTTGTACAAGCTTGCAATCCCACCAACAATGGAGAAGTGTTCCTCTTTCTCCCCATCCTCACCAGCATCTCCTGTCACCTGAATTTTTGATCTTAGCCATTCTGACTGGTGTGAGGTAGAATCTCAGGGTTGTTTTGATTTGCATTTTTCTGATGATTAAGGATATTGAACATCTTTTCAGGTGCTTCTCTGCCATTCGGTATTCCTCAGGTGAGAATTCTTTGTTCAGTTCTGAGCCCCATTTTTTAATGGGGTTATTTGATTTTCTGGAGTCCACCTTCTTGAGTTCTTTATATATATTGGATATTAGTCCCCTATCTGATTTAGGATAGGTAAAGATCCTTTCCCAATCTGTTGGTGGTCTTTTGTCTTATTGACAGTGTCTTTTGCCTTGCAAAAGCTTTGCAGTTTCATGAGGTCCCATTTGTCAATTCTTGATCTTACAGCACAAGCCATTGCTGTTCTAGTCAGGAATTTTTCCCCTGTGCCCATATCTTCAAGGCTTTTCCCCACTTTCTCCTCTATAAGTTTCAGTGTCTCTGGTTTTATGTGAAGTTCCTTGATCCACTTAGATTTGACCTTAGTACAAGGAGATAGGAATGGATCAATTCACATTCTTCTACATGATAACAACCAGTTGTGCCAGCACCATTTGTTGAAAATGCTGTCTTTCTTCCACTGGATGGTTTTAGCTCCCTTGTCGAAGATCAAGTGACCATAGGTGTGTGGGTTCACTTCTGGGTCTTCAATTCTATTCCATTGGTCTACTTGTCTGTCACTATACCAGTACCATGCAGTTTTTATCACAATTGCTCTGTAGTAAAGCTTTAGGTCAGGCATGGTGATTCCACCAGAGGTTCTTTTATCCTTGAGAAGAGTTTTTGCTATCTTAGGTTTTTTGTTATTCCAGATGAATTTGCAGATTGCTCTTTCTAATTCGTTGAAGAATTGAGTTGGAATTTTGATGGGGATTCCATTGAATCTGTAGATTGCTTTTGGCAAGATAGCCATTTTTACAATGTTGATGTCCTGCCAATCCATGAGCATGGGAGATCTTTCCATCTTCTGAGATAGGAATGATTCCTTTACCCTCCTTTTCATCTTTGTCTCCCTTGCCATTTAATGTTCTCACTCCATTTTCCCTCCTGTTCCACTATAACTAATTTTCTTTCCCTTTCCTTGGGAGAGCTCCCCTCCCCAATATTCCTTACTCTATATTTAACATCTGTGGTTATATGGCATGTCTATCAGAGATTTAAAAGCTGACATCCACATATAAGAGAATACATACCATATTTGTCTTTTTTTTTTTTTTGAGTTTGAGAAATCACTCAGGGTGATTTCTAATTCCACCCATTTACTCATGAATTTCATGATTTTTTTTTATCTTTGTTTTTTCCCCCTCTCTTTGAGATATAGTTTCTTTGTGTAGCTCCAGTTGTTCTGGAATTCATTCTATAGACCATGCTGACCTCAAACTCATAGCTATCTGCCTGCCTCTCCCTTCCAAGTGCTGGAATTAAAGGTGTGTGCAACTACTGCCTGGCTTAATTTTTTTTTAAAAGCTGAATAATATTCCATGTATAAATGTACCACAATTTCATTATCCATCTGTCTGTTGATGTCATCTGTGCTGTTTTTGATTTTTGGCTATTATGAGTGGTACTGCAAGGGAAACAGACGAGTAAGAGTCCCTGCAGTGGGATGTAAAGTACGTTGGGTATATGCCTCCAAATGGTGTCGCTAGCCAGGCGGTGATGGCGCATGCCTTTAATCCCAGCACTCGGGAGACAGAGACAGGTGGATCTCTGAGACCAGCTTGGTTTACAGAGTGAGCTCTAGGGCATCTATGGCTACACAGAATTCCTGTCTGAAAACAACAACAACAACAACAACAACAACAACAACAACAACAACAACAGGACAGCTGGATCTTGAGATAGATCCATTCCCAGCTACCTGAGGAACTACCACACTGATTTCCATAGTGGCTGGACAAGCGTGGATTTCCACCAGCATGGACAGTCACCCCACATCCTCACCAGCATGGACAGTTGTGACCCCACGTCCTCACCAGCATGGACAGTCACCCCACGTCCTCACCAGCAGGACGGTCACCCCACATCCTCACCAGCATGGACAGTCACCCCACATCCTCACCAGCATGGACAGTCACCCCACATCCTCACCAGCATGGACAGTCACCCCACATCCTCACCAGCATGGACAGTCACCCCACATCCTCATCAGCATGGACAGTCACCCCACGTCCTCACCAGCAGGACGGTCACCCCACATTCTCACCAGCATGGACAGTTGTGACCCCACATCCTCACCAGCATGGACAGTCACCCCACGTCCTCACCAGCATGGACAGTCACCCCACGTCCTCACCAGCAGGACGGTCACCCCACATCCTCACCAGCATGGACAGTCACCCCACGTCCTCACCAGCATGGACAGTCACCCCACATCCTCACCAGCAGGACGGTCACCCCACATCCTCACCAGCATGGACAGTCACCCCACATCCTCACCAGCATGGACAGTTGTGACCCCACATCCTCACCAGCAGGACGGTCACCCCACATCCTCACCAGCATGGACAGTCACCCCACGTCCTCACCAGCATGGACAGTCACCCCACATCCTCACCAGCAGGACGGTCACCCCACATCCTCACCAGCATGGACAGTTGTGACCCCACATCCTCACCAGCATGGACGGTCACCCCACATCCTCACCAGCATGGACAGTCACCCCACATCCTCACCAGCATGGACAGTCACCCCACATCCTCACCAGCAGGACGGTCACCCCACATCCTCACCAGCATGGACAGTCACCCCACGTCCTCACCAGCATGGACAGTCACCCCACATCCTCACCAGCAGGACGGTCACCCCACATCCTCACCAGCATGGACAGTCACCCCACGTCCTCACCAGCATGGACAGTTGTGACCCCACATCCTCACCAGCATGAGTTGTTTTACTGAGGTTGGCCATTCAGGTGGGTATAAGGTAAAAAGTTCAGAGTACTTTCGGTTTGCATTTTCCTGATGACTAAGGATGTTAACACTTAAATGTTTCCCAGCCATTTGCACTTCATCTTTTGAAACTCTTTGTTTAGATCTGCAACCCAGTTTTATGCTTTTGTTTTCCTAATGTCCAGTTTGTGTCTTAGTTCTTAGCATGTTTTATATATTAGCCCTCTATCAGATGTGTAGTTGGTAAAACATCTTATCCCACTCTTCAGGCTGCCACTTTGAAGGATGATGCCTTTTGCCATACCGAGGTTTTTCAGTTTCTTGAGATCCCATTTGTTAATTGGTGATCTTAGTGCCTGCATTATCAATGTTCTGTTCAGAAAGTTTTTTTCCCATGCCAACGAACTCGAGGCATTTCTCTCCTTCTCTTCTAACACACTCAGGGTGTCTGGGCTTACGTTGAGGTTCTTGATCCATTGGAGTTGAGTTTTGCACAAGGGTTTTTATGGGAGGTGCTGCCTTATCTAGGGACAAGCCCAGGCCAGAATTCCCTAAGCTACATCTGTGGGTCATCTTGGGTTGCCCAGGTGCTTTGGAGTTTACACGATGATCCACAAGCCTCAGCTACTGGGCCAGGATTAGAGGATTACTGCTTCTCAGTTGGAGTTTCATCTTGCTCTACTGGAACTCTACCTTCCTGTCCCTCTCCCTTTGCAATGAGAGTGTATACAGTGTCATTGTCCTTTGGAAGATGATCCCTTTTTTTTTTTTCTGATTTTATGAGTTCACAGACAAGATTTTGTTTTGGGTTCTCAGAAGCAACTTTAGACTTGGACTTTGCAACTGTATTGGGATTTCTAACATTTGGGGCTCTGGGAGATTGGGTGCATACATTTTCATCAGGAGCTGTCCATGGGCCTTTGAGGGCACAGAGAGGAATGTTTCAGGTTAAATATTAGATGGATTAAATATTAGATACTCTTTACAGACTCATCTGGAGATCTTTAGTTTCAGACACTTTGAGAGGTAGAGGAGGCAGAGCCTAGCTGAACAAGGCAAGCCACTAGGGGAAATTATTGTACATGTTATTACGGTCCCTGGGCCCTCTGTGCCTCTCTCTGCTTTCTGTCCACCATGGAGTAAGTATCCTAGATGTATTTACCCAGTGATCCATCCACACATCTATCAGTTATATATTGATACCTGTGGATGTATGTATGTATGTATCTCTCATCTGTTGACTGAGCTACATTCCCAGTTCTGAAATCAAAATACAGGAAGAGTTCAACATTTGCAAACTGTAGTGAGAATTTTGGTTTCTTAAAAAAATTTATGCTATCTAAATATGTTTTTGTTTTAATCCCAGGTGTGAGATATGGGGCTGCTTCAGATCATCCACAGCTGCTTACTCTGATTGTCTTGTGCTCCAGGAGGGCATGGTTTTGACAGCTGCAGGTATTTATGTTTGGAATTCTCAGGACTTTTTTTGAGCCGGTATAAATTCAAGAGCCCGGAGAGGGTCTGTGATGCCTGCTGCCCCCAATGCTGCTGGTCCCTGCTGCTGGGTTTGCTATTGCTGGATTAGTGGCTTGCTGACTTGCTGGTTGGAAATATCCTGATGATGGAGATTAGACTTGTCCCTAGGAACTCAACACCCCTAAGCAGCAGGAAGTGGTCTAAGAGGTCTATGCCCCCTTTCCCTCTAATCTTCTTTTCCTCCTATCTAGTGTTGGGAGCTTGTCTGGGTGGTAGATAATAGAACCTAGTAAAGTAGCCTAATAAAGTACATGTACACAAACCAGGAAGCAAACTGCCACACAAACTAATAAATATAATTAATACATCACATTTACAGAAGGATGGAAATACATGGTCATTTAGCTGCAGAAAAAATCATTCAGCGAAATTCAATGTCACTTTGTGATTTAAGAACCATCATTAAAGTTTTTGGAATAGACAGAAAGCACTTCAACTCAATAGAAAGTATACTTGCTGGTCCCTAGCCCACCCTGTACCAAAGGGAAAAAGACTGAGATCAGCATTTATTTTTTACCACAATTGGTTGTATATTATTGGAAGTCTTAGACATAGCAATAAGACAAGATTAACATATGGGCCATCCAAATAGAAAAAAAAAGGAGCTCAAAGTCTTCTTGCTTGGAAATAGCATGATTGTATATCTAGGAAAAATGTCTATCCTTTATATGAAGTTATAAACTGGATACATGAAATAATGTGACAGGATCTAAAATCAACATATAAGGCTGGAATACAACTCTGTGGCAGAGGTCTTGCCTCTAGTGTGCAGAACTCTGGGTCTGATCCCTAAAATAATAAAAATAAAAAGTCAACACTAAAAAATATGTACTTAAAAATACAGGTAACAAAATTCTGAAAACAAAGTTTAAAGTGATTTTAATGATAACAGCTACAAAAAAAAAAAAAAAACCCAAAGAATTAATTCGATCAAGGAAGAGAATAATGTCTACAATGAAAACCATTAAACACCCCTGAGAAAAATTGAGGAGTTCATAAAAACTATGGGAAAACCTTTAATGCTCGTGGATTGGAAACATTAATAAATAATTTTCAAGTGTCCATTCACCCAAAGGCAACTACAGAGTCAATAAATTCTTTTCAAAACACCAACAACATTTCTCACAGAAATAGGCAATCCTGCTTTATTAAACTTCAAGACCTTGAATGATAACCAAAGAAGCCAAAGGAGAAAGAACAAAACTGAAGGCAGTGTGATAGATAACTTCAAAACATACCTTGAACATAGTATCCAAAATGGCCCTGCACTGATGTACACCCAAATATGGCTCCACTAGTGAAATGAGACAGAGTTCCCAGAAAGATGTCCATATTTACAGCTAGGTGAACTTTAAATCATGATGATGATGATGATGATGATGTGTGTTGATGTGTGTCTGTGCATGGGTGTGTGTGAGAACATGGGTGAATAAGTGAATATGGGTATGTATGACTATGTTGCACAAGTGAAGCTTAGAGGACACTTTCAGGAGTTGCTCTCTTCTTTATGCTGTGGAATTCAAGGTTTAAACACTGGTCAACAGGCTGGATGGCAGGCACCTTTTCCACGGAACCATCTTGCCAGTCTCCACCTGATAAAGGTAGTGAGACAGTCCTGTCAGCAAACAGTGGTTGAATATGACTTATCCATGTATAGAAGAAACCTCAAAGCATATATAGAAACAAACCCAGGACTGAGTGCAGTGGTCACGCCTCTAACCCCAGCACTCAGAGGCAGTGGCCAGCAGAGCTCTGTGATTTTGAGTCAAGGATAGTCTACATATCACATTCAAGGTTGGCCAGGGCTAGTGAGAGCACAGACTTAAATGCAACCTTGAAACTATAAAACTACTAGAAGAAAAAATAGAAGTGCATCAAAGCTCTGGTCTGGGCAGAGATTTGGGGCTATGACCCCAATGCAAGGAAAGCAAAAGCTGAAAGAAGCAGCAGCAGCATACACAACGGGAATAGGTGCTCACCATGGTCCATGGACTAGGGATTGAGAATAGGTGTTCACCATGGTCCATGGACCAGGGATTGATTTGAAGGACGTAAACACTTTAAACAATCCCGTAGCAAAACATCAAGTAATTTGATTAAAGATGAGCAAATGATCTAGCAGGCATTTCTTTGGAAAGATGCATAAATAACCAAGGTTATGGTAAAATTCCAAGCATCACTCTCCATCAAGGAAACTCAGAAAAATGATAAGTCAGAATTAAAAAGTGTGTGTGGGCCCACACAGGCCATGGTATAAAAATCTGTGTGTGAATCCCAGAAACAAAAAAAGATTCTCTGACCTGCATCAGGATTTTTGGCTTCATGTGAAAGGATTAAGACCAACAATGAAGAAAAAAAAATGCCAGCAGATCTGATCTATTAAAAAAAAAATATTGCCGGGTGTGGTGGCGCACGCCTTTAATCCCAGCACTTGGGAGGCAGAGGCAGGCAAATTTCTGAGTTCGAGGCCAGCCTGGTCTACAGAGTGAGTTCCAGGACAGCCAGGGCTACATAGAGAAACCCTATCTCAAAAAAAAAAAAAAAAAAAAAATCTGGGGAAGGCACCTAGAGGCCTGCCTGATACGTGAACCTCATGTCCACCCACACCCCACAGCTGGGAGCCAGTATGGTGTGAAAGTATGTGGTGGAGAGATAGAAGAGAAATAAAATTGGAACCATTTGAATGCTGTGAAGAGAGGAGGAACTGGAGAAAAGACAGTGGTGAGGAGCAGCCTAATGTGAGTAGTTGGAGATGCCACCTGCGGCCACGGTGAAGTCCTGCCCTGAGCTGCCACTGAGGACCATATCTGGGTCAGTGGCCATGCAACAGAAGGGGTCTGTGCCAATATTCATGGCTTATATTGCCACCAAAGGCCATGTGGATATACCTGGTCTGGGATATCATGGCGCATACCATGTTGATGTCCAAGGGCTGTGCAGAGCTGGCCCTGCACAAAACAAAGAAAGAATATTAAAAGCAGTAAGGGAAAAAACGTCAAGTAACATATAAAGGCAGACCTATTTGAATTATACCAGAATTCTCACCAGAAGATCCTAGACAGATGTCATACAAACCCTAAGAGAATACAAATGCCAGCCCAAGTTAGTATACCCAGCAAAACTCTCAATTATCATAGATGGAGAAACCAAGGTATTACATGACAAAACCAAATTTACACAATATCTTTCCATTAAGCCACATAAACATAATTCTACCTCTAACAACAAAAATAACAGGAAGTAACAATTACTTTTCCTTAATATCTCTTGAAATCAATGGACTCAATTCTCCAATAAAAAGACATAGACTAACACACTGGATATGTAAACAGGACCCAAGAGTTTGCTGCATATAGAAAATACACCTCAGTGACAAGGACAGGCGCTACCACAGAATAAAAGGTTGGAAAACAATTTTCCAAGCAAATGGTCCCAAGAAACAAGCTGGAGTAGATATTCTAATATTGAATAAAATCATCTTTAAACCAAGAGTTATCAAAAAGGATAAGGAACGACACTTCATAATTGTCAAAGGAAAAATCTACCAAGATGAACTCTCAATTCTGAACATCTATGCTCCAAAATGCAAGGACACTCACATTCATAAAATAAACTTTACTAAAGCTCAAAGCACACATCGCACCCCACACAATAATAGGGGGAGACTTCAATATCCTATTCTCAGCAATGGACAGATCATGGAAACAGAAACTAAACAGAGACACAGTGAAACTAACAGAAGTTACGAATTAAGTGGATTTAACAGATATTTATAGAATATTTCATCCTAAAGCAAAAGAACTTACCTTCTTCTCAGCACCTCGCTGTACCTTCTGTTAAACTGACCATATAACTGATCACAAAACAGGCCTCAACAGATACAAGAAGATTGAAATAATCCCATGCACCCTATCAGATCACCATGGACTAAAGCTGGTCTTCAATACCAACAAAAACAACGGAAAGCCCACATACACATGGAAGCTGAACAACACTTTACTCAATGATAACTTGGTCAAGGAAGAAATAAAGAAAGAAATTAAAGGCTTTTTAACAATTGATGAAAATGAAGACACATCATACTAACACCTATGGGACACAATGAAAGCAGTGCTAAGAGGAAAGCTCATAGCTCTGAGTGCCTCCAAAAAGAAACTGAAGAGAACTTACACTAGGAATTTGACAGTACAACTGAAAGCTCTAGAACAAAAAGAATACACTCAAGAGGAGTAGATGGCAGGAAGTAATCCAACTGAGGGCTGAAACAAATTTCCCGAACAGAACACCAATAGCTTATGCTCTAAGATTAAGAATAGACAAATGGGGGGCTGGAGAGATGGCTCAGTGGTTAAGAGCACTGACTTTTCTTCCGGAGGTCCTGAGTTCAAATCCTAGCAACCACATGGTGGCTCACAACCATCTGCAATGAGACTGGATGCCCTCTTCAGGTGTGTCTGAAGACAGCTACAGTGTAGTTACATAAATAAATAAATAAATAAATAAATAAATAAATAAATCTTAAAAAAAAAAAGAATAGACAAATGGGACCTCATAAAATTGCAAAGCTTCTGTAAGGCAAAGGACACTGTCAATAGGACAAAATGGCAAGCCACAGATTGGAAATCTTTACCCACCCTACATCTGATAGAGGGCTAATATCCAATATATACAAAGAACTCAAGAAGTTAGACTCCAGAGAACCAAATAACTCTATTAAAAACAGGGTACAGAGGTAAACAAAGAATTATCAGCTGAGGAATATCAAATGGCAGAGAAGCACCTAAAGAGATGTTCAACATCCTTAGTCATCAGGGAAATGCAAATCAAAAGAACCCTGAGATTCCACCTCACAACAGTCAGAATGGCTAAAATAAAAAACTCAGGTGACAGCAGATGCTGGTGAAGATGTGGTGAAAAAGGAACACTCCTCCATTGCTGGTGGGATTGCAAGCTGGTACAACCACTCTGGAAATCAGTTTGTCAGTTCCTCAGAAAATTGGACATAGTACTACCTGAGGACCCAGGTATATCAGTCCTGGACATATACCCAGAAGATGCTCCAACATATAATAAGGGCACATGCTCCACTATGTTCATAGCAGCCTTATTTATAATAGCCAGGAGCTGGAAAGTACCCAGATGACCTTTAACAGAGGAATGGATACAGAAAATGTGGTACATTTATACAATGGGGTACTACTTAGCTATTAAAAATGATGAATTTAGGCAAATGGATAGAACTAGAAAATATCATCCTGAGTGAGGCAACCCAATTGCAAAAGAACCCACATGGTATACACTCACTGATAAGTGAATATTATCCCAAAACTCCAAATAAGTAAGATACAATTCACAGAAGAAGAAAGACCAAAGTGTGGATGCTTTGGTTCTTCTTAGAAGGAGAACAAAGTTCTCACAGGAGCAAATATGGAGATAAAGTGTAGAGCAGAGACTGAAAGAAAGGGCCATCCAGAGACTGTCCCACCTGGGGATTTATCCCATACACAGTAACCAAACACAGCCACTATTTTGTGTATCAAGAAGTGCATGCTGAATGCAGCCTGATATTGTTGTCTCCTGAGAGGCCCTGACAGAGTCTTACAAATACAGAGACCGATGCTTGCAGCCAATTATTGGAGTGAGGGCCGGGTCCTCAATGGAGGAATTGGAGAAAGGACCGAAAGAGATGAAGGGGATTGCAACCCCACAGGAAGAACAACAATATCAACCAACCAGTCCCCCAAGAGCTCCCAGGGACTAAGCCATCAACAAAGGAGTACATATGGCTCTCGTTGCATATGTTGCAGAGGATGGCCTTGTCATGCATCAATGGAAGAAGAGGTCCTTGTTTCTATGAAAGCTCGACTGATGCCCCTGTGTAGGTGAATTGAGGGCGGGGAGGTGGGAGTACGTGGGTGGGTGGAGGAACACCCTCATAGAAGCAGTGGGAAGGAGGATGGGATAGGGAATTTTTTTTGGGGGGGGGAGTGGGGTGGGGACCAGGAAAGGGGATAACATTTGAAATGTAAATAAAGAAAATACCCAATAAAAAAAATTCAGCTCTCTCCATACACATCACCCACACCCATCAGCAGCTTGACTCCCAGAAGTTCTGACACAATCAGGATCACAGGATCACAGTCTCATAGGAGGAACAGGCTCCAATCAGAGACATCAGAGTCAGTTATTGCCAAAGATAACCAGATGGTGAGAGGCAAACACAAGCATTTAAGCAATAGAAACCAACGCTACCTGGTAACATAAGAACCTAGTTCTCTCACCACAGCAAGCCCTGGATACCCCAAAACCTCTGAAAAGCAAGGTTCAGATCTAAAGTCCCATATCATGAAGATGATAGAGGACTTTAAGAAGGACATAAATATGCCCCAGTACAGGGGAATGCCAGGGCTAGGAAGCGGGAGTGGGTGGGTTAGGGAGCAGGGTGGGGGGAGGAAATAGGGGGTTTTGGGGGTAGCATTTGAAATGTAAATGAAGAAAATATCTAATGAAAATGCCAAAATAAATAAGGACATAAATAACTCCCTTAAAGAAATACAGGAGAACACAGGTACACAGGTAGACTCACTTAAAAAAGAAACACATAAATCCCTTAAATAAATACAGGAAACACAACTAAACAGATGAAGGAATTGAACAATACCATACAGGATCCAAAAATGGAAATAGAAACATTAAAGAAAACACAAAGTGAGACAAACCTAGAGATGGAAATCCTAGGAAAGAGACCAGGAGTCACAGATGTAAGCATCAACAACAGAATACAAGAGATAGAAGAGAGACTCTCAGGCAGAGAAGATACCATAGAAGACATTGCCACAACAGTCAAAGAAAATACAAAAAGCAAAAAGCTCCTAAACCAAAACATTCAAGAAATTCAAGACACTATGAGAAGACCAAACCTAAGGATAATAGGTATAGAAGAGCACAAAGATTCCCAACTTAAAGAGCCAGTAAACATCTTCAACAAAATTATAGAAGACGGAGAGAGCTAATCTCCCAGAAGTGCTGTCACTCCTAAGCTCACAGGCGAGACCACTACTTTTGCTCCAATGACTAACCAAAGAGGGGCCCACCAGAAGCATACAAGGTACAGGAACCTCAGAGCAGCTAGGGACAGGATCCTTCCGGTCTAAGGCTGTGTCACAGCCCTCTGTACCCAAATCCCGCCTGGAGAGAGCTGGTCTCCCAGGAGTGCTGATACATGTAAGATCACCGGCTCACAGGCCCACTGGTGGGACAAGCCACAGTCAGAGATAGCAAGACCAGGTAACAGCAGAGATAAACAGATGGCAAGAGACAAGAGCAAGAACATAAGGAACAGAAACCAAGGCTACATGACATCATCAGAACCCAGTCATCCCACCACAGCAAACCCTGGATACCCTCACACACCAGAAAAGCAAGACTCTGATTTAAAATCACTTCTCATGATGATGATAGAGGACTTAAAGAAGGACATAAATCACTCACTTAAAGAAATACAGGAGAACACAGGTAAACAGGTAGAAGTCCTTAAAGAAAAACACAAAAATCCCTTTAAAATGACAGGAAATCACAACTGAACAGGTGAAAGAATTAAACAAAACAATCTGTGATCTAAAAATGGAAGTAGAAACAATAAAGAAATCACAAAGGGAGACAACCCTGGTGATAGCAAACCTAGGAAAGAGACCAGGAGTCATAGATGCAAGCATCACCAACAGAATACAAGAGATAGAAAATAGAATCTCGGAAGCAGAAGATACCATAGAAAACATTGACACAACAGTCAAAGAAAATACAAAATGCAAAAAGCTCCTAACCCAAAACATCCAGGAAATCCAGACACAATGAGAAGAACAAACCTAAGGATAATAGATATAAAAGAGAGTGGAGATTCCCAACTTAAAGAGCTAGTTAATATCCTCAACAAAATTATTGAAGAAAACTTTCCTAACATGAAGAAAGAGATGCCCATAAACACACAAGAAGTCTATAGAACTCAAAATAGTTTGGACCAAAAAAGAAATTCCTCCCATAGTAATCAAAACACCAAATGCACAAAACAAAGAAAGAATATTAAAAGCAGTAAGGAAAAAAGGTCAAGTAACATAAAGACCGACCCATCAGAATTTCACCAGACTTCTCACCAGAGGCCATGAAAGCCTGAAGATCCTTGGCAGATGCTCTACAGAGCCTAAGAGAACACAAATGTCTGCCCAGACTACTATACCCAGGAAAACTCTCGATTACCATAGATGGAAAACCCAAGATACTCTATGAGAAAAACAAATTTATACAATATTTTTCCACAAATCCAGCCCCACAAAAAATAATGGAAAACTACAACACAAGGAGGGAAATTACACCCTAGGAAAAACAAGAAAGTGATCTCCTTTCAACAAACCCAAAAGAAGAGAACCACACAAACATAATTCCACCTTTCACAACAAAAATAACAGGAAGAAACAATGACTTTTCCTTAATATCTCTTAATATCAATGGTCTCAATTCCCCAATAAAAAGACATAGAGTAACACACTATTCAGTGTAAAGAGGACCCAGCATTTTCTGCATACACGAAACTCACCTCAGTGACAAACACAGACACTACCTCAGAGTAAAAGGCAGCAAAACAATTTCCCAAGCAAATGGTCCCAAGAAACAAGGTGGAGTAGCCATTCTACTATCAAATGAAATCAACTTTCAACCAAAAGTTACCAAAAAAGATGAGGAAGGACACTTGATTCTCATTAAAGGAAAAAATCTACCAAGATGAACTCTCAATTCTGAATATCTATGCTCCAAATTCAGGGGCATCCACATTCATAGGAAAAAACTTGACTAAAACCCAAAGCACCTATTTTACCTCATACAGTAATAATGGTAGACTTCAAAATCCCAGTCTTATCAATGGACAGATCTTGGAAACAGAAACTAAACAGACATGGTGAAACTAACAGAAGTTATGAACCAAATGGATTTAACAGGTATCTATAGGACATTTCACCCTAAAACAAAAGAATATAACTTCTCAGCACCTCATGGTACCTTCTCCAAAATTGACCATATAATCCATCATAAGGCAGGCCTCAACTCACACAAGAAGACCGAAATAATCCCATGCATCCTATCAGATCACCAGGGACTAAGGGTGGTCTTCAATAACAACAAAAACTACAGAAATCCCACATATACATGAAAGCTGAACAGTGCTCTACTCAATGATAACTTGGTCAAGGAAGAATAAAGATATTAAAGACTTTTAGAATTTAATGAAAATAAAGGCACAGTATATCTAAATTTATGGGACACAATGAAAACAGTGCTAAGAGGAAAACCCATAGCTCTGAGTGCCTTCAAAAGGAACCTGCTTACACTAGCAGGTTAACAACACATCTGAAAGCTCTAGAACAATAAGAAGCAAGTACACCCAAGAGTAGTAGACAACAAGAAATAATAAAACTCAGGGTTGAAATCAACCAATTAGAAACAAAGAGAACTATATATACAAAGAACCAACAACACCAGGAGTTGGTTCTTTGAGAAAATCAACAAGACAGATAAACCCTTAGGCGAACTAACTAGAGGGAACAGAAACAGTATCCAAATTGATAAAATCAGATGGTTTTAATGCAGATTTCCATCAGCCCTTCAAACAAGACCTAATACCAATACTTTTCAAACTATTCCACAAAATAGGACAGTACTTAATTTGTTCTATGCATCCACAGTTACACTGAAACCTAAAGAATGCTAAGATTCAACAAAGAAAGAGAGCTTCATACTAATTTCCTTTGTGAATATCAATGCAAAAATACTCATTCAAATTCTTGCAAAAATGAATCCAAGAACACATCAAAATGATCATTCACCATGATCAAGTAGGATTCATCTCAGTGATGCAGGGATGTTTCAATATATGGAAATCCATCCTCGTAATCCACTATATAAACAATTTCAAAGAAAAAAACCCACATGATCATCACATCAGATGCTGAAAAATCCTTTGACAAAATACAACACTCCTTCATATTAAAAGTCTTGGAAAGGCCAGGAATTCAAGGCCCATACCTAAACATTATAGATGCAATATACAGCAAACCTATAGCCAACATCAAACTAAATGGAGAGAAATTTGAAGCAATCACACTAAAATCACGATCTAGACAAGGCTGCCCACTCTCTCCCTATCTATTTAATATAGTACTCAAAGTTGTAGCCTGAGCAATTAGAAAACAAGACGAGATCAAAGGTACACAAATTGGCAAAGAAGAAGTTGCGATATTGGTGTTTGTGTATGATATGATAGTATACTTAAGTGACCCCAAAAATTCCACCAGAGAAGTCCTAAAGCTGATGAACAACTTCAGCAAAGTGACTGGATATAAAATTAACCCATACAAATCAGTAGCCTTTCTTTATTCAAAGGATAAACAGGCTGAGAAAGAAATTAGGGAAACAACCCCCTTCACAATAGTTGCAAATAAGATAAAAATCTTGGTGTGACTCTAACCAAGCAAGTGAAAGATCTGTATGACAAAAGGTTCAAGTCTTTGAAGAAAGAAATTGAAGAAGAACTCAGAAGATGAAAAGATCTCCCATGCTCATGGACCAGCAGGATTAAAATAGTAAAAATGGCCATCTTACCAAAAGCAACCTACAGATTCAATGCAATCCCTATCAAAATTCCAATTCAATTCTTCACAGAGATAGAAAGAGCAATTTTCCAATTCATCTGGAATAACAAAAACCCCAGGATAGCAAAAACTATTCTCAATAAGAAAATTCTGGGGGAATCATCATTCCTGACGTCAAGCTGTACTACAGAGCAATAGTCATAAAAACTGCATGGTATAACACAGACAGACAGGTAGATCAGTGGAATAGAATTGAAGACCCAGAAGTAAACCCACAAACCTATGGTCAGCTGATCTTTGACATAGGAGCTAAAACCATCCAGTGGAAAAGAGATAGCATTTTCAACAAATGGTGCTGGTTCAACTGGTGGTCAGCATGTAGAAGAATCCAAGTTGATCTATTCTTATCTCCTTGTATGAAACTCAAGTTCAAGTGGATCAACGACCTCCACATAAAACCAGGTACAATGAATCTAATAGAAGGGAAATTGGGAAACAGCCTCCAACACATCAGCATAGGGGAATTTTTCCTGAACAGAACGCCAATGACTCAGGCTCTAAGATTAATGATTGACAAATGGACCTCATAAAATTGAAAAGTTTCTGAAAGGCAAAGAACACTGTTAATAGGCCAAAATGGGAACCCAAAAATTGGAAAAGGATCCTTACCAATCCTACAACTGATAGAAGGCTAATATCCTAAATATATAAAGAATTCAAGATGTTAGACTCCAGAGAACCAAACAACCCTATTAAAAAGTGGGGTACTGGGCTAAACAAAAATTCTCAATTGGGGTATCTCTAATGGCTGAGACGCACTTAAAGAAATGTTCAACATCCTTAGTCATCAGGGAAATGCCAATCCAAACAACCCTGAGATTCTATCTCAGACCAATCAGATGACAACAGATGTTGGTGAGGATGTAAAGAAAAAGGAACACTCCTCCATTGTTGGTGGGATTGCAAACTGGTACAACCACTCTGGAAATCAGTCTGGCAGTTCCTCAGAAAATTAGACATAGTACTACCTGAGGACTCAGCCAACCCACTCCTGGGCATATACCCAAAAGATGCTCCAACATATAACAAGGTCACATGCTCCACTATGTTCATAGCAGCCTTATTTATAATAGCCAGAAGCTGGAAAGAAACCAGATGTCCTTCAACAGAGGAATGGATACAGAAAATATGGTACATTTACACAATGGAGTACTACTCAGCTATTAAAAAGAATGACTCCATGAAATTCTTAGGTAAATTTTTAGGAACATATCATTCTGAGTGAGGTAAACCAGTCACAAAAGAACACACATGTACACTCAGTAGTAAGTGGATATTAGCCCCAAAGCTCAGAATACCCGTAATACGAGCCACCCATATGAAGCTCAAGAAGGTGGAAGACCAAAGTGAAGATGCTTCAATCCTACATAGAAGGGGAAACAAAATAATCACAGGAGGTAGAGGGAGGTTGGGACCTGGGAAGGAGAGCAGGAGGAAGGAAAAAAAGTGGGGCAGTGTCAGATATTGGAAGGGACAGGAGTGAAATAGAGTCATGAGATCAAATAGAAATATATAGCAGTAGGTGTTGAGTAAATGGGGATAGCCACTAGAAAGTCCTGGATACCAGGGAAGTGAGAGGCTCCCAGGACCCAATGGAGATGACTTTAGTGGAAATACCCAACAAAGGGGAGATAGAACCTGTAGAGACCACCTCTAGTAGATAGGTATGACCCCCAGTTGAAGGATGGGGTCACCCATCCATCTCAAAATTTTTAATCCAGAAATGTTATTGTCCAAAGGAAAGGCAGGGACAAAAAAAATGGAACAGAGACTGAAGGTAAGGCCATCCACAGACCACCCCACCTAGGGATCCATCCCATCTGCAGACGCCAAACCCCCATAGTATTGCTGATGCCAAGAAGCACTTGCAGACAGAAGCATGGTATGGCCATTCCCTGAGAGGTTCTGCCAGACCTGACCAATACAGATGCAGATACAGCCAACCATTGGACTGAACCTAGGGACCTCAATGGAAAAGCTAGGGGAAGAACTGAAGGAGCTGGAGGGTATTGCAGCCCCATAGGAAGAACGATATCAACTAACTGGACTCCTAGAGCTCCCAGGGACTAAACACCAAACAACCTAAGACTATACATGGAGGGTTCCATGGCTCCAGATACATATGTAGCAGAGGATGGCCTTATCTGATATCAATGGGAGAGGAGGGCCTTGGTCCTGTAGAGGCTTGATGCCCCATCAGAGGAGGATGCTAGAGCAGTGAGGTTTGAGTAGGTGAGTGGGTGGAGGATCACCCTCATAGAAGGGTGTAGAGGGGAGATTGGATGGTGGGTTGTGGCGGGATAACCAAGAAGGAGGATATCATTCGAAATGTAAATGAATAAAATTATTAATAAAAAATAAACAAAAAATAATATTCACAAAAAATTTAGAAGTCTCTCAAAATTAGAATTAGAGCCAATACATAATTCAGGAGAATCTTACCAGGTGGCAAATACTCCAAGGAACTGGCATTGGTGTATGGGCAGCCATGGGCACATACATGTCTGTGGCATCACTATTCACAGTGGGCAAGACTCTCAGTTTGCCTAGGCCTCCTTTTACAAATGACTGACAGGGAAATGGTAGCATAGACACACTAGAATGCTGTCTGACTATAAAAATAATGGAACTCACTCATCGGTAGCAACTTGGATGGAATGGGACTATATTATGTAAGCAGAGTAAATCAGCCATGGAAAGATACAATATGCAATCTCAGAGGTGGGCAGAAGGTAACACACAGCTCTCAACAGAGAGAAAGAGCGCCAGAGGGACGGCTCAGTGGTTAAAAGCATTTATTGCTCTTCTAGAGGATCTGAGCTCAATTCCCAGCACCCATGTTGGGTGGGTCACAGCTACTTGTAGCTTTAATTCCACGGGATCTGATGTGCTTTTCTGACTTCCAAGGGCACCAAACATGTCTGTGGTGCACAGATACACATGCAGGCAGACACCCAAACACATAAAATCAGGAAAGAAAAAAAAAGAAGGGAAGGGAAGGGAAGGGAAGGGAAGGGAAGGGAAGGGAAGGGAAGGGAAGGGAAAGGAAGGGAAAGGAAGGGAAAGGAAGGGAAAGGAAGGGAAAGGAAGGGAAAGGAAGGGAAAGGAAGGGAAAGGAAGGGAAAGGAAGGGAAAGGAAGGGAAAGGAAGGGAAAGGAAGGGAAAGGAAGGGAAAGGAAGGGAAAGGAAGGGAAAGGAAGGGAAAGGAAGGGAAAGAGAAGAGAAGAGAAGAGAAGAGAAGAGAAGAGAAGAGAAGAGAAGAGAAGAGAAGAGAAGAGAAGAGAAGAGAAGAGAATCGTGGTTCCCAAAGCTTGGGGAGAACGCAGGGGTGAGAGTACGGAGACTAGTCAGTAGGCAAACAGCATAGTCATGCAGGGGGAGGATGGAGGGGACAACATCTGATATCCCAAGACACAGCAGTATAACTGATTGACAGCAGTGATCATTTTAAATAATACTTTCATTTGCCCTTTGAAAATTTTATACAGGATGCAATGTATTTTGATCATATTCCCTCCCACCAAATAATCCCTGGCTCCTAACACATCTCCCTTCCAACTTCACCTTTCCCTTTAAAATAACCCACTGATTCCAATTAGTGCTGCCCAAATGTGTGGTCATTATTGTGGGGTCATTATTAGGGTGTAAACAACCCACTAGTGGCCACTCTGTCCCCAGTGACTGTCGCTCCCCTAGCAGCCATCAACTGCCGACAGCCCATGAGCCAGCGATGGGACCTTTGGACCCCCCACTCATCCATGCTGGAATTGTGACTGTCCTGATCTTGGGTGGGTGGGCCTTAGGTAGTTAACCACAACTGATATGAGCTCCTTAACTCACTCCAGAAGAAGACAGAATTCTGCAGTACTGCTCTCCATCCCCTGGCTCTTAAATTTCCTTTTCCTCCCCCTCCCCCTTCTCCTCCTTCCCCTCCTCCTCCATGATGCTTGCTGAGCCTTGTGGGTATGAGAAGGTGGTAAGAGACGCCCATCTACAGCTAGGCACACCCAGTCATGCGTTCTCAGCACTCTGGTCACTTATAAATCTCTTCCTTAACCACTGTCCACTGCAAAAAGAAGCTACTCTGACCAAGGTTAAGTATAAACCAAGGTTTAGTGTTTATACAAACATAAATATTTAAAAGCTAGTTTGGAGAAATGATCATTAGCATAATAATAACAGTGAGTCCCTCCAGAGGGCCCAAGCTCCTGAGCCATTGGTTATTGACCTGGTTTGTAATACCAGGTATGAACTCCTTCCCATGGGTCAGGCCTCAGATACAAGCAGAAAGTGATTGGTTACTTCCGCATACCAGAGGGGACATCTTCCCAGAAGGTCGGTAGTATACAATGCAGGGTCTTGCACTGTGTAAGACCATTGATGCCTTTCGACTCTGCAGCCTGCAGAGCACCGTTGAGCGCTCTAAAAGCCAGCATTCATGGAAACAAGTTTCCTGGTTATTTCAAGATTTATTTCTACGTCCTGCAATCAAATTGTGTGGTGTTTTCAGCAATATGGTCTTACTGTCTAGTTACTAGCAATGGCAATTGCTCATGTGTTTGGGGGAACCTTAAGGATTTCCTGACCAACAACTTCTAAGGAGGTAACCCGTGACTTGTGCTGAGATTTTCATATAATAGCCGATGTCGGTGGAAGCAGCGTGGTTCACACATGCCGGGCACCTCTGTTCAAACTCTTTCTAAAAAGAGTTAAATTTTATTGAGTTTGCAAACTAGTGAGTGTTCATAAAAGCTTCTTCATATATACTAAATTTTTGGTATCTCACTCCCCTCCCCCTCTGTCCTCCATACCACAGCCCCCATACGCACTTTAACCTCACCCCCCCCCCCATCATATAGCCTTCATTTTGGTTAATGGTTTCCTCACTCCCTCATGTGCCCACATTGTTAACCTGTTTGGACCTTTCTGCCCACCAGTATCACCTCTCTACTTTTATTTTACCTGCATTCTACTATTCCCACCCCCTAAACTTGTCTCACATTGATAGCCTATTGTAAGACCCTATTGCTGGTTTCCCAATTAAACACACAACACAAAGTATGTGAAGCTTGAATACACATAGGGGAGACAGCACGTGACGTTCATCTTTCTGAGTCTGGGTCTCCTCATTCAGCATACTATTTTCTAGTCCCATCCATTTGCCTGAAACCTTTGTGATTCTATTTTTCTTTGTAACTGAATAACATTCTGTTGTTTACACATAGCAGCCTGTCCCGTCCCCCCCATTCATCTGAAGAACAACTAGGTTGATTCAGCTCTCCGCTTACTGTGACTAGAGGAGCAATGAGTGTGCGTGTCCTCTAGAGTAGGTAACAAAATCCATAGGGCACGTGTCCAGGCGAGGAATGGCCGGGTCACAATATGGTTGAGATGTTGGTTTCCTCTGTGGGGCTGGTGCTGAGGACCAGTCTCTTTCCTAAGTCTTCCCCTGGGAGATAGCTACTGCCTTGAGCCTGAAGTCACTTAGACCTGGTACAAGGTTCCCATAGCAAATATTGAACTGAGGCTGTCTGGGTTAAGCACAGATAACAGTGTAAGGACCTGGTAGGAAACACTGAGAGTGGTCCTCGCACAGAGAAATGGGAAATGCCTGGGGTGACAGATGCACCATGCTCACATTGATAGCCTATTGTAAGACCCTATTACACACATCATGTGCATGCACTGAGGTGTCCTATTGCACCCCCACCCAAATAAGTACAATTGTTTTGTGTTGTAGAGAGCGGCCCTCTGTGAATAACAACTGTCTTCTCCACCAGGGCAGTGTGATGACTTGCAAGAAACCCTAAAGATCATGCCTTCTGTCTGTTGGTGTCCCCCCACAGAAGGGGGCGTGGGAGGGCCATTGGGCACCTGAGGAGCGTTAGAGAACACAGGCTGCAGAGGTTCAGGGTAAGGGTGATTCCAGCAATGCAGTCGTGGGAGAGTGGTGCTCCATGCTGGGTGCTCCATGCTGGCGTGAGACTTCCCTATGTGGAAGATGCTTCCTGGTTATGCACACTCTGTGAGTGAGCCCAATGAACTCCGAATCCTCAGGAGGACGGAGGCGGGATTGCGCTTCTGTTTGGGAGCACTAGAAGGAGGACTAGATGTTTGTTTCCATCTTGGCAGGGGAAGAGTTCCTGTGAAGTGTCAAACGTGAAGGTTACAAGTGGGAAAACACATTGAGAGCCAAGCAAAAGAGGGGAAATTGATAAATACATTTGAGAGGTAACTACTCAAAACCAAATGAAACAAAAAACAAAACAAAACAAAACAACCTCAAAAGTTAAAAATCAAACAAACAAACAAAACAACAGCAAACCGCTTTTACGCCTATCTTAGGGTTTTACTTCTGTGAACAGATACCATGACCAAGGCAACACTTATAAGGACAACATTTAATTGGGGCTGGCTTACAAGTTTAGAGGTTCAGTCCATTACCATCAAGGCAGGAACATGGCAACATCCAGGTAGGCATGGTGCAGGAGATGCTGAGAGTTCTTTATCTTCATCTGAAGGCTGCTAGTGGAAGACTGACTTCCAGACAGCTAGGGTGAAGGTCCTAAGCCCACACCCATAGTGACACAGCTACTCCAACAAGTCCACACCTCCTAATACTGCCACTCCCTGGGCCAAGTATATTCAAACCATCACAATTCCTTTCCTGTTTAAGCCTTTCAAAGGAGTCTGTTTAACACAGGTCACAGAAGGGACTCTGAAGTCACCAAGGGATGCTGGGGGGCGAGGAGGGGGGACACAACAGGCCAGCAGGCCTCCTCAGGTCTCTGTTTGATGCTGTCTTCCTGGAGCTCCCAGCCTCCCTCCCCACCCAGCTGTTACCGTTTCTTATAGCTGTTTTAAGACCTTGCTTGTTTGTTGCTGCCTTACTAACAATAGCAAAGAATTGTAACGAACCTGCTTGTCCACCGATAGATGAATGGGTAATGAAAATTTGGTATAATTTAAAGTGAAAGTGAAATACTACTCAGCTCAAAAGAAAAATCAAATTAGAAAATTTGCAAGAAAACAGAGGAGCCTAAAATCCTAAGCAAGGTCACAGAATCTCAGAAAGAAGAAAAAAAAAGTTCCCACTCTTATATGGAATCTAGCCAATAACATATGCACACACATAAACACATGTATGTGCTGTATGTGTGGATTCAGTACGACCTGTAGGAAGGAGAACAGGACAGCAGCTTGTTAGGGGTTAGGGAGGATTAGGGAGGACTGAATGCAGGTGATGGAGGCGAGGTGTGAACAAGTCATGAAGCTAATTGTTTTTCTGGTTCTAACACTGTCATGGAGTTTTCATTTTTTTGTGTGTGGACATGTGTGTGGAATTGCAGACTGGTATCCAGTCGAGCTGAGTTCTGAACCCCAATGGTCATAATTCACCTACATGACATGGTAGGCGTTCCCTCATGCTCCTGGAACTCCGGCCCCTGCCTAAGGTACCACCTCCCACAGCCCCCACAAGAGAAGCATGGTCAGTAGTCACATAAGCAAGGCCCAAGCATCTGACCTTCAGGCTAAACTCCTCCCCAGTTACCTAGCAACAGTGAAGACCATAAAAAAGGGTGCTCAGCCCCCACCTCGCTGTTCTGCACAGAAACTCACCTCTGTTCTGCACAGCCCATGCAAGTGTTCCCACTCCTGCTGTGCTCTTCTTGACCCTTACTGCTTCTCTTTAGGGAGGGTCACAGGGCACCCACTAACATGGGGGGGCTACTCCAGGGACAGTCACCTCTTGTGTGTTCACCATGTTGCTCCCTGAAAGAGGATGCTCCTCTTTCATCAGCTATGGGAAGAGGCAACCCCTTCATGGTATTCATGTGTCCAAAGCAAGGGGAAACTTGTAGCCACATTGGTCTAAAGTTTTGGCAACATAAAGGCTTGCTTTGTTTTATATGTATTAGTGGGTGTATTTTGTTATTGTTTTTGCCTACATGTGTGTGCAACTGCACAGTGCTCACAGAGGCCAGAAGAAGGCATTAGATCCCCTGGAACTATAGTCACAGGTGGTTA
>NW_028227269.1:107168644-107536144 GCF_978045245.1 Mus caroli
TTCTCCCTCCCATCCTTTTGTGTCAATGTCAGATACCCAGAAATGCTCTCTGGGCCCCCAGTGGCCACACTGGGCTGAGGCTCAGGTAGGCAAGTAAGTCTTCCTTTCATTCCTGGCCTCCATTATAACTTCTCCAGTTATAGGGCTTAGGGCTTTACTGCTGTGAACAGATACCATGACCAAAGCAACTCTCAAAAGGACAGCATTTAATTGGAGCTGGCTTACAGGTTCAGAGGTTCAGTCCATTAGCAGTCCCCAGACATATAGCAGCCTTCTTGCAGGAGCCTGTTCTTCCATCTCACCATCATTCCCAGGGAACTCTTCCAAACCTTGGAATGGGACCGGCTTTCCTCCTTATGGACCCTCTCTGCCCTCCTTCACCACAGACCATCTCTAGTCCTTCATGTCAGTTACTGATGTCTAGAAACACTCTCTATGGGACCACCAGAAGGTGGGACTCAGGAAGGTGAATGATGCTATTCTTTTTGCCTTCCATTGCAATCTCGCCATTCTCCCTCATAGCAACCGTCTGCCTACAGGTCCCTTCCTCCTAGTTTAACATTCACTGGAGAATCCAATGCTTGGTTCAGACTAGTTTCTCCCTAGCCTTTTCACCCCTGTCTCTCCAGACAATTCTTGGCTTCTCTGTAACCTATTTCAGGATTCCCTCTTCCCAGTATGCCTCCACCTTCTTGTGGACCCCCCAAGTATAAACAGGATGCTCTTAGCTCTTTCATGAGGCCCCTCTTAGACTTTTCTCATAGCCCAGCTCCATCCCCCTCTGCCACCCACCAACCTACACAAGCAATCCCCACCAGACAACCCATAGCCACCATGATCCAGAGAAGGCCACAGAAACCAAGGAATACCCACCCAACAAAGACAAGACCAGATATCAACACTCAGTATCACCTCAACTGTCCCAAACCCAGATGCCTAAACACCAGCACAAAAAGCATTAAGAACTTAGACAATATGTCTGCACCAGAACCCAGCAACCTCACTACAGCAGGACCCGAGAAAGGCAAAATGGCTGAAGGACAAGACAAGAACTTCAAAATAGCTGTTATGAATATGATCAAGGTCCTTAGAGAGGATGTGAATAAATCCCTAGCTGAAGTCTGTGAAACCACAAACAATGGAATGAAGTAACGAAAACAATTCATGGCATGAAAGAATGTAACAAAAATAGAACTGAAAACCCAAACTGAGATAAACGGGAAATAAAAAATTTAAGAAGTCCAACAGAAACCTCAGAGATAAGCCTTACGAACAAAGTACAGGACACTTGTCTTAGGGATTTTTACTACTGTGAACAGATACTGTGACCAAAGCAACTCTCATAAGGACAACATTTAATTGGAGCTGGCTTACAGGTTCAGAGATTCAGCTCATTATCAAGGTGGAAGCATGGCAGCATCCAGGCAGGCATGGAGCAGGAGGAACTGAGAGTTCTACATCTTCATCTAAAGACTGCTAGTGGAAGACTGACTTTCAGGCGACTATGATCAGAGTCTTAAAGCCCATGCCCATAGTGACACACCTCCAACAAGGCCACACCTCCAAATAGTGCCACTCCCTGGGCCAAGCATATTTAAACCATAACATTCCACTCCCTGGCCCCCATAGGCTTGTTCAAACACATGAGTCTATGGGGGCTATATCTAGCCATGGCATAATAAAAAATACATTTGGTTTAACTTCCAAAGTCCCCATATTCAAAAGCAGTATCAACAGTGTTAAAAGTTCAAAGTTCAAGGTCTCTTCTGAGATCTATCTAGTCACTTAACTATAATTCCTAAGGCAAGACAGGAAACCAGCTAGACAAACTCCAAACTCTGCATCTCCATGTCTGATGTCAAAGCAGCTTTCAGATCTCCAACTCCTTATTCATCTTTGTTGATGGCAACAAATTTCTTTTCCTGGGCTAGTTCCACTCCCTGTTAGCACCTTTCCTCAGCAGATATCCTATGGCTCTGGCATCTCGAATATCTTGGGATCTCCAAGGTAACTTCAATGTTACAGCTTCTTGTTTCAATGTCTGGGATCCACACATGATCTTCTGTGCTCCTCCAAAGGGCTGATGTTACTTCTCTACCTCTGCTCTCTGTAGCACTCTAAGCTCAGGTTGATCCACTCCACCAATGCTGCTGCTGTTCTTAGTGAGCATCCCGTGGTGCTGGTGTCTCCAATATTCTGGGGTCTTCTGTTGCAACTAGGTTTTACCAATAGACTCTCATAGTTTTTTTTTTTTTTTTTTTTCATGGTGCCAAGTCTCAAGTCCTTTGCATGACCCCGTCATTCCTGGGCCATCAACGGCAACTGAGGCTGCACCTTCACCAATGGCCTTCCAGGGCCTCTCACAGTGCAAAACCTCATGAGGTCATGCTCTTCATGACCCTTCAGGCCTTCAAAGCCTGTACCACATGGGAGACTCTTACACATTACCAATTACAGCTGCAACAGGAGGTACAACCTTGGCTATCTCTGGAACACGGCTTCTTTGTGCTCTCAGAAAACACTTCCCAAAAGATTTCACCTCGGTGATGCTGTTCTCTTCTTAATCACCACTAATTTCTTAGCCCTAGCTAACTAGTATCAATTGTCCCAGTAGTCCCCTCTATTTTTCACTCTAAAGCCAGAGCAACATGGCTGAAGCTGTTGTGTTCTGCTGCTTACTGGAGCTGGAACATGGACCCCTTATTCTATTACCAGCTTTCTGTTTTCTGAGTCCCTCTCTGCCTAAGCTTGGCTTTCCTGGAATTTGCTCTGTAGATTGACCTTGAACTCAGAGATCTGCATGGCTCTGTCTCCTGGGATTAATGCTGGGATTAAAGACATGTACCACCATGCCTGGGCCTAAGTTTTTTATAGCCATTATGCCTCAAGATCTCCATGCCAAAATTCAGGTCAGAAACTTGTGTCTTCCAGCCTCAAAATATGAATCACAGGTGAGCCCTCCAGTTCTGGATTGTAGTTCATTCCACATAGTCAAGTTGATAACCAGGAATAGTCATTACAATCTACCCCTTGTCCACTTGACACAAATAATATCTCATGTCCACATGAAACAATAACTGATGAATATGCCTAACAAGATATAACTTTTCCTCGTACAATCCCAAACACATTTGTAAATTTACATTGGGGCAATGCCCCTTGGGAACACCCTTTTAGTATCTCAACTTAAATACTGATTCATGATGTTAAAGAAATTGGAGGAAAGCACAAATAGCTATACAAATGTGTTCTTAAAATAAAACTGACACATTCATATTACTTTATAATCCTTGTTTTTGCAGCTGATCATGTGGCCTTAGATGGTATTTCTGACTACCTTCCTTTACTATCCATTCTGTATTTTCTCCACCCTCTGCAAGCACTTCAGCAGGTCTTGGCTGTTTTCCTGGAGGAGTTATCCATGCCTTCATTCCTGATGGGTCTGTGCTCTTTGTCATCCTGCTTGGATTAGGCTGTTGTAGTTTCCCATTGACTTTAATTACAGGACATGGTAGTACTAAGAGATGCTCTAAGGCATCTCCTGCACTCCAAACATAATCCTTCTTAACTCCATTGTGGAGAGGTGATCCAATTTCTCCATGGTAATCTAGATCTATCACCCCTCCTAACACTGTTATTCCTTTCTTAGTCTGTTGGTTTAAGGCCATTAGAAGCCCAAAATGACCAGGGGGAAGTCTGAGCTTCCAGTCAATGGACTGTTTGTTGTGGCTCCTGGTAGGACCACTCCCCACTCTGGAACCAAAACTTCTAGGCCATCAGATCCTAGGGTTGTGGGGACAGAAAGCAAACATTTTCCTAGAGGGTCACCAGGAGTGATAATGAGTGGAGCTATTCCTTTTTCCACCCCTTGATTCCTGGATCCATGTATCCTGTATAAGGGAGAAACTGTACCATGTATTGGATGCTGATTTAAAACATATACTGCTTTCTGAAGAACTCTGCCCCAGCCTTCTATGCTGCCACCTAATTGGTGCTGTAACTGCATCTTCAAAAGGCCATTCTAGCTTTCTATCAGACTAGCCACTTCAGGATGATGGGGAACATGGTAAGACTACTGGATTCCATGATCGTGGACCACTGTTGTACTTATCTGGCTGTGAAATGAGTTCCTTGGTCAGTAGCAATACTGTGTGGAATACCATGATGATAGATAAGGCATTCTGTCAGTCTGTGGGTGATGGTTTTAGCAGAGGCATTATGTGCAGGAAAGGCAAATCCATAACCAGAATAAGTATCTACTCCAGTAAGAACAAAACATTGTCCTTTCCATGGAGGAAGTGGTCCAACGTAGTAAACCTGCCACCAGGTTGCTGGCTGGTCACCTCAAGGAATGGTGCCATATCTGGAGCTCAGTGTTGATTTCTGCTGTTGGCAGATCTGGCATTCAGCAGCAGCTGTAGCCAGGTCAGCCTTGGTGAGTGGAAAACCATGTTGTTGAGCCCAATTATAACCCCCATCTCAGCCACTATGGCCACTTTGTTCATGAGCAAAGACAGGGATAGCTGGGGAAAGAGGCTGACTGTCCACAGAACTGGTCATCTTATTCACTTGATTATTGAACTCCTCCTCAGCTGAAGTCACCTTTTGGTGAGCATTTACATGGGACACAAATATCTTCACATTCTTTGCCCTTTCTTCAGATGTCTTTCTCACCAATTTTCCAATCAGGATCTTTCTAAGTAGTAATCCATTGGCTACAGCCCATGAGTCAGTGGATAATCGTACATCTGGCCATTTTTTCTTCCAAACAAACTGTAATATCACGTGTACTGTCTGAAGTTCTGCCCACTGTGAAGATTTTCCTTCACCCGTATCTTTCAGGGTTGTCTCAGAAATGGGTTGTAATGTTACAGCTGTCAACTTCTGGACGGTGTTTGCATAACACGCAGAGCCATCAGCAAACCAGGTCCTAGTCTTCTCTTCTTCAGTCAGCCAATCATAGGAAACACCCCATAAGGCCATAGGTGCATGCTTGACAGCAAATGGCATTGCAACAGGAGTAGAAACCATAAGCAAACAACTTCTCCACGTAACTTGCTTGTGCCTTCAGGACCTACTTGTGCCCTATCACATATATATCACTTCCATTTGATAATAGACTGCTGCTGTGCACATCCTATTTCATGAGTTGGAAGATCTGATAACACCCAGTTCATGATGGGGAATTCAGGTTGCATGGTAACTTGGTGTCCTTTTGTCAAACATTCAGTTTCCACTAAGACCCAATAGCAGGCAAAGAGCTGACTCTCAAAGGGAGAATAATTGTCTGTGGACAATGGTAGAGTCTTGTCCAAAATCTCCAAGGTCTCATCTGTGATTCACCTATAGGCCTGCCAGAGGCTCTAAACAGCATCTCTATTTACTACTAACACCTCAAGTGCCATTGGGCCTGCTGGATCACATGGTCCAAGTAGTAGAGCAGCCTGCACAGCAGCCTGGCCCCATTGAAGAGCTTTCTGTTCCAGGCCCCATACAAAGCTAGCAATTTTCTGAGTCACTTGGTTAATGGACCTGAGTAACACACTCAAGTGAGGAATGTGCTGTTTCCAGAATCCAGATAGACCCACTAAGTGTTGTGCTTCTTTCTTGGTTGTAGGAGGGGCCAAGTGCAATAATTCATCTTTTACCTTATAAGGAGTATCTCTGCATGTCCACTGGACTCCTAGGAATTTCACTGAGGTAGATGGTCCTTGCATTTTGGTTGGATTTAGCTCCCATCTTCTGATACGTATATGTGTCCAAAGTGGTTACTACTTCCTGCTTGCTTGGTTCAATCAGCATAATGTCATCAATATAGTGCACCAATGTGATCTTTTGTGGAAGAGACAATCAAGATCCCTTCTAAGTTATGGCACAGGACAGGAGAGTTAATATATCCTTGAGGTAAAACTGTAAAGTTATACTTCTAGCCTTGCCAATTGAAAGAAAGTTGTTTCTGGTGGTCCTTATGGACAGGTACTGAGAAGAAAGCATTTGCTAGCTCAATAGCTGCATACTGGGTACCAGGAGATGTGTTAATTTGCTCAAGTAATGAAACTACATCTGGTACAGCAGCAGCAATCATGGGGTTACTACCTGATTTAATTTTTGTCAACTGTCATTCTCCATGATCCATCTGTTTTCTGCTCTGGCCAGATAGGAGAGTTAAAGGGAGATGTGGTGGGAACCACCACCCCTACATCTTTCAAGTCCTTGATGGTGGCAGTAATTTCCGCAACTATTAAAGGCTTCCATTTAGCCTTTCCAACCATAATAGCCCTCACTACACAGGTCGGGGAACCAAAGTGAATATTGACTTCCAGGCAGCTAGGATGAAGGTCTTAAAGCCCATGCCCACAGTAACACACCTCTAACAAGACCATACCTCCAAATAGTGCTACTCCCTTGGCTAAGCATATTCAAAACACTGAGAAGAGAATCTTGGGAGTTGAAGACAAGGTAGAAGAAACTGATACACGGATTAGAGAAAATGCTAAATCTTGAAATACTCAAGCACAAAACATACAGGAAATCTGGGACACTATGGAAAGACCAAAATCTATGAATAATAGGAGTAGAGGAAGGAGATAAAACCTAGATCAAAGGCGTAGAAAAAAAATGTTCTGACAAAATTATAGAAAAAAACTTCCCTAACATAAAGAAGTAGATTAAGGTGCAAGTAGCAAGCAGAATGCCAAATAGACTGAACCAGAACACAACAAATAATAATCAAAACAATAAATGTGTAAAACAAAGAAAGAATATTAAAAGCTGTAAAGGAAAAAGACCAAATAACTTATAAAGGCAGGTGCATTAGAATAACACCCGACTTCTCAAAGGAGACTCTAAAATACAAAGGAACCTGTACTGCAGATGCCAGCCCAGATTACTATGCCTGGCAGAACTATCAGCCACAATGGATGGAGAGAGAAAAACATTCCATAATAAAACTGAGTTTAAGCACTATCCATCCACATGCTTAGATCTAAAGAAGGCACTGGAATGAAAGCTTCACTCTGTGGAGGCAAACCACATACAAGAAAACACAAGGAATAAATAGTCTATACTAGCAAATCAAAAAAGGGAGGCAACCTATACCATAACAGCAAAATATTAGGAACCAACAACTTCGCTAATTGATTACTCTCAACATAAATGACCTCGGTTCCTCAGTGAAAAGACACAGACTAACATATTAGATTTGAAAACAGGATCCATCTTTCTGTCGCATCTAAGAAACACACCTTAACATCAAGGGTAGATAGCATCCAGAGTATAAGGATGAAAAAGGATATTCTAGAAAAATGGTTCCAAGAGATAATCAGGGATGGTAATTTTAATACTGACAAAACAGATCAAAACTAATTAGAAGAGACACTATACACCCATCAATGAAAAAATTCTGCTAGGTAGGCATTACAATTTAAACCTTTATACACCAAACACATTGGTACACAAGTTCATAAAAGAAACACTTCTACATCTAAAAGCTCACACTGACCCTCACACAGCAATATCGAGTTCAATACCCCACTCTTGACAATAGACAAGTCACTGAGACAAAAACTAAACAGTAATGCGAGAGTTAAATAACGTCATAAACCAAGTGGACTGAGAAGATATTTACAGAACATTTCAACTTAATACAAAAGAGCATACCTTTGCCTTACAGTATGCACCTCCACAGGTACCTATGGCAGATTGTCCTTCTAGCTCCCCTATTCTATAACTCTGCCTGTCTCCCTGGAGGATTGCTCTATCCAGGGACACAGATGAGACACATGCCCCAATTTCCATGCCAACTGGGATTCCACAGAGCTTAGCATACATGGGATCTGTCCTGCCTTGCTGGAGCACCATCACCTTTCCACAGAAACTGTGGGAATTAAAAAAAAAAAAAAACAACAGGTCTTGCTACAAAAGCCTATACTTGACAAAACTAGAAAATCTAGATGAAATGGATGAAATTCTAGACAGATACCATCTACCAAAGTTAAATGAAGATCAGGTCAAATATCTAAACAGTTCCACAACCCTTAAGGAAATAGAAGCAGTCATTAAAAACCTCCCAAACAAAAAAGCCCAGTGCCAGATGTTTTTGTGCAAAATTTTACCAGACCTTCAAAAAAAAGCTAATACCAATGCTCTTCAAACTATTCCACAAACTAGAAAGAAAGAAACTACCTAATTCATTCTATGAGGCCATATTTACCCTGATACCTAAACTACACAAAGACCAACAAAGAAAGAAAACTTCAGACCAATCTCCTTTATGAACATTGGTGCAAAAATACTCAATAAAATTATCACAAACTGAATCCAAGAATACACCAAAATGATCATTCACCATGATCAAGTAGGCTTCACCTCAGGGATGCAGAGATGGTTCAATATATGAGAATCCATCAATGTAATCCACTGTTGTACTGGCTAGTTTTGTGTCAACTTGACACAGTTTGGAGTTATCACAGAGAAAGGAGGTTCAGTTGGGGAAATGCTTCCACAAAATCCAGCTGTAAGACATTTTCTCAATTAGTGATCAAGGGGGAAGGTCCCCTTGTGGATGGTGCCATATCTGGGCTGGTAGTCTTGGTTCTATAAGAGAGCAGGCTGAGCAAGCCAGGGGAAGCAAGCCAGTAAAGAACATCCCTCTATGGCCTCTGCATCAGCTCCTGCTTCCTGACCTGCTTGAATTCTAGTTCTGACTTCCTTCAGTGATGAACAGCAATGTGGAAATGTAAGCTGAATAAACCCTTTCCTTCCCAACTTGCTTTTTGGTCATGACGTTTGTGCAGGAATGGAAACCCTGACTAAGACAACTGTATAAACAAACTCAGAGTGAAAAAAAAGTAACATTATCACCTCATTAGATGTTGAAAAACCCTTTGACAAAACCCAACACCCCTTCATGTTAAAAAGCCTTGGAGAGATTAGGAATTCAAGGCATTTACCTAAACACAATAAAAGCAACTTATAGCAAAACAATAGCCAACATCAAATTAAATGGAGAGAAACTTGAAGCAATCCCACTATAACTAGGGACAAGACACGGCTACCTACACTCTCCCTATCTATTAAACATAGTACTCGAGGTTCTAGCTAAAGCAATAAGGCAACAAATAAAGATCAAGGGGATACAAATTGAAAAGGAAGAAGTGAAGGTCTCACTATTTGCAGACGATGTGATAGTATACATACGTGACCCCCAAAATTCTACCAGAGAACTCCTACAGCTGATAAACAATTTCAGCAAAGTGGATAGATATAAAATTAACTCAAAGAAATCAGTCCTCTTCCTTTATATGAATGATAAAAAGACTGAGGGAGAAATTAGGGAAATAATACCCTTCACAATAGCTACATATAATATAAAATATCTTGGTATAACTCCAACTAAGCAAGTGAAAAATCTTTATGACAAGAACTTCAAGTCCCTGAAGAAAGAAATTGAAGAAGACGTCAGAAGATAGAAAGATCTTCCATGTACATGGATAGGTAGGACTAACATATTGAAAATGGCCATCTTATCAAAGCAATCTACTGATTCAATGCATTTCTCATCAAAATTCCAACACAGTATTTTACAGACTTTGAAAGTACAATTCTCAGCTTCATTCAGAAAAACAAAAAACTCAGGATAGCCAAAACAAGTTTGAACAATTAAAGAATTTCTGGAGGAATCACCATCCCTGACCTCAAGCTGTACTACAGAACAATAGTGATTAAAAACCTTATGGTATTGATACAGAGACAGACAGGTTGATCAATGGAATAGAACCAAACACCCAGAAATAAACCCACACAGCTACAGACGCTTGATTTTTGACAAAGAAGTAAAACATACAGTGGAAAAAAGAAAGCATCTTCAACTTCTAACTGGTGGTCTTCATGTTGAAGAATGCAAATTGATCGATATTCATCACTCATTACAAAGCTCAAGTTCAAGTGGATCAAGGACCTCAACATAAAGCCAGATACACTGAATTGAATAGAAGAGAAGGTGGGAAACAGCCGTGAACATATTGGCACAGGAGGAAATTTCCTGAACAGAACACCAATAGTTCAGGCTCTAAGATCAACAACTGATAACTGGGACCTGTTGAAACTAAAACATTTCTGTAAGGCAAAGGACACTGTTAATAGAACAAAACAGCAGCCCGAACAATAGGAAAAAAAAATCTTCACCAACCCTATATCCACTAGAGGGCTAATATCCAAAATATATAAAGAACTTAAGAAGTTATTCTCCAAGAAAAATATAACCCAATTAAAAATTGGGGTACATAGCTAAACAGAGGGTTCAGAGGACCCTCCAATGACCAATAATCAGTTAAAGAAATATTCAACATCCTTAGTCTTCAGGGAAATGCAAATCAAATGACTCTATACTGAGACTCTACCTTACACCAATAAGAATGGCTGAGATCAAAATCTCAAGTGATAGCATATGCTGGCAAGGATTTGGAGAAAGGGGAACACTCCTTCATTGCTGGTAACAATAACTCTGGAAATCAACCTGGCAGCTCCTCAGAACAATTATTGGAAATAATTGTACCTGAAGACCCAACTATACTGCTCCTGGGCATATACCCAAAAGATGCTCCACCATACCACAAGGGCATGTGCTCCACTATGTTCATAGCAGCCTTATTTATAACAGCCAGAAACTGGAAGCATCCCAGATGTCTGTCAACTGAAGAATGGATATAGGAAATGTGGTTCATTTGCATAGTGCAATACTATTCAACTATTAAAAATAGGACATCATTCATTTTACAGGCAGATGAATGGAACTGGAAAATATCATCCTGAGTGAGATAACCCAGATCCAAAAGGTCATGCTTGGTCTGTACTCACTGGTAAGTGGATATTAGCCAAAAAGTACAAAATACTCATGATATACCCCATATACCCTAAGAGGTTAAACAAGAAGGAAGGCCCAAGTGAGGATGCCTAAATTCTATATTGAAGGGGGAACAAGAACAAAATGTTCATGGGAGGCAGAGGGAGGAGAAATGGGGGTGGTGGTGCAGGATCAGAGCAGAGACAGAAGAGAGGCCCAGAGGGCCAGGAGTGAATGGAAATATGCAGCTGCCAGGGGTGAGGGTGAGAGAACCTCTAGAAAGTCCCAGAGACCTGGGATGGGGGAGGCTCCCAGGACTCAGTGTTGAAGACTTTAGCTGAAAAGCCCAACAGTGGGGATATGGAACCTGAAAAGACCACCTCCAGTAGACAGGACCCCAGTGGAGGAATCCCACCCACAAAACTCTTGACCCAAAATTGTTCCAGTTGAAAAGAAATACAGGGACAAAAATGGAACAGAGACTGAAGAAATGGCCAACCAGTGACCAGCCCAACTTGGGATCCATTGCATGGGTGGGCATTCCTGACACTATTACTGATACTTTGTTGTGTTTGCAGACAGGAGCCTAGCATAGCTGTCCTCTGAGAGACTCTACCAGCAGCTGACTGAGACTGAGGTAGCTATTCATAACTAAGTATTAGACAGAGGTCATGAACCCCTATGGAGTTAGGTGAAGGATGTAATAGAGGGCTGGCATGCCTGGTCTTAGTGGGAGGCGATGTGCCTAATCCTGTAGAGACTACATGCCCCAGAGTGGGGGAATACCTGTGGAGGGGCACCTTCGCAGAGGTGAAGAGGAGGGGAAGAACTGTGCAAGGGGGAATCTTTGAGGAGAGGCAACATTTGGAATGTAAATAAATAAAATTTAAAAATCATACTTTCTTTTCAGCAGCTCATAGAACGTTCTCCAAAGTTACCCTGTACTCAGACACAAAGCAAGTCTCAACAGATATGAAAAAAGTGGAATAACATTCTGCATCCTATCTGAACACACTGTGAATTAAAACTGGATAGCAACAACAGGGGCAACAGAAAGTTTATAAACTCATGGAAACTCAACAATCTATTACTAAATGAAAAGTGCAATTAGCTGGAGAGTGCAGGGGTAGCAGAAGCAACATAGCTTCTGAGACAGGGTCCCTTTCGGGCCTTCATCTTCAGCCAGGAGGCAGAGCTGAGCTCCAGTCCTCTGCACACTTGCCTGCAGAGAGTACTCTGACCACTGAAACTAAGGAGAGAGTTGGACTCCCAGGAGTGCTGACAGAGGCTAACAGAATCACAGGAGGAACAAGCTCCAGCCAGGGACAGCTATAACAATTAATGCCAGAGATTACCAGATGGCAAAAGACAAACGTAACAATCTTACTAACAGAAACCAAGACCACTCAGCATCATCAGAACCCAGCACTCCCACCACAGTGAGTCCTGGATACCCCAATACATCTGAAGAGCAAGATTCAGATTTAAAATCATATCTCATGATGCTGGTAGAGGATTTTAAGAAGGACATTAATAACTCACTTAAAGAAATACAGGAGAACAGCGCTAGACAGGTAGAAGGCCTTAAAGAGGAAGCACAAAAATCCCTCAAAGAATTACAGGAAAATACAACCAAACAGGTGATGGAATTGAACAAAACCATCCAAGATCTAAAAACAGAAGTAAAAACAATAAAGAAAACCCAAAAGGGAGACAACTCTGCGTATAGAAACCCTAGGAAAGAAATCAGTAACCATAGAGGCAAGCATCAGCAACAGAATACAAGAGATGGAAGAGAGAATCTCAGATGCAGAAGATGCCATAGAGAACATGGACACAACAATTAAAGAAATTGCAAAATGCAAAAAGATCCTAACTCAAAAGACCCAGGAAATCCAGGACACAATGAGAAGACCAAACCTACGGATAATAGGAGTAGATGAGAATGAAGATTTTCAACTTAAAGAGCCAGTAAATATCTTCAACAAAATTATAAAAGAAGAATTCCCTAACCTAAAGAAAGAGATGCCCATGAATATACAAGAAGCCTACAGAACTCCAAATAGACTGGACCAGAAAAGAAATTCCTTAAGACACATAATAATCAGAACAACAAATACACCAAATAAAGATAGAATATTAAAAGCAGTAAGGGAAAAAGGTCAAGTGACATATAAAGGCAGACCTATTAGAATTACACCAAACTTCTCACCAGAGACTATGAAAGCCAGAAGATCCTGGAAAGATGTTCTACAGACACTAAGAGAACACAAACGCCAGCTCAGGCTATTATACCCAGCAAGACTCTCAATTACCATTGAGGGAGAAACCAAAGTATTCCATGACAAAGCCAAATTCACACAGTATCTTTCCACGAATCCAGCCCTTCAAAGGATAATAAAGGGAAAACACCAACACACGGATGGAAATTACACCCTAGAAAAAGCAAGAAAGTAATCCTTCAACAAACCCGAAAGAAGAAAGCCGCAAAAACAGAATCCCAACTCTAACAACAAAAATAACAGGAAGCAACAATTACTTTTCTTTAATTTCTCTTTAACATCAATGAACTCAATTCCTCAACAAAAAGACATAGACTAATAGACTGGCTACACAAACAGGACCCAACATTTTGCTGCTTACAGGAAACCCACCTCAGGGAAAAAGACAGACACTACCTCAGAGTGAAAGGCTGGAAAACAATTTTCCAAGCAAATAGTCTGAAGAAACAAGCTGGAGTAACCATTCTAATATCGAATAAAATTGACTTCCAACCCAAAGTTATCAAAAAAGACAAGGAGGGGCACTTCATACTCATCACAGGTAAAATCTTCCAAGATGAACTCTCAATTCTGAATATCTATGCTCCAAATGCAAGGGCAGCCACATTCATTAAAGAAACTTTAGTAAAGCTCAAAGCACACACATTGTACCTCACACAATAATAGTGGGAGAATTCAACATCCCACTCTCATCAATGGACAGATCCTGGAAACAGAAAATAAACAGAGACACATGGACACTAACAGAAGTTATGAAACAAATGGATTTAATAGATATCTACAGAACATTTTATCCTAAAACAAAAGGATATACCTTCTTCTCAGCACCTCATGGTACCTTCTCCAAAACTGACTATATAATTGGTCACAAAACAGGCCTCAACAGATACAAAAATATTGAAATTAACCCATGCATCCTATCAGATCACCACAGACTGAGGCTAATCTTCAATAATAACATAAATAATAGAAAGCCAACATTCACATGGAACTTGAATAAACCCTCTACTCAATGATACCTTGGTCAAGGAAGAAATAACAAAAGAAATTAAAGACTCTTTAGAGTTTAATGAAAATGAAGCCACAACATACCCAAACTTTTGGAACACAATGAAAGCAGTCCTAAGAAGAAAACTCATAGCTCTGATTACCTCCAAAAAGAAACTAGAGAGAGCATACACTAGCAGCTTGACAGCACACCTAAAAGCTCTAGAACAAAACGAAGCAAATGCACCCAAGAGGAGAAGAGGACAGGAAGTAATCAAACTCAGGGCTGAAATCAACCAAGTGAAAACAAAAAGAACTATTCAAAGAATCAACCAAACCAGGAGCTGGTTCTTTGAGAAAATCAACAAGATAGATAAACCCTTAGCCAGACTAACTAGAGGGCACAGGGACAGTATCCTGGAGCTGTGATGAAAGGATGGACCATCTAGAGACTGCCATATCCAGGGATCCATCCCATAATCAGCTTCCAAACGCTGACACCATTGCATACACTAGCAAGATTTTGCTGAAAGGACCCAAATATAGCTGTCTCTTGTGAGACTATGCTGGGGCCTAGCAAACACAGAAGTAGATGCTCACAGTCAGCTATTGGATGTATCATAGGGCTCCCAATGGAGAAGCTAGAGAAAGTACCCAAGGAGCTAAAGGGATCTGCAACCCTATAGTTGGAACAACATGATGAACTAACCAGTACCCCAGAGCTCTTGTCTCTAGCTGCATATGTATCGAAAGATGGCCTAGTCGGCCATCACTGGAAAGAGAGGCCCATTGGACTTGCAAACTTTATATGCCCCAATATAGGGGAATGCCAGGGCCAAAAGAATGGGAATGGGTGGGTAGGGAAGTGGGGGGGGGCTATGGGGGACTTTTGGGATTGCATTGGAAATGTAATTGAGGAAAATATGTAATAAAAAATATTAAAAATTTAAAAAAAGGAAAAAAAAACAAAAATGAAAAAGGAGACATAACAACAGAACCTGAAGAAATCTAAAACATCATCAGATCCTACTACAAAAGGCTATACTCAACAAAACTGGAAAAACTGGATGAAATGGAAAACTTCCTAGACAGATACCAGGTACCAAAGTTAAATCAGGATCAGATTAACGATCCAAACAGTCCCATTTCCCCTAAAGAAATAGAAGCAGTCATCCAGTCTCCCAACCAAAAAAAGCCCAGGACCAGATGGGTTTAGTGCAGAGTTCTATCAGACCTTCAAAGAAAACCTAATTCCAACTCTTCCCAAACTATTCCACAAAATAGAAACAGAAGGTACTCTACCCAATTCATTCTATGAAGTCACAATTATGTTCATACCTAAACCACAAAAAGACCCAACAAAGAAAGAGTACTTCAGACCAATTTCCCTTATGAATATCGATGCAAAAATACTCAATAAAATTCTCGCTAACCGAATCCAAGAACACATCAAAACGATCATCCATCATGATCAAGTAGGCTTCATCCCAGGGATGCAGAGATGGCTTAATATATGGAAATCCATCAACGTAACCCACTATATAAAAAAACTCAAAGACAAAAATCACACGATCATCTCATTAGATGTTAAAAAAGCATTTTACAAAATCCAACACCCATTCATGATAAAAGTCTTGGAAAGATCAGAAATTCAAGGCCCATACCTAAACATAATAAAAGCAATATACAGCAAACCAGTAGCCAACATCAAACTAAATGGAGAGAAACTTGAAGCAATCCCACTAAAATCAGGGACTAGACAAGGCTGCCCACTTTCTCCCTCCCTATTCAATATAGTACTTGAAGTCCTAGCCAGAGCAATTAGACAACAAAAGGAGATTAAGGGAACGCAAATTGGAAGGGAAGAAGTCAAAATTTGCAGATGATATGATAATATATATAAGTGCCCCTAAAAGTTCCACCAGGGAACTCTTAAACCTGATAAACAGCTTCACTGTATTAGCTGGATATAAAATTAACTCAAACAAATCCATGGCCTTTCTTTACACAAAGGATAAACAGGCTGAGAAAGAATTTAGGGAAACAACCCCTTTCACAATAGTCACAAATAATATAAAATACCTTGGTGTGACTCTAACTAAGGAAGTGAAAGATCTGTATTACAAGGACTTCAAGTCTCCAAAGAAAGAAATTGAAGAAGATCCCAGAAGATGGAAAGATCTCCCATGCTCATGGATTAGCAGGATTAACATAGTCAAAATGGCTATCTTGCTGAAAGCAGTACACAGATTCAATGCAATCCCTATCAAAATTTCAACTCAATTCTTCACTGAGTCAGAAAGGGCAATTTGCAAATTCATCTGGAATAACAAAAAACCTAGGATAGTAAAAACTATTTTCAACAATAAAAGAACCTCTGGGGGGGGGGGATCACCATGCCTGACCTTAAGCTGTACTACAGAGCAATTGTGATAAAAACTGCATGTACTGGTACAGAGACAGACAGGTAGATCAATGGAATAGAATTGAAGGCCCAGAAATGAACCCACACGCCTATGGTCACTTGATCTTTGACAAAGGAGCTAAAACCACCCAGTGGAAAAAAGAGAGCATTTTCAACAAATGGTGCTGACACAACTGGCCGTTATCATGTAGAAGAATTTGAATTGATCCATTTTTATCTCCTTGTACAAATCTAAAGTCTAAGTGGATCAAGGAACTCCACCTAAAACCAGACACACTGAAACTTATAGAGGAGAAAGTGGGGAAAAGCCTCGAAGATCTGGGCACAAGGGAAAAATTCCTGAACAGAACAGCAATGGCTTGTGCTGTGAGATCAAGAATCAACAAATGGGACCTCATAAAACTGCAAAGCTTCTGTAAGGCAAAAGACACTGTCAATAAGACAAAAAGGCCACCAACAGATAGGGAGAGGATCTTTACCAATCCTAAATCAGATAGGGGACTAATTTCCAATATATATAATATATATATAAAGAACTCAAGAAGATGGACTTCAGAAAATCAAATAACCCTATTAAGAAATGGGGTACAGAGCCAAACAAAAAATTCTCAACCAAGGAATACTGAATGGCCGAGAAACACCTGAAAAAATGTTCAACACCCTTAGTCATCAGGGAAATGCAAATCAAAACAACCGTGAGATTCCACCTCACACCAGTCAGAATGGCTAAGATCAAAAATTCAGGTGACAGCAGATGCTGGCAAGGATGTGGAGAAAGAGGAACACTCCTCCATTGTTGGTCGGATTGCATGCTGGTACAACCACTCTGGAAATCAGTCTGGTGGTTCCTCAGAAAATTGGACATAGTACTACCAGAAGATCCAGCAATACTTCTCCTGAGCATATATCCAGAAGATGTTCCAACTGGTAAGATAGACACATGCTCCACTATGTTCATAGCAGCCTTATTTGTAATAGTCAGAAGCTGGAAAGAACCCAGATGTCCTTTGACAGAGGAATGGGTACAGAAAATGTGGTACATTTACACAATGGAGTACTACTCAGCAATTAAAAACAATGAATTTATGAAATTCTTAGGCAAATGGATGGATCTGGATGACATCATCCTGAGTGAGGTAACCCAATCACAAAAGAACACACATGATATGTACTTATTGATAAGTGGATATTAACCCAGAAACTTAGACTACCCAAGATTCAATTTGCAAAACACATGAAACTCAAGAAGAAGGAAGACCAAAGTGTGGATACTTTGTTCCTTCTTAGAATGGGGAACAAAATACCCATGGAAGGATTTACAGAGACAAGGTTTGGAGGTGAGATGGAAGAAAAGACCATCCAGAGACTGCCCCACCTGGGGATCCATCCCATATACAACCACCAAATCCAGACACTATTGCATAAGCCAGCAAGATTTTGCTGACAGGACCCTGATATAGCTATCTCTTGTGAGGCTATGCCCGTGCCTGGCAAATACAGAAGTAGATGTTCACAGTCATCTATTGGATGGAGCATAGGGCCCCTAAAGAAGGAGCTAAAGGGCTTGGCAACCCTATAGGAGGAACAGCATTATGAACTAACCAGTACCCCTCAGAACTCTGTCTCTAGTTGCATATGTAGCAGAGGATGGCCTAGTCGGCCATCAGTGGGAGGAGTGGCCCTTGGTCTTGAGAAGATTATATGCCCCAGTACAGGGGAATGCCAGGACCAGGAAGCGGGAGTGGGTAGATTGGGGAGCATGGTGGGGGGAGGGAATAGGGAACTTTCAGGATAGCATTTGAAATGTAAATGAAGAAAATATCTAAGAAAAATGCAATTAGCAAGGACATTTTTTAAAAGATTTAGAATTTGATGCAAATGTAAACACAACATACCCAAATTTATGGGACTCACAGAAGGAGATTCACAGAGAAGATTCATAGCACTAAGCCAGCAGTTCTCAACCTGTGAGACTGATCTATTTGGGGGGGGGGGAGAGGTTGTCAAATGACCCTAACACAGCTGTCTACAAAGACCATCAGAAAATACAGAAATAGCAAGGAAAATAACTTTCTGGTTGGGGATCACCACAACATGAGCTCTGTATTAAAGGGTCACAGCCTTAGGAAGGCTGAGAACTACTGCACTAAGTGCTACACGAAAACCATCAGAGATATCTCATATTGGAAACTTATGGTACATCTGAAATCTCTAGAAGAAAAAATAATAACACCCTGTGGAATCCCATAGGAATTGGTAGTAATTAGGAGGTGTGGCCTTGTTGGAGAAAGTGTGTCACTGTGGGTTTGAGGATTCCCATGCTTAAGTTCCACCCAGTGCTGAAGAGAGCCTCCTCCTGTCTGCCTGTAGATGTCTGCCTTCAGATCAAGATGTAGAATTCTCAGCTTCTCCTCCAGCACCATGTCTGCCTGTGTACTGTCATGGTCCCCACCATGATGATAAGGGACAAGACCTCTGAAACTGTAAGCCAGCCTCAATTAAATGTTTGCTTTTATAAGAGTGGCCTTGGCCATGGTGTCTCTTCAAAGCAATAGAACTCAGACTAAAGAAGTAGATGGTGAGAAATAATCAAACTCATGACTGAAATCAATAAAATAGAAACAAAATAATACAAAGAGTCGGTGAAACAAAGAGTTGGATTTTTTGGTTTTAAAGAAAATTAGTAAGAATGACAAACCCTGAGTCAAATTAAAGATAGAGAGAAAGGTCTGCAACAGTAAAATTGAATTCCAAATGAGGACCATAACAACAGAAACCAAGGAGAGCCAGAGAAGTTTAAGGACACACTTTAAAATCTGTGCTCCACAAAACTGGAAAATATATGAATTTCTTGATATGTATGACCTGCCAATGTTAAATCAAGACCAGAAAAGCAATATAAATAGACCTGTAACTCCTAGTAAAATAGAAACATTATATTAAAAGTCTCCCTGTTACTTAAATAACACTCATAGTCCTAACAAAGAAAGAAAATTACAGGCTAATTTTCCTCATTGTAAATGTTGCTTTTACAAAACATCTAGGAAATCTGGGACACTATGAAAAGACCAAACCCAAGAATAATAGGAATAGCAGGAGGAGAAGATTCACAGTTCAAAGGTCCAGAAATATTTTCCACAAAACCATAGAGGGAAATTTTCCTAACTTCAAGAAACAGATCCCTATAAACATACAAGAAGCTGCTTATAGAACACCAAATAGATTTGATCAGAAAAGAAAATCCTCCCACCACATAATAATCAAACTGCAAATGCACAGAACAAAGAATGAACTTTAAAAGCTGCAAGGGAAAAGGCCAAGTAACATGGAAAGGCAGACCTATCAGAATTACACTTGACTTCTCAACAGAGACTCTAAAAGCCAGAAGGGCCTGGGCAGATGTCTTGCAGTCTCTAAGAGACTACAGATGTCAGCCCAGACTACTATACTCAGCAAAACTTTCAATCACCATGAGTGGAGAAGGCAAGATATTCCATAACAAGGCCAAACTTAAACAATATCTATCCACAAACCAAGTCCTACAGAAGATACTAGAAGGAAAACTCGGACCCAAGGAGATTAACTGCACCCAGAAAAACACAGAAAATAAATAATTCCACACCAGTAAAACCACACACACACACACACACAGACACAGAGGAATTAACAATCATTGGTCATTAATGTCTCTCAATGAACTCAATCCCCAATAAAATTACACAGGGTAACAGAAAGGATGTATAAACACAACCCATCATTCTGCTGTATACAAGAAGCACATCTCAGAAGCAAAGATATACATTACCTCAGAGTAAAAGGCTGCAAAAGATTTCCCAAGCAAACATGACCAAGAAGCAAGGTGGAGTAGCCATTCTAATACCTATCAAACTAGACTTTCAACAAAAATTAATCAAAAGAGATGGGGAAGAACCCTTCATACTCAAAGGAAAAAATCCATCAAGTTGATATCTCAATTCTGAACATGAATGCCCCCAATGCAAGGGCACCTGCATTTGTAAAAGAAAACACTAAAGAAAGCTTAAATCACATATTTAATCCCACACATTAACTGCGAGACACTTCAACACCCTACTCTCACCAAATGGACAGGACATTGAGACAGAAACTAAACAGAGAAATAACGAATTTAGCAGTTGTTATCAATCAAATGACCCGAACAGATAACTATAGAACATTTCACCTAAATATGAAAGAATATACTTTCTTCTCAGCACCGCATGGAACCTTTTCCAAAACTGACCATATACTTGGACACAAAGCAAGTCTCAACAGATACAGAAAAATTGAAATAACACTCCGTAAATTATCAGACCACCATGGATTAAAGCTGGACTTTAACAACAACAGAAACAACAGAAAGCTTATAAACTCATGGTAACTGAACAAATCCCTACTTAATGACTCCTGGATCAAGGAAGAAATAAATAAATCAAAGACTTTCTAGAATTCAATGAAAATGAAGGAATATATTCAATCTTATGGGACACAATGAAAGCAGTGTTAAGAGGAAAATTCATAGCAGTAGGTGCTTTTATAAAGAAATTAGTGAGATCTCATACTAGTAACTTAACAGCACTCCTGAAAGAGCTAGAACAAAAAGAAGCAAACACACCCAAGAGAAGCAGATGGCAGGAAATAATCCAACTCAGGGCTGAAATCAATAAAATAGAAACAAAGAGAACAACACAAAGAATCAACAAAATCAAGAGCTGGTTCTTTAAGAAAATCAACAAATAGACAAACCCTTAAGCAAATTAACTAAAAGGCAGCGAGATAGTATCCAAGTCAACAAAATCACAGAGTTAATACCAATACTCCTCAAATTATTCCACAAAATATAAACAGAAGGAACACTGCCAAATTCATTTTATGAAGCCACAGGTGACCTTGCCACTCTAATGAATGCCTAAACCACAGAAAGACTCAACCAATAGAGAATCTCAGATGAATTTCCCTTATGAACATTGATGCAAAATACTCAATAAAATATTCACAAACTGAATTCAAGAACACATCAAAAATGCCATCCACCATAATCAAGTAGGCTTCATACTGGAAATTCAGGGATGGTTCAATATATGAAAATCCACCAATGTAATCCACCAAAAAACAAACTGAAAGAAAAAAAGCCCACATGATCATCTCATTAGATGCTGAAAAACCCTGTCTTAGTCAGGATTTCTATTCCTGCACAAACATCATGACCAAGAAGCAAGTTGGGGAGGAAAGGGTTTATTCAGCTTACACTTCCATACTGCTGTTCATCACCAAAGGAAGTCAGGACTGGAACTCAAGCAGGTCAGAAAGCAGGAGCTGAAGCAGAGCCCATGGAGGGATGTTCTTTACTGGCTTGCCTCCCCTGGCTTGCTCAGCCTGCTCTCTTATAGAACCAAGACTACCAGCCCAGAGATGGTCCCACCCACAAGGGGCCTTTCCCCCTTGATCACTAATTGAGAAAATGCCTTACAGTTGGATCTCATGGAGGCATTTCCTCAACTGAAGCTCCTTTCTCTGTGATAACTCCAGCTGTGTCAAGTTGACACACAAAACCAGCCAGTACAAACCCTTTGATAAAATCTAACACTTTATGACAAACGTCTTGGAGAAATCAGCAATAAAGGCAAATTTCAGCAATCTGATAGCCAACATCACATTAAAGGGAGGGAAACTTAATTTTCAACTGTCAAAAGCTTATTACAGAATGGGAAAAGATCTTCACCAACCTATATCCTACAGAGGGCTGATATCCAAAATATATAAAGAACTCACAAAACTAGACACCAACACACCAAATAATCTAAATCTAACTTAAAAATGGAATACTGATCTAAACGGAGAATTCTGAACAGAAGAATCTCTAATGTCTGAGAAACATAAAAAGAAATGTTCAACATCCTTAGTCATCAGGGAAATGCAAATCAAAACAACCCTGAGATTCTCCCTTACACCCATCGGAATGGCTAAGATAAAAAACTAAAGGTACAGTACATGCTGGCAAGGATTTAGAGCAAGGGCAACACTCCTCCGTTGCTGGTGTGAGTGCAAACTTGTATAACCACATTGGAAATCAATTTGGCAGTTTCTCAGAAAATTGGGAATAGTTGTACCCCAAGACCTTGCTATAACACTCCTGAGCATATATTCAAAAGACACTTCATCACACTACCAGGACACTTGTTCAACTATGTTCATAGCAACTTTTCATGTTTTTATTTAATAACCAGAAAGCAGAAACAACCCAGATGTTTCTTAACTGAAAAATGGATAAGGAAAATATGGTTCATTACACAACAGAATACTACTCAGCTATTAAAAACAACAACGTCATGAAACTTGCAAGCACATGGATGGAACGAGAAAAGATCACCCTGAGTGAGGTAACCCAGACCCAGAAGGACAAACATGGTATGTCTGCACTTCTAAGTGAATACTAGTCATAAAGTATAGGATAACCTAGCTACAATCCACAGACCCAAAGAATCTAAATAACAAAGAGGGCACAGTGGAGGTTGCTTGAATCATAGTGGGCAGGGGAGGTAGAATCGATATCTGTGGCAGATGGAGGAAGTTAGCTTGGTCTGGAAGAGGATGGAGAGAGGAGCAGGAGGGATCAAATAGGGAAGCTTAGATGGAGAGAGAACTAGAATCAGTGGCATATCTGGGATGAGCTAGAAACCTAGAACAATGAAAACTCCTAGGAACCTGTGTGGGTGATGCTAGCTAAGATTCCTATCAGTGGAGAAAATGGAGCCTGAGTTGGCCATCTTCTGCAACCAGAAGACTTCCAGTGGAGGGACTGAGACACCAACACACCTTAGACTCACAATTTATCCTACCTATACGATCTGCAGGGGTAATGATGGAGCAGAAATTGAGGGACTAGCCAACCAATGACTGACCCAGCTTGAGATTCATGCTGCAAGTGAGAGAGAGCCCACCCCTGACACTATTAATGATAGTCTGCTATACTTGTAGACTGGAGCCTAGCATAACTGCCAACTTCACCCAGAAACTGATGGAAACAGATGTAGAGACCCACAGCCAAATGTTGGGTTGAGCTTGGGGAATCCTATCTCATAGAGGGGAAGGAAGGATTAAAGGAGCCAGAGAGGTCAAGGATACCACAAGAAAACATACAAAATCAACATTCTTGCTAGCTTTGGCCCCTAGGGGCCCACAGCAACTGAACCACCAAACAGAGCTTTCATGAGATGAACCTAGGACCTTGACACATATATAACAGTTCTGAGGTTCCATCTTCATGTGGGACTCCTAATAGTAGGACAAGAGTTTGTATCTGACTCTGTTGCTTGCCTTTAGACCATTTCCCCTAACTGGACTGCCTTGCCTAGCCACAGTAGGAAAAGATGCACCTAGTCCTACTGCAACTTGATATGCCAAAGCTGCTTGATATCCACGGGAAGCCTCCCCTTTACTGAGGAGAAAGGAAGGATGGCAGGATGGGGGTGGGGTGAGGAGATGAGAGGGAGGGACTGGGACAAGAGGAGGGAGGGGAATACAATCTGGATGTAAAGTGAATTTGAAAGTTTGAATAAAAATAAAGTGGAATCATGAAATAAAAGGGAAAGTTGGACCAGAGAGTCATTTGCAGAGGAAATGACAAAACTATAAATGCAGGAACGAAGAGTATGTAAGCAGTGTATGAGCACAGTCACAGATGACAAAGATCAAGGCATTAATGAATAGAGCTGGACCTTGCCTGAGGGCCAGCCTGCAGCATGGAGCTACCATTGCTGCTCACCCTGCTGTGCAGGAAGGAGAGGGCAGGGCCACCCGCACACAGGCTATAAGCACAAAGGTTGTGCCTGGTGAGCCTTGGAGTGGAATGGGGGAGGATGGTTATTAAAAAAGGGAGATGTGTGGTAGTCTGGAGCTAAAAGGGATCTAGCCCCAGATGCCCTGCCTAGCTACAAGATCACCCTGACTTGGTCATAGCAGAGTATCTGAGATGAATCTCAGTGATGGTCCAGGGTTTTTGGTGCTTCAGAAATCAGAAACCTTGAACCAGACCAATGACTTGTTATAATGAGTATTTTTGCATGTAAAGCTGTTTGAGATAGTGTGTATAGTGTGTGTGTGTGGGGTGTGGGGAGAGAGAGAGAGAGAGACAGAGAGAGAGAGAGAGAGAGAGAGAGAGAGAGAACTTGAGACACTATGATGACAGGTATTTGTATCAAGAATCTCTTATAAGCAACACTGTCAATAAGAAAGTCAATGGCCTTGGGTACTTTCTCTAGCTCCTCCATTGGGGGCCCTGTGTTCCATCCTATAGATGACTGTCTGCAACCCTATAGGTAGAACAACAATATGAACTAACCAGTACCCCCAGAGCTCGTGTCTCTAGCTGTATATGTAGCAGAAAATGGCCTAGTCGGCCATCATTGGGAAGAGGCCCAAACTTTATATGTCTTGCAAAGTCTTGCAAACTTTATATGCCCCAGTACAGGGGAATGCCAGGGCCAAGAAGTGGTAGTGGGTGGGTAGGTGAGCAGGGCAGGGAGGGGGGGGGATATAGGGAACATTTGGGATAGCATTTGAAATGTAAATAAAGAAAATATCTAATTAAAAAATACAAAAAAGAAAGAAAGAAAGAAGGAAAGAAAGGAAGAAAGAAAGAAAGAAAGAAAGAAAGAAAGAAAGAAAGCCAATGGCCAATGAGCTGATGCAGAAAATAGGAGGTGGGACACTGACAGGAAGTGAGAGGATTCTGGGACATAGTAAGAGAATAAAAGGGACACTGAGAGAGACCCTAAGAGATATAAAAGGGACACTGAGAGAGACCCTAAGAGATGCTGGGGGAGATGCTGAGAGAGATGCTGAAGAAAATGCAAAAGAAGTGGGTCAGGACTAAAGGAGCAGTAAATAGCCATGTAGAGGACATACAATAGTTTAAATGGGTTAAGTAAGTTATAACCTAGTTGGGGAATGAGCCAAAGCTTATGGTCTAGATATTTATAGATAAGAGAACTTCAGACCAATTTCCCTTATGAATATTGATGCAAAAATCCTCAATAAAGTTCTCGCTAACTGAATCCAAGAACACATCAAAACTATCATCCATCCTGACCAAGTAGGTTTCATCCCAGGGATGCAGGGATGGTTCAATATATGGAAATCCATCAACGTAATCCAGTATATAAACAAACTCAAAGACAAAAACCACACGATCATCTCGTTAGATGCAGAGAAAGCATTTGACAAAATCTAACACCCATTCATGATAAAAGTTTTGGAAAGATCAGGAATTCAAGACCCATACCTAACCATGATAAAAGCAATCTACAGCAAACCAGTAGCCAACATCAAAGTAAATGGTGAGAAGCTGGAAGAAATCCCTCTAAAATCAGGGACTAGACAAGGCTGTCCACTCTCTCCCTACCTATTCAACATTGTACTTGAAGTCCTAGCCAGAGCAATTAGACAACAAAAGGACATCAAGGGGATACAAATAGGAAAGGAAGAAGTCAAAATATCACTTTTTGCAGATGATATGATAGTATATATAAGTGACCCTAAAAATTCCACCAGAGAACTCCTAAACCTGATAAACAGCTTCAATGAAGTAGCTGGATATAAAATTAACTCAAACAAGTCAATGGCCTTTCTCTACACAAAGGATAAACAGGCTGAGAAAGAAATTAAGGAAACAACACCCTTCTCAATAGTCACAAATAATATAAAATACCTTGGCGTGACTCTAACTAAGGAAGTGAAGATCTGTATCATAAGAACTTCAAGTCTCTGAAGAAAGAAATTAAAGAAGATCTCAGAAGATGGAAGGATCTCCCATGCTCATGGATTGGCAGGATCAATATAGTAAAAATGGCTATCTTGCCAAAAGTAATCTACAGATTCAATGCAATCCCCATCAAAATTCCAACTCAATTCTTCAACAAATTAGAAAGGGAAATCAGCAGATTCATCTGGAATAACAAAAAACCTAGGATAGCAAAAACTCTTCTCAAGGATAAAAGAACTTCTGGTGGAATCACCATGCCCGACCTAAAGCTGTACTACAGAGCAATTGTGATAAAAACTGCATGGTACTGGTATAGTGACAGACAAGAAGACCAATAGAACAGAATTGAAGACCCAGAGATGAACCCACACACCTATGGTCACTTGATCTTCGACAAGGGAGCTAAAACCATCCAGTGGAAGAAAGACAGCATTTTCAACAAATGGTGCTGGCACAACTGGCAGTTATCATGTAGAAGATTGCAAATTGATCTATTTCTATCTCCTTGTACTAAGGTCAAATCTAAGTGGATTAAGGAACTCCACATAAAACCAGAGACACTGAAACTTATAGAGGAGAAAGTAGGGAAAAGCTTCGAAGATATGGGTACAGGGGAAAAATTCCTAAATAGAACAGCAATGGCTTGTGCTGTAAGATTGAGAATCAATAAATGGGACCTCATAAAGTTGCAAAGCTTCTGCAAGGCAAAAGACACCATTAATAAGACAAAAAGGCCACCAACAGATTGGGAACGGATCTTTACCTATCCCAAATTGGTCACTTGATCTTTGACAAGGGAGCTAAAACCATCCAGTGGAAAAAAGACAGCATTTTCAACAAATGGTGCTGGCACAACTGGTGGTTATCATGTAGAAGAATGCGAATTGATCCATTCTTATCTCCTTGTACTAAGGCCAAATCTAAGTGGATTAAGGAACTCCACATAAAACCAGAGACACTGAAACTTATAGAGGAGAAAGTAGGGAAAAGCCTCAAAGATATGGGTACAGGGGGAAAGTTCCTTAATAGAACAGCAATGGCTTGTGCTGTAAGATCGAGAATCAATAAATGGGACCTGATAAAGTTGCAAAGCTTCTGCAAGGCAAAAGACACCGCCAACAAGACAAAAAGACCACCAACAGATTGGGAAAGGATCTTTACCTATCCTAAATCAGATAGGGGACTAATATCCAATATATATAAAGAACTCAAGAAGGTGGACTCCAGAAAATCAAATAACCCCATTAAAAAATGGGGCTCAGAACTGAACAAAGAATTCTCACCTGAGGAATACCAAATGGCTGAGAAGCACCTGAAAAATGTTCAACATCCTTAATCATCAGGGAAATGCAACTCAAAACAACCCTGAGATTCCACCTCACCTCATTCTTAGTCAGAATGGCTAAGATGAAAAATTCAGGTGACAGCAGATGCTGGCAAGGTTGTGGAGAAAGAGGAACACTCCTCCATTGTTGGTGGGATTGCAAGCTTGTACAACCACTCTGGAAATCAGTCTGGTGGTTCCTCAGAAAACTGAACATAGTACTACCTGAGGACCCAGCAATACCTCTCCTGGACATATACCCAAAAGATGCTCCAACAACTAACAAGGACACATGCTCCACTATGTTCATAGCAGCCTTAATTGTAATAGCCAGAAGCTGGAAAGAACCCAGATGCCCCTCAACAGAGGAATGGATACAGAAAATGTGGTACATTTTCACAATGGAATACTACTCAGCTATTAAAAAGAATGAATTTATGAAATTCCTAGGCAAATGGATGGACCTGAAGGGCATCATCCTGAGTGAGGTAACCCAATCACAAAGGAACTCACACAATATTTACTCACTGTCTTAGTCAGGGTTTCTATTCCTGCACAAACATCATGACCAAGAAGCAAGTTGGGGAGGAAAGGGTTTATTCGGCTTACACTTCCATACTGCTGTTCATCACCAAAGGAAGTCAGGACTGGAACTCAAGCAGGTCAGAAAGCAGGAGCTGATGCAGAGGCCATGGAGGAATGTTCTTTACTGGCTTGCCTCCCCTGGCTTGCTCAGCCTACTCTCTTATAGAACCCAAGACTACCAGCCCAGGGATGGTCCCACCCACAAGGGGCCTTTCCCCCTTGATCACTAATTGAGAAAATGCCTTACAGTTGGATCTCATGGAGGCATTTCCTCAACTGAAGCTCCTTTCTCTGTGATAACTCCAGCTGTGTCAAGTTGACACAAAAATAGCCAGTACAATTGACCCCTTGTCAACTTGACACACAAACACATCACTAGTAAGCCTCAACCCTTACATTCTTATTCATCCCCAAGATCTAAATAACTTTAAAAGTCCCACAGTCTTTACATATTCTTAAAATTTCAATCTCTTTAAAATATCCATCTCTTTTAAAATCCAAAGTCTTTTTACAATTAAAAGTCTCTTAACTGTGGGCTCCACTAAAACAGTTTCTTCCTTCAAGAGGGAAAATATCAGGGCACAGTCACAATCAAAGCAAAAATCAATCTCCAACCGTCCAACGTCTGGGATCCAACTCACGATCTTCTGGGCTCCTCCAAGGGCTTGGGTCACTTCTCCAGCCACGCCCTTTGTAGCACACACGTCGTCCTCTGGGCTCCAGATGCCTGTACTCCACTGCTGCTGCTGCTCTTGGTGGTCATCTTGTGGTACTGGCATCTCCAAAACACTGCATGACCCCTTCAGTCCTGGGCCTTCAATTACAACTGAGGCTGCACCTTCACCAATGGCCTTCCATGGCCTCTTACAGTGCCAAGCCTCAGCTGCTCTGCATGACCCCTTCATGCCTTTAAAACCAGTACCACCTGGGTGACCCTTACACATTACCAAGTCCCGCTGCAGAAGGAGTACAACCTTGCCTATCTCTGGAACACAGCCTCTTTGTGCTTTCAGAAAACACTTCCCAGAAGATGTCACCTTAACGATGCTGGTCTCTTCTTAATCACCGCTAATTTCTTAGCTCCAGCTAACCAGCATCAATAGTCCCAGTAATGCAAAGTTTTTGCTTTAGTAGTTCTGGTATCTTGTTAATCACAGCTGATTCTTCAGCCCCAGCTAACCAGAACCACAGAATCTTCACAACCAAAGTAACAATGGCCCTGAAAAGAGTCTTTAATTTTCCCTCTGAAATTTCACAAACCAGGCCTCCATCTTCTGCACTGTTCTCAACATAATCTTCCAAGCTCCTACACAAATTCTGACAGAGCTCTTAACAACAAATGGATCTTCAAGCCCAAAGTTCCAAAGTCCTTCCACAGTCCTCCCCAAAACATGGTCAGGTTGTCACAGGAATACCCCACTCTGCTGGTACCAATTTGTCTTAGTCAGGGTTTCTATTCCTGCACAAACATCATGACCAAGAAGCAAGTTGGGGAGGAAAGGGTTTATTCGGCTTACACTTCCATACTGCTGTTCATCACCAAAGGAAGTCAGGACTGGAACTCAAGCAGGTCAGAAAGCAGGAGCTGATGCAGAGGCCATGGAGGAATGTTCTTTACTGGCTTGCCTCCCCTGGCTTGCTCAGCCTACTCTCTTATAGAACCCAAGACTACCAGCCCAGGGATGGTCCCACCCACAAGGGGCCTTTCCCCCTTGATCACTAATTGAGAAAATGCCTTACAGTTGGATCTCATGGAGGCATTTCCTCAACTGAAGCTCCTTTCTCTGTGATAACTCCAGCTGTGTCAAGTTGACACAAAAATAGCCAGTACACTCACTGATAAGTGGATATTAGCCCAGAAACTTAGGATACCCAAGATATAAGATACAATTTGCTAAACGCATGAAACTCAAGAAGAATGAAGACCAAAGTGTGGACACTTTGCCCCTTCTTAGAATTGGAAACAAAACACTCCTGGAAGGAGTTATAGAGACAAAGTTTGGAGCTGTGACGAAAGGATGGACTATCTAGAGACTGCCATATCCGGGGATCCATCCCATAATCAGCTTCCAAATGCTGACATCATTGCATACACTAGCAAGATTTTGCTGAAAGAACCCAGATATAGCTGTCTCTTGTGAGACTATGCCGGGCCTAGCAAACACAGAAGTGGATCTCACAGTCAGCTATTGGATGGATCACAGGGCCCCCAATGGAGGAGCTAGAGAAAGTACCCAAGGACCTAAAGGGATCTGCAACCCTATAGGTGGAACAACATGATGAACTAACCAGTACCCCGGAGCTCTTGACTCTAGCTGCATATGTGTCAAAAGATGGCCTAGTCGGCCATCACTGGAAAGAGAGGCCCATTGGACTTGCAAACTTTATATGCCCCAGTACAGGGGAACGCCAGGGCCAAAAAGTGGGAGTGGGTGGGTAGGGGAGTGGTGGGGAGGGTATGGGGGACTTTTGGTATAGCATTGGAAATGTAAATGAGGAAAATACCTAATAAAAATATTTTTAAAAAACCAAATAATTAGCCTCAAAGTCATCCTTTTGGGAGTTGGGGCCCAGAGGAAAATGGACTCTTTAACAGGTGTTTGAGAGGGATGAGACGAATGGTTGAAGAAGCTGATGCTGAGTAGGGCCAGGAGGAGGGTGTGCAGCAACCTGGGGCTAGCACAGGCTCTACCACTTAACACTTCTCCCAGTTGTAAGTTTGCCCTGGCTCAGAATAGCTACAGAATGTCCAAGATGGAGAACTGTCCATTTTCTGAGTTGGGCCTCCTTGGAAACCCTCCATGGTCCATGATGCTCCTGCAGTTCATGTTGATATCTGTGATCCAAACTATACCTGGGAGACATGCTAACCATCCATGGTTCTTACTGCTGCCTCAGTCTTTGCTGATGCTCAAGGTCCATATGGATGTCTATGCCCTGTGCCATCTCTGAGGTCCATGTTGGCATCCCTAGTCCTGCTGTGGCTGGAGGACATGAGGATGGTCAAGGCCCACATTGCCACCAAAGGGTATGGGGATGTCCATCTGTGATCTGTGCTGCCACCTGAAGCCATGTTGATATTCATGATCTGTACTGTGGGCAGAGGTGGTGTCTATTGTCTGGGCTCCAACTAGAGACCATGTTGAATTCTGTGGCTCATGCTACCACTGAAGGCCATGGGGATGCCTGTGGCTCTTGCTGCCACCTAAATTCATGTTACTATCCATGGGCCAGGATGTCTGTGGCCTGAGCTATGGCCGAGAGTCATGATGGTGTCTGTGGTCTGTGTTACCATCAAAGGCCATGGGGATTCCCAGGGTTTGTGAAGCTGCCTGAGACCATGTTGGTGTCTGTGGCCCATTCTGTAGGTAGAAACCATGTGGAAGCCCACGATTCATGCTACTGCTGACTACAAAGGACAATGAAGATTCTTTTGCAGTGGTATGAATGAATGTAGACTTTCAGCTGAGAACGAAAAGACATAGAAAGCTTCTGCAGCAGTCTTTCTTTCCTGACCTCCACCTCCCTTGAAAAAACAAACAGTTGAGACAGGAAGCCATCAAAGAGAACACTTAACATTTTTGATCCCCCAGCAAGTCAGGAGCCTTTCAGTCTGCTTGTCCCCTCTGTGTTCTATCTTCTAGTCCATACTTCCATTCACCAGAGGCCTGCAGGCATCAGTGAGACCCCTACCCCAATTCTCTGCCTCGTGCCCCTCTGGGCAACACAGTGGCAGTCAGTTCTACCCTGTCCTCTCTATACTCCATTTTGGGGCCATAGCTTCACCTGTACCCCGGGAGTCCTAGTGCCACCTGGGACAACCAGTGAGATCTCCAAATTCCAAGCCCCTGTGGCAAGTCCAGCAGCTCAGATGTCTGCCCTGTCCCCACTGTGCTTCATATTCTGGTCCACACCTCTACCTGCAATCTGAGATGGTTGTAGCCATCAGGGACCACCAGCTGTGCCTGTATCTCTGGAAACTTGCTGCTACCCAAGACAACCAGAGGCCTGCTGCTTTCAGAGGTTACCAAGAATGCCATCAGGAATGACTAGTTGGCTAAAGGCCAGTGTAAGAACACAATCAACAAAAACCAGGGCAATGTGGAACCACCAGAACCCAGCAAGTCCTGGATACCCTAACACACATGAAACACAAGAAAATGACCTTAAATCTAATCTTATGAAGATGATAGAGACCTTTAAAGAGGAGATGAATAAATCCCTTAAAGAAATATAGGAAAATACGATCAAATGGGTAGAGACCCTTAAAGAGGGAATGAATAAATATAAAGAAATACAGGAAAATACAATCAACCAGGGGAAGGAAATGAATAAAACTGTTCAATACCTGAAAACAGAAATAGAAGCAATAAAGAAAACACAAACTGAGGTAATCATGGTGATGGAAAACCTAGGAAAGAGAACAGAAACTACAGATGTAAGTAAGCATCACCAACAATACATGAGATGGAAGAGAGAATCTCAGGCATAGAAGATGATAGAAGAAATTGGTACATTAGTTAAAGAAAATATAAATATAAAATTTTCTAACACAAAACAACCAGGAAATCTGGGATATTATGAAAAGATCAAATGTAAGAATCATAAGAATGGAAGAGGAGAAGATTCCCAACTCAAAGGCTCAGAAAATATCTTCAACAAAATCATAGAAGAAAATGTCCCTAACCTAAAGAAAGAGATGGCTATAAACATACCAAAAGCTTTCAGATTATTAAATATATTGGACTTAAAAATAAGGAAAATCTTCTCACCACATAAGAATCAAAACAAAGAATAAACAAAACAAATAATCGGAACAAAGAAAGAATATTAAAAGCTGCAAGGAAAAAAAGGCCAAATAACATATAAAGAAAGACCTATTAGAAGTACACCAGACTTGCTGAGGTAGAAATATGATTGTTGATTCACTTTGTATCAAATGAATCAACATTTTGAGCCATCTTGATGATATCAGCTACTGAAAATAAAATGTATATTAAGTGGAAATAATAAATAATGTTTTCTAATTTTGATTATAGTCCCCTTTCACCTGTACTCTATGAGAAATGACTTAACTAAAAGGTAAAAAATGGGCACAACTTTTTAAAAATATAAACCATGATGTTAGTCTTTTAGACAGTTAATTCACTGTGTATTCAAGGTAAATAAGCCTGTGTCATTAAAAGAAGAGCTCCTTGACCCTAAGAAGACTGGAAGAATCTATTTTTACACTTCCTTTGCCTGTAACAGCATCACCTGTTTGCACTCATAAACAAATGCAACCATATCTATTATGGTAGCATAGGGGCTAGAGATATAGATCAGTAGTAGATTGCTTAACTCACCTTTGTTTCAATTCAGAAGTTGACTTAATAATTAACTGAACTGAGGGAACTTGCCTAAAATAAGTGGATGCAAATATGACTACCAGAAAAGGTCAATTTAAGTTAATGAAAGTAGAATTTTATTTTATTTTATTTTTTTCAAACTTTGACATTTTATTCATAAGTTTTTTTTTTAAAGTCCAAAAGAATAATATTGAATTTAAAAGGCATGTTCAAAAAAAAAGAGAGGGAAATAGTAAACAAAGTAATTATTGGGATCTATGTTCTTTACAATGCAAAATTCACAAATTTCTGTTGCTTTAAAATATATGTACTTGCAACAGATTTAGGTCTTTTTTTTTTTAGTGGCTTTTTTAAAAATATTTTTTATTACGTATTTTCCTCAATTACATTTCCAATGCTATCCCAAAAGTCCCCCATACCCCCCCCCACTTCCCTACCCACCCATTCCCATTCTTTTGGCCCTGGCATTCCCCTGTATTGGGGCATATAAAGTTTGCAAGTCCAATGGGCCTCTCTTTCCAGTGATGGCTGACTAGGCCATGAAAGTAGAATTTTAATTTCCGTTAAAAATGCCCTGTAAACTCAAAAAAAAAAAAAAAAGGAAAAGAAAAAGAAAAAAGAAAAAAGAAAAAAGAAAAAGAAAAAGAAAAAGAAAGAAAGGAGGGAAGGAAGGAAGGAAGGAAGAAAGAAAGAAAGAAAGAAAGAGAGAGAGAGAGAAAGAGAGAGAGAGAGAAAAAAGGAAGGAAGGAAGGAAGGAAGGAAGGAAGGAAGGAAGGAAGGAAGGAAGACATCAGACATTTTAACAGAGACTTTAAAAGCCAAAGGCCCTGGACAGATGTCTTATAGTCTCTAAGAGATCATAGATGCCGGCCTAGACTACTGTATTAAGAAAAACTTTCTATCCATAGATGGAGAAACCAAGATATTTCATGACAAAACCAAATTTAAATGATACCTTTCTACTAATCCAGTCATACAGAGGATACAAGAAAAAAAAAAAACTCCAACACAAGGAGGTTAACCACACCCAAGAAAACACAAGAAAAAATAATTCCATAACAGAAAACCAAAAGAAGAGAAGCACACACACACACACCACCACCACCACCACCACCATAAAAATAACAGAAAAAAACAATCTTTGGTTATTAATATCTCTCAAAATCAATGAACTCAATTCCCTACTAAAAAGACACAGGCTAACAGAGTAGACACAAAACTGGGATCCATCATTCTGCAGTATAAAAGAAACACACCTCAGTAACAAAAAAATAGACATTGCCTCAGAGTAAAAGACTCAATAAGGTTTTCCAAGCAAACAGACCCAAGAAACAAGCTGGAATAGCCATTGTAACATCTAATAAAATAGACTTTCAGCCAAAATTAATCCAAAGAGATGGGAAAGGACAATTCATACTCACCAAAGGAAAAATCCACCAATATGACTTCTCTATACCCCAAATGCAAAGGCATGCACATTCATAAAAGAAACATTATTAAAGCTCAAACTCCACACAGTAATAGTGGGAGACGTCAACATCACATTCTCACCAATGGATAGGCCATCAAGACAAAACCTAAACAGATAAATAATGAAACTAACAGTTGTTATGAATCAAATGGACCTAACATATCTACAAAACATTTTACCCAAACACAAAAGAATGTATCTTTTTCTCAGCACTTCATAGAACTGTCTCCAAAGTTGTTCATATAATCAGACTCAAAGCAAGCCTTAAGAGAAACGAGAAACTGAAACAACTCCTTGTATCCTATCAGACCACCACAGATTAAAGCTGGACTTCAACAACAACAGAAATATCAGAAAGTCTACAAACTTATGGAAACTGAACAACTCTCTACTCAATTGTCACTGGGTTAGGGAAGAAATAAAGAAATTAAAGACTCTCTAGAATTCAGTGAAAGTTAAGGAAAACATACCCAAACTTATGGGCACAATGAAAAGCCCTGCTAGAAGGAAATTTCATTAAGCACCTTCATAAAGCAATTGTAGAGTTCTCACACTAACAATTTAAAAGTATACCTGAAGGCTATAGAACAAAAAGAAGCAAACACACCCAAGAGGAATAGACGGCAGGAAATAATCAAACTCAGGACTGAAATCAACCAAGTAGAAACAAAGAAAACCATACAAAAAAAATCAACGAAACCAAGAGCTGGTTCTTTCAGAAAATCAACAAGATAGACAAAGCCTTAGCCAAACTAACTAAAAGGCTTAGAGACAGTATCTAAATTACCAACATCAGAACTGAAAAGGGAGATGTGACAACAGACACTGACAAAAGACTGTACTCCATGAAAATAGAAAATTTAAACTATATGGATGATTTTAAAGACAGATATCATTTGCCAAAGTTAAATTAAGATCAGGTCTTTTAACCCATAAGGAAACAGAAATGCTTAAAAATTCTCCCAACCAAAAAAAAAAAAAAAAAAAAAAAAGCTTAGGGGCAGATGGTTTTAGTGCAGATTTCTACCAGACTTTCAAAGAAGAGCTAATACCAAAACTCCTGAAACTATTCACAAATTAGAAATAAGAGGGATATTCAAACTCATTCTATGAGGCTACAGTCATCCTGATACCTACACCACACAAAGACTCAATAAAAGAATAGAAATTCAGATCGATTTCCCTTATAAATATTGATGCAAAAATACTCAATAAAACACTTGAAAACCAAATCCAAGAACACATCAATGACATCAGTGACCATGATCAAGTTAGCTACACCCCAGGGATGCGGGGATGGATATGAAAATCCATCAATGTAATCCACCATATTAATAAACTTAAAGGAAAACCACCACATGACCATCCCATTAGATCCTGAAAAATCCTTTGGCAAGATCCAAAACCCCTTAGTATAAATATATAGGGACATAAAGGATACAAGATATCTAAACACAATAAAGACAGTGTATACCAGTCCAATAGAAAACATCCAATTAAATGGAGAGAAACTTAAAGCACTTCCACTAAAAGCAGGGATGAGACAAAGCTGCCTACCTTCTTAATATCCAATATAGCACTTGAAGTCATACCTAGAACAATAAGACAACTAAAGGAGATCAAGGGAATACAAACTGAAAGGCAGAAGAGTTAAAGTATCACCATATGTAGATATGATAATATAGATAAGTGACCCCAAAAATTCTACCAGAGAACTCCTATAGCTGAAAAACATCTTCAGCAAAGCTGCTAGATACAATTTTTAAAATTATCCTTTATACAACGATAATTGGGCTGAGAAGAAATTAGGAAACCAATACCCTTTGCAATAGCCACAAATAATATAAAATATCTTCTTCTAGCTGTAAAAGACCTGTATGACAAGAACTTCAATCTTTGAAGAAAGGAATTTTAGAGGATAGCAGAAGATGGAAAGATCTCCTACACTCATGGATCTGTAGGATTAACATGGTAAAAATGGCCATCTTACCAAAGCAATCTACATATTCAACAAAATTCCCATAGAAATTCCAACACAATGCCTTACAGACCTTGAAAGAAAAATTCTCAACTTCATATAAAAAAAAAAAAACCCAGGATAGCTAAAATAATCCTGTATTAAAAAAATTCTAAAGATATCATCATCCCTGACTTCAAGATATACTACAGAGCAATAGTAATAAAAACTGCAAGGTATTGGTATAGAAACAGACAGGTCGATCAATGGAATCAAACTGAAGACCCAGAAATAAACCCACATACCTATGGACACTTGATTTTTGACAAAGAATTCAGTCATACAATGGAAAAAAGGAAGCATCTTCATCAAATAGTGCTAGTCTAACTGGATGTTTACATGTACAAGATGAAAATAGATCCATATCTATCACCCTGCACAAAGCTCAAGTTCAAATGGATCAAGAACCTCAACAAAAAACCAGATACACTAAATCTCATAGAAGAGAAATTGGGGAATAGCCTTGAATTCATTGATACAGGAGACAACTTCCTGAACAGAATACCAGTGGCTCAGGCTCCAAGATCAACAATTGACAAATGGGACCTCATGAAACAGAAACGCTTCTGTAAGGCAAAGGACACCATCAGTAGTGTAAAATACCAGCCTACAGCATTGGAAAAGATCTTTACCGACCCTACATCTGAAGAGGGCTAATATTTAAAACATATAAGGAACTCAAGGAGTTAGACACCAACAAACCAAATAATCCAATTAAAAATGGGATATAGAGCTAAACAAAATTCTCAAAAAAGGAATCTCTAAAAGAATTTCTAAGAGAAACACTTAAAGAAATGTTCAACGTCCTTAGTCATCAGGATAATGCAAATCAAAACAACTCTGAGATTCCACCTTACACCCATCAGAATGGCTAAGATAAAAAACTCAAATGACATCAAGTGTTGACAAGGATGTGGAGCAAGGGGAACACTTCTCCATTGCTGGTGGAAGTGCAAATTTGTACAATCACACTGGAAATCAATTTGGCAGTTTCTCAGAAAGTTGTGAATATACCCAGAAGATGCTCCACCATACTACAAGGACACTTGCTCAACTATGTTCACAGCAGCTTTTTTGTAGTAAACAGAAATTGGGAAGAACTGAGATATTCCTCAACTGAAGAACGGACAAGGAAAATGTGATTCATTTACGCAATGGAGTACCACTCAGCTACTAAAAACAGTGACATCATGAAATTTGGAGGTAAATGGATGGAACTAGAAAATATCCTGAATGTGGTAACCCAGACCCTAAAGAACATGCATGGTATGTACTCACTTATTAGTAGATATTAGCCATAAAGTACAGTATCACCATGCTACAATCCACAGACACAAAGAATCTAAATAATAAGGAGGGCCCAAAGGATGCTTGAATCTCACTCAGAAGGGGAAATAAAATAGTCATCTGAGGTAGATGAAGGGAGGGAACTGAGTGTAAGAGCAGATGGTGAGGGAAATGAGGCAGGGGTGGAATCATGTGTAGGGTGAATGATGGAGTGAACAGAAATTGGAGGTGGGGGATCTCTAGGAAGTTCCAGGGAGTCTTTGGGAATAACTCTAGCTGACACTCTTAGCACTGGGAGGTATAGAGCCTGAAGTGGTCACCTCCTGTAGCCAGGCTAGACTCTAGTGGAGTGATAGGGATACCCCCTGTGATGGTTTGTATATTCCTGGACCAGGGAGTGGCACCATTTAGAGGTGTGGCCTTTTTGCAATAGGTGTGACCTGGTTGGAGTAGGTGTGTCACTGTGGGTGTAGGCTTAATACTCTCACCCTAAGTGCCTGGAAGTCAGTCTTCCACTAGCTACCTTTGGATGAAGACATAGAACTCTCAGCTCTGCCTACATCATGCCTGCCTGGATGCTGCCATGCTCCCACCTTGATGATAATAGACTGAACCTCTGAACCTGTAAGCCAGCCCCAATTAAATGTTGTTTTGACTTGCTTTGGTCATGGTGTCTATTCACAGCAGTAAAACCCTGACTAATACAAAACTTGGTACCAGGAGTGGGCTTTTGCTGTGATAGGCCTGACTATGCTTTTATTTGAAAGAATGTGGATTTGGGGACTTTGGATTTGGAAAGCAGTGGAATGCTTTAAATGGGGCTTAATGGGTCATTCTAGTAGGAATATGGAAGACTTTGTTGCTGGGAGTAATTTGAACTGTGTTGACCTGGCCCAAGATATTTCAAAGGAGAAGAATTTCAGAATGTGGCATAAAGACTGGTTTTGTGGTATTTTGGTGAAGAATGTGACTACTTTTTGCCCTTGTCTGAAAAGTCTGCCTGAGGCTAAGGTGAAGAGACTCAGATTAATTGCATTGTCAAAGGAAGTTTCAAAAAAGCCCAGCAGAGACTTTGTTCTCTGGTTAAGTCTTATGAAGAGAAGTTTGAACAAGCATAGCAAGCTTAGAAAGGAAGAATATAAAATATATAGTTCGAGTATTAAAGGGGTACCAGGAAGTGAAATGAAGCAAAATCCTGTGTTCTAAGAGATAACAGATTAAGGGAGTGGGACCTTCGGGCAAGATCTTACCCAGCTAAATTTAGATCCAGGCATGGTGGTACATACCTTTAATCTCAGGAGACAGGCATGGTGATCTCTGTATTCAAGGTCAATCTATAGAGCAAGATCCAGGCTAGCCAATCTTAGGCAGTGAAGGATTTGGAAAACATGAAGCCAGTAATAATGTAATAGGACAAGGGGGTCATATTCTAGTTCCTGCAAGCAGCAGAACTTGGCAGCTTCAGCCATGTGGCTCTGGCTCTAGAGTTAAGAATGGAAGGAACTACTGGGAAAATTGATGCTGGTTAGCTGGAGCTAAGAAATTAGCAATGATTAAGAAGAGATCAGCATCACTGAAGTGAAATCTTCTAGGAATTGTTTTCTGAGTGCACAAAGAAGCGGTGCTACAGAGATAGCCAAGATTGTACCTTGGGCTTCGGCTGGACTTGGTGTAAGAGTCACCCAGGTGGTACTGGTTTTGAAGGCATGAAGGTGTCATGAAGAACAGCTGAGGCTTGGTACTGTTAGAGGTCATGGAAAGCCATTGGAGAAGGTGTAACCTCAGCTGTAGTTGATTGCCCAGGACTGAAGAGGTCATGCAAAGGAGTTGAGGCTTGGCACCATGAAGAGAGCCTATGAAAGGCTATTGGTGAAGCCTAGTTGGAGTGGAACAACCCAGTGTATTGGAGATGTCAGTACCATGGGATGATCACCAAGAACAGCAGCTGTAGTGGAGTGGATCAACCTGAGCTTAGAGTGCTACAGAGGGCAGAGCTGGAGAACTGATGCCAGCCCTTAGGAGGAGCCCAAAAGATCAAGTGGAATCCCAGACACTGAAACAAGAAGCATAACATTGAAATTGCCGTGAAGACTCAAAGATGTTAAAGATGCCAGAGCCATGGGATACATGCTGAGGAAAGCTGCTAACAGGGAGTGGAACCAGCCCAGGAGAAAGCAGTTTGTTGCAGTCAACAAAGATGAAAAAGGAGTGGAGATTTGAAGACCGCTTTGACATCAGCCATGGAGATGCAGGGTTTGGAGTTTGTCCAGCTGGTTTCCTGTCTTTCTTTGGGGATTACAGTTAAGTGATTGAATGAATCTCAGAAGAGACCTTGAACTTGTGACTTTTAACATTGTTGAGACTGCTATAGACTATGAGGACTTTGAAAATTGGACTAAATGCATTTTGCATTATGCTATGTTTAATATGGCCCCCCATAGACCCATGTGTTTGAGTAAGTCTATTGGGGCCAAGGAGTGGAATGTGACAGTTTGTATATTCTTGGACCAGGGAGTGGCACCATTTGGAGGTGTGGCCTTTTTGCAATAGGTGTGATCTGGTTGGAGTAGGTGTGTCACTGTGGGTGTAGGCTTAATACTCTCACCCTAAGTGCCTAGAAGACAGTCTTCCACTAGCCACCTTTGGATGAAGACATAGAACTCTCAGCTCTGCCTACATCATGCCTACCTGGATGCTGCCATGCTCCCACCTTGATGATAATGGACTGAACCTCTGAACCTGTAAGCCAGTCCCAATTAAATATTGTTTTTTTTAAGACTTGCCTTGGTCATGGTGTCTGTTCACAGCAGTAAAACTCTGACTAATACCCCCCCCCCCCCCCACGCACACACACAGATCTTTCAATCCAAAATATATACTACCTACAAAATATTCAGGGACAAAGATGGAGCAGAGACTGAGAGGATGCCCAGCCAATGACTGGCCCAACTTAAGACCCATCCCATGGGCAAGAGTTAATCCCTGACACTATTAATGATACTCTGTTATGCTTCTAGACAGGAGCCTAGCATAACTGTCCTCTGAGAGGCCTCACCCAACAATGGTTGATGGAAACAGATGTAGAGACCCATGGCCAAACATTTTAAAGCAGAGTTCAGAGAGATTTGTGGAAGTGTTGGAGGAAGGATTGAGAGACCAGAACAGGATAGGGACTCTACAGGAAGATCAAAAGAGTCAACTAACCTGGACCCTTTGAGGCTCCCAGAGACTGAACCACCAACCAAAGAGCAAGCATAGACGGGAACTAGGCCCTGAGTAGATATGTAGCAGATGATTAGCTTCTTCATTATGTGTATACCCCAACAACTGGAAAGGGGTCTGCCCTTGACTCTGTTGCCTGCTTCTGGATTCTGTCCCCCCAACTGGGTCACTTGTCCGGCCTCAGTGGAAGAGGATGCACCAATTCTGCAGTGACTTGATGTGTCAGGGTGGGTTGATACCCAGTGGAGGCCTTCTCCTTCTCAGAAAAGAAAGGGAGGGGTAAGAAGGAAAGGAGTGGGGGGGGGTGTGAGCAGGGGGGCCTGAGATTGATTAGGATATAAAAGGAATATATAAAAGTTGTGACAAAGATGCTGAAATGTAGATTTTCATAGTTGACGTTTCTGGTGGGGCTGGGGTGGGGAAGGTCTCAGTTTTCGTTAACAGGCTGGCCACTGGGACTTGGACCATGATCATGCTGAGTATATGAGCAATACAAAGTAGACTGGGTATTTTCCTTCCTCCTTTCTTTTTTTTTTTCCTTTTTCTTTTGTTTTGGAGGAGGCTATAAGGATAGGGGGTAAACCTGGGAAGACTGGGAAGTGGATGTGATCGTGGTCCATTATGTAAAATTTTCAAATAATCAATAAAATGTTATGTTGGCTTTTTATACTAAAAATAGACCTACATCAACATAATAAAGCTTATTTACTGCAAACCCACAGACAATATCAACCTAAATGTAGAGAAACTCAAGAGTATTTCCACTAAAACCAGGAAGACGTCAAGGTTGTCCATTGTCTCCGTTTTGTTTTGTTTTGTTTCAATATAGCACATGAAGTCTGAGTTAGCATGATAAGACAGCTGAAGGCGGAAACAGAGGAGAGGAAGAAGTCAGAGGATCTTTGCTTACAGATAATATGCTTATGTATGCACATGAACCTAAAATCTCTACCAGGCAACTTCTCTAGCCTATAAACTCTTCTAGCAAAGGAGAGGCTATAAAACTAACAACATTCAGTAGCTTCTGTATACCAATGACGAATGGACTGAGAAAAACATCAGAGAAACAAAACCTTTTACAATAGTCAAAAAAAAAAAAAGTGGGGGTAACTCTAAGCAAGCAAATGAGAGAATTGTATGAAAACCTCTAAGACACTGAAGAAAGATTTCAGAAGATGTGAGGCTCTCCTGTGCTCATAGGTCGGTAATATAGTAAAAATGGCTGTCCTACCAAAAGCAAAAGCAACCTACAGATTTGATGCAATCTCCATTAAAATTCCAACACAACTCTTTGCAGAAATTGCAAGGATAATATCCAGCTTTATAGGGAAACACACACACACACACACAGAGAGAGAGAGAGAGAGAGAGAGAGAGAGAGAGAGAGAGAGAGAGAGAACCAAAAAATAAAACCAAAGCAGGGTAGCTAAAACACCCCTACATAATAATAAAAGAACTGCTGGAAGGACCCACCATCCCAATCTCAGATTGTATTACAGAACAATTGTACTACAATACAATTAGGGCTATAGTAATACAAACAGTATGGTACTGATACAAAAGCAGAAACAATCAATGGATTCTAATTAAAGACCCATATATAAGTCCATACACCTATGGATGCCTGATTTGTTGTGACAAAGAAGCCAGAGACACACACTGGAAAACTGTAGGCATACTTTTTAGACTACTTTATTGGTTTCTTATATCTACCTCCCTTCCAACCCTTATTCTAGCCTAATCCCTTCCAAACCTCCAACACAAGGTGGGAGAGAAAGGTTATTTGAGAAAGGGAAGGTAGACCTCTGCAGACTACTTCCTGCTGATTAGGGGCATCGTGTTCTTTGGACCAGTCACTCAGCAACCTGAAATCCAGTAATAGCAAAAGCACAAACATACCAGCGGGAACCAGTGGCATCAGGGGCAGTATCATGGGGAGCAGCAGCCACTACAGGCCCTCTCAGGGCTCTCAGCTTTATACCTTCTCAAGAGTCCCCAGAATTCCAAACATGGACTATCTGCAGCTCAGGAGTGGTATAGCTGGGTCTTAAGGTAGAACTATTTCCAGCTTTCTGAGAAAATGCCAAATTGATTTACAAAGTGGTTGTACAAGTTTGCACTCCCGCCGGCAATGGAGGAGTGTTCCCCTTGCTCCACATCCTTGCCAGCATGTGCTATCTCTTGAATATTTTTTTATCTTAACCATTCTGATGGGTGTAAAATGGAACCTCAGAGTTGTTTTGATTTGCATTTCTCTGATAACTAATGACTTTGAACATTTAAGTACTTCTTGACCATTCAAGATTCTCTGTTGAGAATTTTCTGTTTAGCTCTGTGTCACATTTTTAATTGGATTATTTGGGTTGTTGGTGTCTAACTTCTTGAGTTCTTTGTAAATTTTGGATATTAGCCCTATGTCAGATGTAGGGTTGGTGAAGATCCTTTCCCAATCTATGGGGTGCCACTTTGTCCTATTGACAGTGTCCCTGGCCTTTCAGAGCTTTTCAGTTTCATGAGGTCCCATTTATCAATTGTTGATCTTGGAGCCTGAGCCATTGTGTTCTGTTCAGGAATGTGTCTCCTGTACCAAGTAATTCAAGGGCATATCCAACTTTCTCTTCTATGAGATTTAGTGTATCTGCTTTTATGTGGAGGTCTTTGGTCCACTTTGGACTTGAGGGTGATAACTATGGATCTATTTGGATTCTTTTACATGCAGATATCTGATTAGTCCAGCACCATTTTTTGAAGATGCTTTCATTTTTCCATTGTGTAGTTTTGGCATCATTAAAAAAATCCATTGTCCATAGGTATATGGGTATATTTCTGAGTCTTTGATTTGATTCCACTGATGAATGTTTCTCTTTCTGTACCAATACCATGACATTTTTATCAGTATTGCTCTGTAATGCAGTTTAAGTTCACTTATAAGTGGATATTAGCCATTAAAGACAGGCACCAGTCCACAGACCTAAAGAAGCTAAACAAGAAAAAAGGCCCACATGAGGAAACTTGAATCTCAGTTAGAAGCAGGAATAAATAGCCATAAGAGGCAGATAGAGGAGAGAACTAGAAGGGAGGGAGATAGGGAGGGAATAGGGGATTCAGGATCACGTGTGAGGAAGGACAGGAGAGATGGTTAGATGGCCATGAAAATGAATGTAAATCTGCAACTGATGGGAGTAAGGAGGTGGGGGCATCTCCAAGACAAGGCATGGACTGGGGCAAAGGAGGTGCCCAAGATTCAAGGTGGGTGACCTGAGCTGTGACTCACTACATTGGAGATATGGGACCTAAAGAGGCCACCTCCTGTATCTAGATAGAAACCCCAGTGGAGTGATCGAGATACCAACCTAACTTCAAAACTTTCAACCCCAAATTTATCCTGTCTACAAGTAATGCAGGCACAGAGGGTATAGTAGAAACTGAGGGAATGGCCAAGTAATCACCAGCCCAACTTGAGACCCATTCCATGGGCAAGCACCAATCCCTAACACTATTAATGATACTCTGTTATGCTTGCAGACAAGAGCATGTTGTCCTCTGAGATGATACACCCAGTCCTGACCCAGACAGATACAGACACCCACAGACAAACAGTGGCTGGAGCTTGGAGATTCTTAAGGAAGGGTAAGAGGAAGGATCGTGGGTCCCAAAGGGGTAGGAACTCCATGGCAAGACCAACAGAGTCAGCTAACTTGAACCCTTGGGGCTCTCAGAGTCTGAACCACCAACCAAAGAATATACATGGGATGGACCTAGGCTTCCTCACTCATATGTAGCTGATGTGCAGCTTGGTCTTCATGTGAGTCTTGAACAACTGGAACAGGGGCTATCCCAAAAGCTATTGCCTGGACCTGAGATATGTTCTACTAGCTGGGGTGCTTTGTCTGGCCTGAGTGGGAGAGTTGCAGAGACTTGAAGTGCCAGGGTGGAAGGGATACCTGGAGGGTCCCTATCCACCCAGAGGAAAAAGGGAGGGGAAGGAGGGAGGACTCTGAGAAGGGGTAACGGGGGGGGCAATGAGTGGGATGTAAAGTGAATAATTAAAGAACTAAATTATTTGAGTTAATTTTATATCCAGCCACTGGAATAAAAAAAATATCTGCTGAAGTTGTAGAAGTTCTCTGGTAGCCTTCCTTTATACAAATGATAAACAGGCTGAGAAAGAAATTAGGGAAACGACTCCCTTCATAATAGCCACAAATAATATAAAATATTTTGGGGTAACTCTAACCAAACAAGTGAAAGATCTGTATGACAATAACTTGCAAATATCTTAAGAGAGAAATCTAAGAAGATCTCAGAAAATGGAGAGATCTCTCATGTTCATGGATTGGCAGAATTAACACAGTAAAAATGGCTATCCAACCAAAGGCAATTTTCAGATTCAACACAATCCTCATCAAAATTCTAACACAATTCTTCAAAGACATGGAAAGAGCAATTCTCAAATTCATCTGGAAAAGCAAAAAACCCAGAATAGCAAAAACAATTCTTAACAATAAAAGAACTTCTGGGGGAATCACCATCCTTACAGAGCAATTGTGATAAAAACTGCATGGTATTGGTACAGAGACACTTTGATCAATGGAATAGAATTGAAGACCCAGAAATAAAACCACATACTTTCGAATTCTTTGACAAAAAAAAGAAAAAAAAACCCAAAAAACCAAAAACCAAAAAACAACAAAACAAAACAAAACAAGACAAAAAAACAATGGAAAATAGAAAGCATCTTTAATAAATGGTGCTTGTCTAACTAGCAGTCTGTATGTAGAAAAATGAAAATAGATCTATATTTGTCACCTTGTACAAAGCTCAAGTCCAAGTGGATCAAGGACCTCAACATAAAACCAGAGACACTGAAATCTAATAGAAGAGAAAGTGGGAAAGAGCCTTGAACTCATTGACACAGGGGGAAATTTCCTAAACAGAACTCCAATGGCTCATGCTCTAAGATCAAGAATTGATAAATGGGACCTCATGAAACTGGAAAGTTTCCGTAAGGCAAAGGTCATAGTCTATAGGACAAATTTGCAACCTATGGATTGGGAAAAAAATCTTCACTAACCCCACATCTGATAGAGGGCTAATATCCAAAATATATAAAGAACTCAAGAAGCTAACCACCAAGAAACCAAACAACCCAATCAAAAACTGAGGTATAGAACTAAACAGAGGATTCACAACAGAAGAATCTTGAAAAGTGCCACACCCACTCCAGTGAAAACTGCTTAACAGGCCCAAAAGCTTGGATGCAGTTCTGAGGCAAAAAATTTCACGGGAACTTAGTCTCCAGGAGTCTTGGCATCCTGTAGCACGAATTGTCCATACTTGTCCCTATGTCAGTTGGTGAACGAATCTGTGTGCTTTCCTTCAATATTGTTTTATTATAAGTGCCTCCAATGAACATATAGCTAAGTTAGATTAGCCTCTACCAGTGTTCCAATATCCTAGGAAATCATTGAGTCAACCTTAGGCTTTGTAAGAATGCTACTCATTCAGATGAAAAGCCTCCAGTGTTGAACGAGAGATAGTGAAAGAAATCAGGCATTACATTTTACTGGGAAAGAGCTAGAAATCTCAGGGCTAGTTTTACAAAGGAAACTTAGAATAACAGCAAAGTCACTCTCATGTGCAGGAACTTATAATGTCCTAGGAAGAAGGAAGGTTGTGGTCTAAGAAGGAACTTGAGTAAATACTTAGAATAACAGCCGAGTCACTCACATACACAGGAATTTACAATGGCCTAGGGGGTAGGTGGATTATACAATGGACTAGAATTGGAACTATGATAAGGGCATAAAGCTCTTGCCCCTGGCTTCTAAGAATAAGCTGACCTTAGGTGGGGCTGCTTTTGATCCCAGTTGCAAACACTGATTTTTATTCCAATTGTTAACACTGCCTGGCTCCTGTCAGCTTTTATGTAATACTGTTCTGTTTTGTGTAAAGAGTCATTTTGCATTGGGTAACCTCAGTGAACCTTGGATGACCTTATTGTATCACTTAACTTCCTTGTTTTCTTCTGTAATATAAGTCTGATGCTCGCTTTGAGAAATTACATTTAGATCAACACTCCCTTGTGTTCGTGTCTGTTTGTCACCCTGCTGACACCTTGCCCACCTGAATACTGAGACCCTGATTCTCCTGCGGGTTGATGAGCCAACTGAGTCAAGTCTGCAGCAGAAAGGCTGAAAGGCACTTAAAGTAATTTTCAAAGTCATTAGTGATCAGGGAAATGCAAATCAAAATGACCCTGAGATTCCACCTTACACCAATCAGAATGGCTAAGAAAACCTCAGGTGACAGCACATGTTGGCAAGGATGTGGAGAAAGAGGAACACTCCTCCATTGCTGGTGGGATTGCAAACTGGTACAACCACTATGGAAATCAGTCTGGAGATTCCTCAGAAAACTGGAAATAGATCTACCTAAAGATCCAGCTATACCACACTTGAGCATATATGCAAGAGATGCCTCACCATGCCACAGGGCACATGTTCCACTATGTTCATAGGGGCCTTGTTTGTGATATCCAGAAGCTGGAAACAACCCAGATGTACCACAAGAGATGAATGAATACAGAAAATGTGGTCCATTTCCCCATTAGCATACTACTCAGCTGTTAAGAAAGAGGACATCTTGAGTTTTGCAGGCAAATAGATGGAACTAGAAAATTATCATCTTGAGTGAGGTAACTCAGACCCAAAAGGACATGCATGGTATGTACTCACTAATAAGTATATATTGGCCCAAAAAGTTCAGAATACCCAGGATAAAATCCACAGAACTCAAAAAAGTTAACAATCCGGAGAGCCCAAGTAAGGATGCCTCAATCCCACTTGGGAGGGAGAAGAAAGCAATCACAGGAGGGGGAGAGAGGGAGGGAAGTGGGTGGAAAGGGTACAGGGAAAGGAACAGGGAAACAAGATCAGGTATTGGGGGTGGGGGGACAGGACTGAAGCCCTGAGGGCCAGCAGAAAGAATGGAAACAGGCAACCTTGGGAGGTAGGAAGTTGGAGGGACCCTCCAGAATGTACCAGAGACCTGGGAGATGGAAGACTCCTTAGATGAAGTGCCCTACAGTGGGGAGAGGGAACTTGTAGAGCCCACCTCCAGCAGAAAGACAGGGCATCAAGTGAGGGATGGAGTTGCCATACCACAGTCAAAAACTCTGACCCGTAATTGTTCTTGTCTGAAAGAACTGCAGGGACAAAAATGGAGAAGAGCCTGAGGAAAAGGAGTTCCAGAGACAGGCCCAAAGTGGAATCCAGCTCAGGGGGAGGCCACAAGGCCTGACACTGTTACTGAGGCTATGGTGTGCTCACAAAAAGGGACCTATTATGACTGCCCTCCAAAAGACCCAATAAGCAGCTGAGTTAGGAGCAGATATTTACACTCAGCCAATGGACAGAAGCTGCTGTCCCCTGTGGTTGAATTAGGGAAAAGCTGGAAGAAGCTGAGGAGGAGGGAGATCCTTTAGGAGGACCAACAGTCTCAATTAACCTGAACCCAAGAGATCTCTCAGATACTGGATCACCAACCAGGCAGCATACATCAGCTGATATGAGGCCCCCAACATATATACAGCAGAGAGCTTCCTGGTCTGGACTCAGTCAGAAAAGATACACCTACCCTCAAGAGAGTGGTAACCCCAGAGAGTGGGGAGGTCTGGTGGGCTGGGGTGTGGGGGCGGTGGGGACATCCTTGTGGAGACGGAGGGAGGAGGTATGAGATGTGGAACAGTAAGAGGGTGGACTGGGAGGGGGATAAAATCTGGGCTGTAAAAAAAGATTAAATAAAATAAAACATATATTAAAAATAAAGAAATATCTGTAGCTAGCAAAAATCATACCCATCCTAGAGCACAAGAAAAATCATAATTGTTGCGGCTGTGGAAAATCTGAAGTAGCCCTATATCCCACACCTGGGATTAAAACAAAACAAAAAAAAAAAATCACAGAACATAACTGGGTTTTACAGAAACCAAAATTCTCACTATATTTCCCCCTTTTAGTCCATCAAATCTCTTTTTCTCTTAATGTCCATCACCTATATACAATAAGGGTGATTATGAAAACTATAAGGTAAAAATTATATTTGCAATATTCAGTCCATTTGCATTTGGGAACCTGGAGAAAGTACTCCGCTATCTGTCCCATCTTGGCAAGTCCAAAGTTCCCTAACCAAATAACTTTCCTATCATAACTTGCATTTATCAACCTAAAAACACCTTTTTAGACCCTAAAACATTTTTTTTACATCCTAAACAACTTAAGCTTTTATGTCTTTAGTCTTTAGTAAGGAAAACTGTAAGACTATAACTATCTAGTCTTCAACCTCATCAGAGACCTGAGAAGGACAACTATTACCACAGTAAACAGGAAGCGCAGACTGGCCTACTTTGTCTTGGCAAAGTTGGTCATCAACTTCCCAGTGTACCGTATGTTCATGGTTTGGACAGCCTGCTGTCAGCAGTCAAAGTCAGGGACAGGTTTTTGTTTGTTTATTTTGTCTTTTGTTTTCTAGTTATTTTATTTTGTTGTGCCACAAACAAAGCAAGCTCATTGCAGAAGCTCTTCAATGAATGCCCACCATGTTTTTTGAAGTAGGTTGGAGTGCTGCCAGGAGCTGATGTGTTTCTCTGTCAGCAAAGTAATTTATTATTAAAACATTAAATGCCATATTCTGCAGATCTCCAGTGTGCTTGAGAGCCATCTATCTATCCAAAGTATATCTGAGTGCACAAACGTTGCTTGTCTCCAGCTTAATTTATTTTCTACTTAATTTTGAAAACATACACAAGAGACTAAATAAAGCTTATTTCTGTAATTAAATAAACTAGTACCTAACAAGACTACAACTTTGATTATTTATAGGTGGTTAACTAGTAACTTGTATCTGTTTTTCTTTAAATAATAAATTTTTTATTATTTAAATGTATTTATTCATCAAACATATTAATAATACTGAGTATTTTGAGAAACAAATAATACATAAAACATTTGTTCAACTTTTATATTCATATCCTTTCATACTCTAAAATATCATTAATGAATATTTAATACTATCCATAGCTGAGGATTCTAATCTAATGTTGAATACTAAATTGTTTCAAAACATACAAAAAAAGCCCTTATATGATACCACCTGACATAGTGAGAGAATATTTAAAACACATTATATATTTGTGTACATTGTCTAACAATCAGTTTACTTAAAAAAGATTATCAGTGTTTCTAGGAGAGAAATTATTTTATCAATAAGCATATTTAAAATTTTCAAAATAGCAAAAACTCAAGCACAGAGAGAAAAATTATCAATAATATTTCCATGATGTTTGTAGAACATGATTTTAATATTTTCAACTGTTAATCTTCAACAAACAGAATAACTATTTTAAGATATATTCTGTTTTCATTTCTGATTTTATTAATTTGGATACTGTCTCTGTGCCTTCTGGCTAGTCTGGCTAAGGGTTTATCTGTCTTGTTGATTTTTTTCAAGGAACCAACTTGTAGTTTTGTTGATTTTTTTTTCATATAGTTCTTTTTGTTTCTATTCAGTTGATTTCAACCCTGAGTTCCTGTCTACTCCTCTTGGGTGTATCTGCTTCTTTTTGTTCTAGAGCTTTCAGGTGTGCTGTCAAGCTGCTAGTGTAAGCTCTCTCCAGTTTCTTTTTGAAGGCACTTAGAGCTGTGGGTTTTCCTCTCAGCACTGCTTTCATTGTGTCCCATAAGTTTTGGTATGATGTGTCTTCACTTTCATTAAATTCTAAAAAGCCTTTAATTTCTTTCTTTATTTCTTCTTTGACCAAGTTATCACTGAGTAGAGCATTGTTCAGTTTCCGTGTGTATGTGTGGTTTCCGTTGTTTTCTTGGTATTTAAGACCAGCCTTAGTCTGTGGTGATCTGACAGGGTGCATGGGATTATTTCAATCTTGTATCTGTTGAGGCCTGTTTTGTGGCCCATTATATGGTCAGTTTAACAGAAGGTACCATGAGGTGCTGCGAAGTATATTCTTTTGCTTTAGGATGAAATATTCTATAAATATCTGTTAGATCCATTTGGTTCATAAATTCTGGTAGTTTCACTGTGTCTCTGTTTACTTTTTGTTTCAATGACCTGCCCATTGCTGAGAGTGGGATGTTGAAGTCTCCCACTATTATTGTGTGAGCTGCAATGTGTGCTTTGAGCTTTAGTAAAGTTCGTTTTATTAATGTGGGTGCCCTTGCATTTGGGGCATAGATGTTCAGAATTGAGAGTTCATCTTGGTAGATTTTTTCCCTTGGACCAGTATGAAGTGTCCTTCCTTATTATTTTTTTGATGACTTTTGGTTGAAAGTTGATTTTTATTGGATATTAGAATGGCTACCCCAGCTTGTTTCTTGGAACCATTTGCTTGGAGAATTGTTTTCCAGCCTTTTACTCTGAGGTAGTGTCTGTCTTTGTCACTGAGGTGCGTTTCCTGTATGTAGCAAACTGTTGGGTCCTGTTTACATATCCAGTCTATTAGTCTATGTCTTCTTATTAGGGAATTGAGTTCATTGATGTTCAGAGATATTGAGGAAAAGTAATTGTTTCTTCCTGTTATTTTTGTTGTTAGAGGTGGAATTATGTTTGTGTGGCTATCTTCTTTTGGGTTTGTTGAAAGATTACTTTCTTGTTTTTTCTAGGGTGTAGTTTCCCTCTTTGTATTGGTATTTTCCATGTATTATCCTTTGAAGGGCTGGATTTGTGAAAAGATATTGTGTACATTGGTTTTGTCATAGAATATCTTGGTTTTTCCATCTATGGTAATTGAAAGTTTTTCTGAGTATAGTAGCCTGAACTGGCATTTGTGTTCTCTTAGGGTCCGTATGACATCTGCCCAGAATCTTCTAGCTTTCACTGTCTTTGGGAAGAAGTCTGGTGTAATTCTGATAGGTCTACCTTTATATGTTACTTGACTGCTTTTAATATTCTTCCTGTGTTTTGATTATTATGTGATGGGAGGATTTTCTTTTCTGGTGCAGTCTACTTGGAGTTCTGTAGGTTTTTTGTATGTTCATGGGTATCTCTTTCTTTAGGTTAGGGAAGTTTTTTCTATAGTTTTGTTGAAGATATTTACTGACCCTTTACGTTGGGAATTGTCTCTCTCTTCTATACCTATTATTCTTAGGTTTCATCTTCTCACTGTGTCCTGGCTTCCTGGATGTTTTGGGTCAGGAGCTTTTTGCTTTTTGCGTTTTCTTTGACTGTTGTGCCAATGTTTCCTATGGTATCTTCTGCACCTGAGAGTCTCTCTTCTACCTCTCGTATTCTGTTGGTGATGCTTGTTGGTGGCTCCTGATTTCTTTCCTAGATTTTCTAACTCCAGGGTTGTCTCCCTTTGTGATTGCTTTATTGTTTCTATTTCAACTTTTAGATCTTGGATAATTTTGTTCGTTTTCTTTTTCTGCAATTCTTTAAGGGATTTTTATGTTTCATCTTTAAGGGCTTCTACCTGTTTACCTGTGTTCTCCTGTATTTCTATAAGGGTGTTATTTATGTCCTTCTTAAAGTCCTGTATCATAATCATGAGAAGAGATTTTAGATCCAAATTTTACTTTTCCAGTGTGATGGTCTATCCAGGACTTATTATAGTGGGAGAATTGCGTTCTGATGATGCCAAGTAACCTTGGTTTTTGTTGCTGATGTTCTTATGCTTGCCTCCCACCACCTGATTATCTCTAGTGCTACCTGCCCTCCATATATCTGACTACAGCCTATCCTTCCTGTGATCCTGGTTGTGTCAGAACTCCTCAGAGTTCATCTGTCTCTGTGATCCTGTGATTCTAGGATCCTAGGATCCTAGGATCCTGGGCTTGTTAGAGCAACTGTGAGTGGAGCTTCCTCAGTGTTGTGGGACTGGGTGCGGAGTTCATGCCTAAAGTCTGCTCGTGGTACCAGCCCAGACTAGAAGGAAACCATGCCACTAGTTGGGCGGACTTCCTGGGTGCCTGGGTCCCACTGGTCCTGGTTACTCCTGGTGTTGGGGCAGATGTTGTGTCCCCCTCACCTCTGATCCTATGATCCTGGATGTGCTCTAATTTGTATTTCTTAATTATCCTAAACTGTTTACACAGTAGCTTTCAAGGACTTGAACTTTATATCAAGACTTTAAAGGAGTTGCATATGTACAGTATTTTAAACATAAGTTGAAACATGTACTCAGTATTTTGTAGTAAATGTAACCTTAAGTTTCAATCAATATACAATAATCCATAGCCATATAAACTATCTGAGACTTGTTGATGCTCTTTTAGTCTAAAAGGAGATACTATAATCCATTCTTTTATCTTTTTATTCCTAAATTCTTCCCCTTTTCCTTTTACCCCCTTTCTCCTCCTTTCCCATTTCACTGGATAGGAGAGAAAGAAGGATAGAGGGAAGAAAATGAAAGAGAGAAAGAGATCCCTGCTTCTAACCTCTTTTTTTCATTTCCTCCATGACCATAACCATTAACAACTTGTAACCAAACACCCTAAATGACAACAAACATCCATAACCCATGAAATGACCAAAAACCACCTACCACATCTCTTGAGAACGGGGGTGTCATATTCTTTAGATTGCTCCCTGCTATCTGGGGACAAAGGCATCTTTTGGGATTCTAAAAAAAAATTATCATTTTGGTCAAGTCCTGGGAGAGATAGCTGTATCATTTGCTGTCCAGTCTCTGTGGGATATGAAAGTGCAGGGCTTAACTGAGGTCCTGGCTGAAGCAGTCTGTGAGGCTGGACCATTTGAGCTAGCCGCTTTAAGCTTGTCCTGGATGCGAATTTTTGAGGAAACAGCAACTGAAGTAGTCTGTGAGGCTGGATCACCTGAGCAACTTAGTTTGTCCTAATTGGTGTCTGGTCCTTTTGCTCTGCAAACACTAACTTTTAAAGGTGATATTGTAGATACTTTTCTACATTAACATATGTATGGAATGTACAGTGTGCACAAGTTAGTTAAGCAGTTAGTTAATGATGATTCTCTGTTTGAAGGAGTGAAAGACATCTGTTAACTTCACAAGTCCGTTTGGACTGCATAACCAAACCTAATATAAGTCTCCATTTGTGCTATATGAAAGGAAGGCATATAATAATATATCATGAGGACCAGGAAGTTAACAAGATTCATTGGCTTATTCATGTCTCAGTTAGCAGGTAGTCTTCCCCGGTCAAATCTAATCTTTGTAAATTTTAATCACAAACATATCTTTTTCTTCCATGTACAAACAAACAAAACTGTGTCCCCAATGCAAAACTGTTGTAGGCTTCCATTCTGATGTTAGCATATCTTTATAGTATACAGGCTGATTAAATGCCAGTTTTTTTTCTATAACCCAGTGTGTTTCTGCTGTTATTCCTTTTTCATTAACATTAAGAAAATTTAAGGTTAACAGGGCATTATTTAGTCTGTGCCTGGGGGTCTTTACTCTTCCTTTTTTATTTATAAGAATTTCCTTTAAAGTACAATTAGATCTTTCTATAACTGCTTGTCCTGTAGTATTGTGTGGTATACCACAATGTGCTTTACATTATCATATGCAGAGAATTGCTTCACCTTACTGAAGACATGCATGGCATTTTCAGTCTTAATTTGTGAAGGTATCCCCATAATTCTCATTATTTCCAATAAATGTGTAATTACAGAATTAACTTATTCAGAACTCAAAGCAGTTGCCATTTGGAACCCCAAATATGTTTCAATGGTATGGTATACAAACTTTAATTTCCCAAGTTTCTCAAAATGAAAGACATCCATTTGCCAGACTTCATTTCTTTTGGTACCCCTAGAGTTAATTCTGACAAATGGAATTTGTTGAGGTTTGGTCTGTTGCTATGTATTGTAATGCTAAATTCTATACTAGAAGGTCTAGGCCTATGAGTGAATTCTCAGGTTTACAAGATTTTGTTGTGAAAACTTTGTGCATTAATTTAAAACTATTGGTTAAATAATATTGGCAATTTTATTTAACAACCAATTACTAGAGAGATTAGAGGTAGGTGGGCTTTGAGTTACTTTGTTTGGGGTGGAGAAGAGAGAGGAAAATGAAGAGATTAGGGAGAGAAGGAAGAGATTGAGAGGAGAGGAGAGCTGCCATGAGGGGGGATTGACCATGAGCACACGGCCAGGAGAAACATCAATTATTTGGGGTACACTGCTGGGGAGGTAGCCAGACCAGCAGTTAGAAAAGTAGATTAGGGGTAACTCCACAGCAATTGTCAAAGCCAAATAAAATAACCTTAATCTGAGTCTCATTTATTTGGAAGCTAGTTGGGGATAAGTTTCAATTGGTTGTCTATAGGAGTTTGGTTATACAAAGAATAAGTAGGTCATTTTATATATATATATATATATATATATATATATATATATAAAATTGCCTTAGCTTGTTGCCAAGTGATAGAAATATTTTTCTTTAAATTTCTACTGTTAACATAATGTTTTTCATGAATGTTTGAGGCTTCTAACATATTTTCCAATAATAATTTCATGATTTTCTTGTGCCAGTGTACCTGGCAAACCTGTATGAGACTGAATATGAGTAACATATAATGGACAGTTTCTATTTCTGATTTTCTGTTGCAATTGCATAAATAACAAGGTTACTTCTGAACCATCAGGAACAAATTCAGCAGTTTCTATACAAACTAGGTCTTTGTGCATATCAAGAGTGAGTAATTATATTAAGAGATTCAGGAAAATCTAGTAATACCATAAGGATTGTATGCAACTTTGATTTTTGAACTGAAGAACACTGGCTTTGTATTACTTTGTTTATTTTGTCTGACTTTTAGCCTACCATTCCAATTCCCAATTAATTTTATCAGTATAGAATGTAGGTGCTTCAAAACTTAGCATTTTTTTCACAGTATGTGGGAGAATCCAATTAGTTCTTTGTATAAACTACAGATGCTTGTTTTTAGAATATTTGTTATTAATTTCTCCTAGATAGTTGCTACAAGCTCTTTGCCAATCTTAACCAGTTACCCACAGTGACATAATCTGAGCATTAGCAAAAAGGCACTACAATTTTGTAACGGTCTGTTCCTGACAATTGTTGTAGTTTTATTCCATCTTTTATGATTAATTCAGACACTGTTTCTATGTGAGTCTTTAACTTTGTATTTGTTTACATGCTAAGATGATATATTCCATAATACCATCTTCTCTTTGAATAATGAGCCCAGTAGGAGAATGAGCTGAAGGCAAAATAACCAAAATATAATCTGTGGATAAATTCTATCCACATATGCATCTTGAAGTCTCTGTTCTACCAGAGTTTACTCTCTCTGCTTTAGCTGTTGACCATCTTGGATTGGTTAGGTCTAAATATCCTTGTAACTTTTTGAAACAAATTACTTAACTCATGGGTAGTTAATCAAATTATTAGCTGTAGCCAATTAATATCTTCATTAATTTTTGAAAGTGATTAAGAGTTCACAACTGATCTCTATAGATCTGTACCTTGTGGTCAAAATTTTTTGTAGACTTATTTTATGACCCAAATAATTAATAGGATCTCCTCTCTGCACTTTTTTTCAGGAGCAATCTGTATCCCACAGCATGGCAGAATTCTTCATGTTTCCTTACACGTTTTCTCTAAAGTATCTGTTTAGAATCAGCCAGCAAAATATCATCCAGGTAATAATAAGTAGTAAATTGAGGAAATTGCCTACAAATTATTCCTTGTGGTTCTTGCACAAAATATCGACATAAAGTTGATCTATTTAACATTCCCTGAGAAAGAACTTTTCAATGATATCTCTATTGGACCAGTGTTACTTTATGTCTGTACTCAGAAAGCAAACCTTTCCCTATCATGCTCATGCAAAGGGATTGTGAAAAAGAAAATCTTTGAGTCAATTCCTATCATAGGCCATGACTTAGATAATAAAGAAGGTAAAGGAATTCTAGGTTATAAAGGACCCATTACTCTAGTTCATGACTCTTAAATCTGTTAATACTCTCAAATTTCCCGATTTCTTTTTATAACAAACACAGGAGAATTCTATGGGTCGTTAAGCTGTTCTGTATGTTGAGCCTCCAGCACCTGCAATTTTTCCTTAGTTAAGGGCCACTGATCTACCCACATGGGCATGTCAGTCAGCCATTTTAAGGGTAGACTCATTAATATTTCAGTAATGTCCCCTCTTATAAATTTGAAAGCTAAATTCCTGTGATATCCTGTGTTTGGACAATTGGCACAGCCCATGATTGTTTTTGATGACACATGTCAATACCTTCCCCAGAAGTATCTACCATTCCCTAATGGTAATGGCTAATTTCATCATGAGCTCTTTCTGGGATTGTTTCTACAATATTAATTTGTGTACCCCATTGTTGTAAAAGATATCTTTCCTATAAGTTTATGGGTCTGTCAGGTGCAAAAGATCTCAACTTCCCTTTTGTTCTTCTGATTCCACACATTTAACCCTTTGTACACTTTGCTTTATTTGAGAAAATTTATCAATTCTAACAAACTGTGTATGAACCTTCTGAACTGACCATTTTGCATTCCAGGATTTTGGGGAAATGATAGTCACATCAGCTTCTGTATCCACCAAACCTATCTCAAAATCATTCATTTGCAACTTTAATTTTGGTTTCTGATTGATAACCACTGTTGGCCAGAACACACATTTTCAGTACTCCCAAATCCTCCTTTTCTTCTACTGGAGCAGCCTTGCCCTTAATGTAGGGAAGTAGTATCAGTTTGAGCAATTCTTCCCCCTGCATTTATTTGCATCCTTATTTTTTACATATGCCATAATTTTAATTTCTTCTTTGAAATGCCTATCTATAATACCTGTATCACAATGAATCCTTGGGAAGTTAATCCACTTGTCCCCAAGATCATCCCACTGTCTCTGAAGGCAAAGGACCGAACATCAGTGGTTATTTTGTAACTTGGAATTTTGCCTTCAGTGGCATGAATGAGATAAGTAGTACTTAGTTGTGTTTTTCTGCCTGCTTGTTGTCTCATGGCTGACCAGAAGGAAAAGTCTTGTATTTTTTGCTGTGAGGCCTCGAGCTGGCAAGCTCCTCAATTTCATTTACTGATGACAAGAGATTGTGTATATCTCTCCTAGACTTGCACTCATTAGTTCTAAGGCATCCCTTGCCACAGCTCCTACACACCATGGAAAGCTTAGGCATTCTTTTTGGTTTATATATTGAGAACCCATTGTCACCAAAACCAGTTAATTTCCTTCTCTGCCAGAAAGTACTGTATTTCTCACAGTTAATGGCATCAGTCATTTTGTGCTCCGAGACAGACATTTAGCAGCTTGCTGACAGTTTCTTTGTAAATGACCGAATTCACTGCAATTAAAGCACTGCAATTACTTTGTTATCTGAGACTTCTAGCTATAGCTTGTCCTATGATATTGGTTTGATGCACCTGAGAGGCATCATCAGTCATGTCCCTTATCCACTCATCCATTGGTGTTGCGTGTGCCTTAAACAGTCTAATAGCTCTTTTATATTTGGCATTAACATTCTCAAATGCCAACGTCTCTATCAACACCTGCCTCACATCTGGGTCTGATAAGGCTTTGTTTACAGCTGAAACCAATCTTTGCAAGAAATCTGTGAAGGTTTCCAAGATCCTTCTACAATTTTAGTGAATGAGGTGGAACTATTCCCAGCATCCTCAAGCTTTTACCAAGCTCTTAAAGCTGCCAAGTGACATTAATCTATATAATGGCATCATCAAATCAAATTTGTTCTTGTAGGTCATAATACGACCCTTCACCAAGCAATTGATCTTAAACAACATTCATTCCCTTTACTCTACATTGTTGTTCAATATTCATGGCTTCCACACTCTGCCACATTAATCACTGTGACTGCTGACCAGCCTCCAGCATGGCTATTACCAAACCTTTCCAGTCATGGGGAATAACTCTATTTTTTGCTAGGACAATTACTTAATATTCATTTAACATAAGGGGAATGTATTCCATAGGAAATAATAACCTCTCTAAAATGCCTCAGATCTCTCATTTCTATAGGATGCCACATTATCTCATCAAAATCATGATTAACACCATTAGCAGGCATGTGCTACACAATTACTGGTAAAAACCAGTGGTGATTTTATAATTCCAGGCCATCCTTCTGGTGGCACACTTGGCTGAAGATTAACCCTTTCTCTTCAAATGAGCTGTTTTTCTTTAACCCTGTGACCCAGCATGGCCTCCTGCTCCTCCTGCCTTGCCAAAGGCCTTCAGGAACTTGAAACTGAGAGTGTGCTATGCAGGGTAGGCCCACTATCTGCCTTCTAGCTCAGTTTGCTTCCCTCTTTCATCCTGGAAAGAACACCCACTGTCATCAGGTCTGAAACTTTTTGTTTCCCCTTTTCCAGCACTATTCACTTCCCAAGTGCTTCCAACACTACCAGGAATCTCCCCCGGTACACAGCTAATTTTGTAACACTTTTAAAAAGAATGAGAGAACAGAATGCCCCTTCTGGGTTTCCTGTTTTATCCATTTTTTTTTTTTTTTTTGCTTTGTAGACCCTTTCATATTCACTTGCAACTTTTCAATCATTCAGTCATTCTCTCACTCTTTTTTGAAACAGAATACAGAAGAAGGAGGAGGAGGAGGAAGAAGGAGAAGGAGGAGGAGGTGAAGGTGAAGAAGGGGAAGCAGGAAGGGAAGGGGAAGGAGAAGGAGAAGAAAAAATAGAAAATCCCCACTGGGAGCATAGCTGGGGAAAACCTAGTGGTAGCAGCCCCAATAAACTTTTTGCTTGTGACCTGAAACAGAATATCCATCCTTTCCTTTCTTGCTGCTTCCTCTATGGCATTAGAAACCAAGTTTTCCATTATGCCTAGCCTCACATCTGGACACTACTCATAGGCATATGCTTTTGGGCTACTTTATTGGGTTCTATTATCTACCACGCTTACATGCCTTATTCTACCCCAACCCCTTCCAAGTCTCCAACCCTAGGTAGAAGAGAAAGAAAGTTAGAGGAAAAGTGGGTGTAGATCTCTTTAGACTACTTCCTGACGGCGAGGGGTATCAAGGTCCTTGGAGGCAGTCATCAGAGTATTTGTAACCAGCAATCTACAATCCATCAAGAAACTATCCAGCAATCCAGTAATCCAGCAATCCAGTAATCCAGCAATCCAGTGATACAGCAATCCAGCAATAGCAAAATCAGCAAATGCAACAGCAGGAACTACCAGCAGCAGGGATCAGCAACAGGGGCAGGAGCCACCTCAGCCCCTTTCTTGGCTCTCAGATTTATATACCCTCTCAAGAGTCCTCAGAATTCCAAACATAAACTATCTTCAGCTGATAAAATTATACCCCTACTAGAACATAAGAAAAATCATTGTTAATGGCTATAAACAAACTGAAGCATATTCCATACCTGGAATTAAAACAAAAACATAAGCATATAACATAACTGGATTTTTAAAGAAACCAGAAATTTAACTACAGAATAGTTTTCACTATCCTAGGTTTTTGTTATTCCAAATGAATTTGCAAACTACTCTTTCTAACTCTATGAAAAATTGAGTTGGAATTTTGATGGGGATTGCAATAAATCTGTAGATTGCTTTCAGAAAGATGGTCAATTTTTACTATATCAGTCCTGCTAATCCATAAGCATGGGAGATTTTCCATCTTCTGAGATCTTCTTCGATTTCTTTCTTCAGAGCCTTGAAGTTCTTGTCATAGAGATATTTCACTTGCTTGGTTAGAGTCACTTTAAGGTTCGTTACTATTGTAAATGGTGCCACTACCCTCATTTCTTTCTCAGCCTGTTTATCATTTGTGTAGAGGAAGGCCACTGATTTGTTAGAGTTAAATTTCTATCTAGCCACTTTGCTGAAGTTGTTTATCAGATATAGAAGTTCTCTGGTGAAACTTTTGGGGTCACATAAGTATACTATCATATCATCAGCAAATAGTGATATTTTGACTTCTTCCTTTCCAATTTGTATTCCTTTGACCTAATATTGTTGACTAGTTGCTCTAGCTAGGACTTTGAGTACTATATTGAATAGGTAGGGAGAATGAGCAACCTTGTCTAGTTCCTGATTTTAGTGGGATTTCTTCAAATTTCTCCATTTATATATATATACTTTTAAAGATTTATTTATTTATTATATGTAAGTACACTGTAGCTGTCTTCAGACACTCCAGAAGAGGGCGCCAGATCTCATTACGGATGGTTGTGAGCCACCATGTGGTTGCTGGGATTTGAACTCTGGACCTTCGGAAGAGCAGTCGGGTGCTCTTACCCACTGAGCCATCTCACCAGCCCCTCCATTTATATTTTTATATTTTATACTTTGATATTGGTTTCTGGTTTGTTGTATATTGCTTTTACTATGTTTATAAATGGACCTTGAATTCCTGATCTTTCCAATACTTTTACCATGAAGGGGTAAAGAACTTTGTCAAATGATTTCTCAGCATCTAATGAAATGACCTGTTTTTTTTTCCTTTGAGTTTGTCTATAGAGTAGATTATGTTGATGGGTTGTCTTACATTGAACCATGTCTGAATCCCTAGGATGAAGCCTACTTGATCATAATGGATGATTGTTTTGATGTGTTCTTGGATTCGGTTGGAGAGAATTTTATTGAGTATTTTTGCATCGATATTCATAAGGGAAACTGGTCTGAAGTACTCTTTCTTTGTTGGGTCTTTGTGTGGTTTAGGTATGAACATAATTGTGACTTCATAGAATGAATTGGGTAGTGTTCCTTCTTTTTCTATTTTGTGGAATAGTTTGAAGAGCATTGGTATTAGGTCTTCTTTGAAAGTCTGATAGAATTCTGCACTAAACCCATTTGGGCCTGGGCTTTTATGGTTGGGTGACTTTTAATAACTGCTTCTATTCCCTTAGGGGTTATGAGACAGTTTAGATGGTTTATCTGATCCTAATTTAAATTGGTACTTGGCATCTGTGTAGAAAATTGTACATTTCATCTAGATTTTCAAGTTTTATTGAGTATAGGCTTTTGTAGTGGGATCTGATGATTTTTTGGATTTCCTCAGTTTCTGTTGTTATGTCTCCCTTTTCATTTCTGATTTTGCTAATTTGGATACTGTCTCTGTGCCCTCTGGTTAGTCTGGCTAAGGGTTTATCTATCATGTTGATTTTCTCAAAGAACCAGCACCTGGTTTTGTTGATTCTTTGTATAGTTCTTTTTGTTTCTATTGTGTTGATTTCAATCCTGAATTTGATTATCTCCTCCTCTTGGGTGTATTCGTTTCTTTTTATCCTAGAGCTCTCAGGTGTGCTGTCAAGCTGGTAGCATATGCTCTCTCTAGTTTCTTTGTGGAGGCACCCAGAGCTATGAGTTTTCCTCTTAGCACTGCTTTCATTGCATCACATAAGTTTGGATATGTTGTGCCTTAATTTTCATCAAATTCTAAAAGTCTTTATTTATTTCTTCCTTGACCAAGTTATCACTGAGTAGAGCATTGTTCAGCTTCCATGTGTATGTAGGCTTTCTTTTGTTTTTGTTGTTATTGAAGACCAGCTTTAGTCCATGGTGACCTGATAGGATGCATGGGATTATTTCAATCTTAATGTATGTGTTGGTGCCTGTTTTGTGACTGATTATATGGTTTTGGGGAAGGTACTGTGAGGTGCTGTGAAGAAGGTATATTCTTTTGTTTTAGGGTGAAATGTTCTATAGATATATGTTAAATCCACTTGGTTCATAACTTCTATGAGTTTCACTGTGTCTCTGTTTACTTATGTTGGGTATATAAATCATGATCTGTCCATCGATGAGAGTGGGTTGTTGAAGTCTCCCACTATTACTCTGTGAGATTCAATGTGTGCTTTGAGCTTTGGTAAAGTTTCTTTTATGAATGTGGGTGCCCTTGTATTTGGAACATAGATGTTTAAAATTGAGAGTTCATCTTGGTAGATTTTTCCTTTGATAAGTATGAAGTGTCCTTCTATTTCTTTTTTGATAACTTTTGGTTGAAAGTCTATTTTATTGGACATTTGAATGGCTACTCCAGCTTGAATTTGAGACCATTTTCTTGGAAAAAAATTTTCAGCCTATTACTCTGAGGTAGTGTCTGTCTTAGTCACAGAGGTGCATTTCTTGTATGCAGCAAAATACTAGGTTCTATTTACGTATCCAGTCTGTTAGTCTATGTCTTTTTTTTTTTCTTTCTTGGAGAATTGAGTCCATTGATGTTAAGAAATATTAAGGAAAAGTGACTTTTGCTTCCTGTTATTTTTGTTGTTAGAGATGGAATTATGTTTGTGTGGTTATCTTCATTTGGGTTTGTTGAAAGATTACTTTCTTGCTTTTTCTAGGGTGTAGTTCCCCTCCTTGTGTTGTAGTTTTCCATCTATTATCCTCTGTAGGGATGTATTTGTGGTAAGATATTGTGTAAATTTGTTTTTGTCATGGAATATCTTGATTTCTCCATCTAAGGTAATTGAGAATATTGTTGGGTATAGTAGGCTAGGCTGGCATCTATATTCTCTTAGGGTCTATATAACTTCTGCCCAGGATCTTCAGGCTTTAATAGTCTGTGGTGAGATGTCTCATATAATAGTGATAAGTATGATTTTACTTCAGGGAGAATTACCATCCCTCTCATCAAGCTGTATTACAGAGCAATAGTGATAAAAACTAAATGACAATAGCAAAGAGACAGGCAGGTACATCAATGGAACAGAATTGAAGTCCCAGAAATGAACCCACATATTTATGGTCACTTGATCTTTGACAGAGGAGGTGAAATCATCCAGTGGAAAAAAGATAACATTTTCAACAAATGATGCTGGTTCAACTGGAGGTTAGCATGTATAAGAATACAAATTGATCCATTCTTATATCCTTGTACAAAGCTCAAGTCCAAGTGGATCAAGGAACTCCACATAAAACCAGATACACTGGAAATAATAGAAGAGAAAACAGGGAAGAACCTTGAATACATGGGCACAGGGTAAAATTTCCCGAACAGAACACCAATGGCTTATGCTCTAAGATCAAGAATCGACAAATGGGACCTCATAAAATTGCAAAGCTTCTGTAAGGCAAAGGACATGGTCAATAGGACAAATGGCAACCCACAGACTGGGAAAAAAAATCTTTACCCACCCTACATCTGATAGAGGGCTAATATCTAATATATACAAAGAACTCAAGAAGTTAGACTCCAGAGAACCAAATAACCCTATTTAAAAAACAGGGTACAGAGGTAAACAAAGAATTCTCAACTGAGGAATACTGAATGGCTGAGAAACACCTAAAGAAATGGTCAACATCCTTAGTCATCAGGGAAATGCAAATCAAAACAAACCTGAGATTCACTTCACACCAGTCAGAATTACTAAGATCAAAAACTCAGGTGACAGAAGATGCTGGCAAGGATGTAGAGAAAGAGGAACACTCCTCCATTGTTGGTGGGAATGCAAGCTTTTATAACCACTTTGAAAATCTGTCTGGTGGTTCCTGACAAAATTGGACACAGTACTACCTGAGGACCCAGCTATACCATTCCTGAGCTCCAACATATAACAAAGACACATGCTCCCCTATGTTTATAGCAGCATTATTCATAATAGCCAGAAGCTGGAAACAACCCAGGTGTACCCCAACAGAAGATTGGAAAAAGAAAATGTGTTACATTTACACAATGGAGAACTATTCAGCCATTAAAAATAATGACTTAATGAAATTTGCAGGCAAATGGATGGCACTACAAAAATATCATTCTGAGTGAGGTAACCCACTCACAAATGAACATATATGGTATGCAGTCACTGATAAGTAGATATTAGCCCAAAATCTCAGAATACCCAAGATATAATTCATAGCTATATGAAGCTCAAGAAGAAGGAAGACAAAAGTGTGGATGCTTTAGTCCTTTGAAGGCAGAACAAATACTCAAGGGAGGAAATTTGGAGATAAAAGTGTGGAGCAGAAACTGTAGAAAAGGCTATCCAGAGTGTCTTAGTCAGGGTTTCTATTCCTGCACAAAGATCATGACCAAGAAGCAAGTTGGGGAGAAAAGGGTTTATTTGGCTTACATTTTCATGCTGCTCTTCATCACCAAAGAAGTCAGGACTGGAACTCAAGCAGGTCAGGAAGCAGGAGCTGATGCAGAGGCCATGGAGGGATGTTCTTTATTGGCTTTCCTCCCCTGGCTTGCTCAGCCTGCTCTCTTATAGAACCCAAGACTACCAGCCCAGAGATGGCACCACCCACAAGGGGCCTCCCCCCTTGATCACTAATTAAGAAAATGCCTTACAGTTGTATCTCATGGAGGCATTTCCTCAACTGAAGCTCCTTTCTCTGTGATAACTCCAGCTGTATCAAGTTGACACAAAATTAGCCAGTACACAGAGGCTGCCCCACCTGTGGATCCATCCCATAAACAGACACCAAACCCAGACACTATTGTGGATGCCAAGAAATGCTTGCTTACAGGAGCCTGATATAGCTGTCTCCTGAAAGTCTCTGCCAGAGTCTAACAAATACAGATGCAGATGCTCACAATCAACCATTGGGCTGAGCACAGGGTCCCCAATGGAGAAGTTAGAGAAAGGACTGAAGGAGCTGAAGGGGTTTGCAACTCCATAGGAAAAAGAGCAATATCAACCAACCAGATCCCCCAGAGCTCCCAGGGACTAACCCACAAAACAAAGAGTACACATGGAGGGACCCATGACACTAGCCACATATGTAGCAGAGGATGGTCTTTTCGGAAATCAGTGTGAGGAGAGACCATTGATCTTGGGAAGGCTTGATGCCCCAGTGTAGGGGAATGCCATGGTAGGGAGGTGGGATTGGGTCGGTGGGTGAGTGGTGGAGCACCCTCACAGAATCAGGGAGAGGGAGGATATGATAAGGGTTTTCCTGAGGGGAAACTGGGAAGGCAGATAACATTTGAAATGTAAATAAATAAAATATCCAATTAAAAAAATCACTACAGAAAATAGAGAGCATCTTAAAAAAAATGGCACTTGTCAAAATGGATGGCTGCATGCAGAAAAGGGCAAATTTTCTATATTTATTACTTTGTATAAAACTCAGCTCAAAATGGATCAAGGACCTCAACATAAGCCCAGACAGTCTTAATCTGGTAAAAGAGTAAATGGAAATAGTCTTGAATGCATTGGCACAGGAAATGACTTCTGAACAGGATACCAGTAGAACAGGCACTAATAACAACAATTAGTAAATGAGACCTTATGAAACTTAATCGCTTCTGAATGGCAAAGAACAGTCATTCAGACAAATCAGCAGGCTACAGAGAGGAAAACAGATCTTTAGCAACTACTTATCCAAAAGAGGGCTAATATCTAAAACATACAAAGAACTAAAAAACAAACTGGACATCAAGAAAACAAACAGCCCAAATTAAAAAAAAATGGGGTACAGATCTAAATAGAGTTTTCAAAAAAAATGAAACAGGAATGGTTGAAAGACACTTTCAAAATATTGTGCATCTTTAGTCATCAGGTAAACGCAAGTAAAAAGTACTTTGTGATTTCATCTTACTTGTAAAAATGCCCAGGATTGATGAAGCAAATGACAGCTGATGTTGTCAAAGAAGTGGAGTAGTGAGATGCTCCTCTGTTGCTAATGGGCACACAAACTTGTCAAGCTATTATGGGCAGTTCCTCAGGAGGCTAGGAGAAGATCTACCTCAAAACCTAGTTTTACCACTCTTGGGAATACATCCAAAGAATGCAACATCAGGGACACTTGATCAACTGTGGTCATTGCTGTTCTCCTCATAATTGGAAATTGGAAATAACCTCGATGTTCATCAATAGGTAAATGAAAAATAAAAATGCTATACAGAGAAACCCTGGGGGGGGGAGGAGGAAACACGAAACACATACCTATCTATCTATCTATCTATCTATCTATCTATCTATCTATCTATCTCATGAGACAGGGTTTCTCTGTGTAGCCCTGGCTGTCCTGGAACTCACTTTGTAGACCAGGCTGGCCTCGAACTCAGAAATCTGCCTGCCTCTGCCTCCCGAGTGCTGAGATTAAAGGTGTGTGCCACCACGCCGGATACATACATCTCTTAAAGAAATACAGAACAACATAATAAAACAGGTGAAGGAATTGAACAAAACCATCCAGGACCTAAAAATGGAAACAGAAACATTAAAGAAATAACAAAGGGAGACAATCCTGGAGATGGAAAACCTAGGAAACAGAGCAGGAGTCACAGATGCAAGCAAGCATCAACAACAGTATACAAGACATAGAAGATACCGCAGAAGACATTGACATAACAGTCAATGAACATACAAAAAGCAAAAAACTCCTAACTCAAAATATTCAAGAATCCAGGATACAGGAAAAGACCAAACCTAAGAATAATAGGTATAGATGAGAGTGAAGATTCCCAGCTTAAAGGGCCAGCAAATATCTTCAACAAAATTATAGAAGAAAGCTTCCCTAACCTAAACAAAGATATGCCCATAAAAATACAAGAAACCTAAAGAACACCAAACAAATGGGACCAGAAAAGAAATTCCTCCTGTCACATAATAATTAAAATACCAAATGCATAGAAAAAAGAAAGAATATTGAAAGCAATAAGGGAAAAGGTGTTGAAGTTGGTGTCCTGAGCAGACCTTGGGTTGGAACTCTGCAGCCAGTCTCAAAACACCCAGAAGAAACTCCACTCCCAGTTGCTACAACATGCCCAGGATCCCTGGACCTCAGGATCCCAGGATCTTGGTCATACCAGGATCTCAGGGTCTCAGAGGCAGCTTGACTTCCAGGAACTCTGACACACCCAGGATTTCAGGACCCCAGGATCCCAGAGGCAGCTGAACTCTGAGGAATTCTAACTCAACCAGGATCACAGGAAGGACAGGCTCCAGTCAGATATAGCAAGGGCAGGTAGCGCTAGAGATAATCAGATGGTGGGAGGCAAGCATAAGAACAGAAACAACAGAAACCAAGGTTACCTGACATCATTAGAACCCAATTCTCCCACCATAGTAAGTCCTGGATATACCATAACACTGGAGTTGCAAGATTTGGATCTAAAATCACCTCTCATGATGATGATAGGGGACTTTAAGAAGGACATAAATAACTCCCTTAAGGAAATACAGGAGAACACAAGTAAACAGGTGGAAGCCCTTAAAGAGGAAACACAAAAATCCCTTAAAGAAGTACAGGAAAACACAATCAAACAGGAGAAGGAAATAAACAAAACCATCCAAGATCTAAAAAAATGGAAATATAAACAACAAAGAAATCACAAAGGGAGACAACCCTGGAATTAGAAAATCTAGGAAAGAAATTAAAGTAATAGATGCAAGCATCACCAACAAAATACAAGAGATAGAAGAGAGACTCTCAGGTGCAGAAGATACTATAGAAAACATTGACAAAACAGTCAAAGAAAATGAAAAAAGCAAAAAGCTCTTGACCCCAAATATCTAGGAATCCAGGACACAATGAGAAGACCAAACCTAAGGATACTAGGTATAGAAGAGGAGAAGATTTCCAACTTAAAGGGCCAGTAAATATCTTCAACAAAATTATAGAAGAAAACTTCCCTAACCTAAAGAAAGAGATGCCCATGAACATACAAGAAGCCTACAGAACTCCCAAGTAGCCTCCACCAGAAAAGAAATTCCTCCCATCACAAAATAATCAAAACACCAAATGCACTAAACAAAGAAAGAATATTAAAAGTAGTAAGGGAAAAGTGTCAATTTACATATAAAGGTAGACCTATCAGAATTACACCAGATTTCTCACCAGATAATATGAAAGCCAAAAGGTCCTGGGCAGATCTCATACAGACCCTAAGAGAATACAAATGGCAGCCTAGGCTACTATACCCAGCAAAACTCTCAATTACCATAGATGGAGAAACCAAGATATTCTATGACAAAACCAAATGTACACAATATCTCTCTACAAATCCAGCCCTACCAGTGCAAGGAGGGAAAACACCAGTGCAAGAGGGAAACTACACACTTGAAAAAACAAGAAAGTAATCTTTTAACAAACCCAAAAGAAAATAGCCACACAAACATATTTCTACCTCTAACAACAAAAATAACAGGAAGTAACAATCACTTTTCCTTAAGATTTCCTAACATCAATGGACTTCATTCCCCAATAAAAAGACATAGACCAACAGACTAGATTCGTAAACAGGACTCAACATTTTGCTACATACGGGAAATGCACCTCAGTGACAAAGACAGACACTACCTCAAAGTAAAAGGCTAGAAGAAAATTTCCAAGCAAGTACTCCCAAGAAACAAGCTGGGGTAGCCATTCTAATATCCAATAAAATAGACTTTCAACCAAATATCAAAAATGGAGAAGGATACTACATTCTCATCAAAGGAAAAACCCACCAAGATGAACTCTCAATTCTGAATATCTGTGCCCCAAATGCAACAGTACCCACATTTGAAAAACAAAAACAAAACAAAACAAAAACAAGAAAAAACAAAACAAATAAGCAAAACAAAACAAAACAAAAACCCTGAAGGTCAAAACACACATTGAACTTCACACAATAATAGTAGGAGACTTCAACACCCCACTCTAACCAATGGACAGCTCGTGGGAACAAACTACACAGAGATACAATGAAACTAATTGAAGTTATGAACCATATGGTCTTATAAGATATCTATAGAACATTTCACTCTAAAACAAAAGAATATACATTCCTTTCAGCACCTCATGGTACTGTCTCAAAAATTGACCATATAATTGAACACAAAACAAACCTCAACAGATACAAGCACATTGAATTAATCCCATCATTGAATTCTATCATACCAGGGACTAAGGCTGGCCTTTAATAACAACAACAACAACAAAAAACAACAGAAAACACATATACCCATAGAAGCTGAACAACTATCTATTCAATGATAACTTGGTCAGGGAAGAAATTAAGAAAGAAAGTAAAGACATTTCGAATTTAATGAAAATGAATGCACAACATAGCCAAACTTATTGGACACAATGAAAGCAGTCCGAAGAGGAAAACCCATAGCCCTGAGTGCCTCCATAAAGAAATTGGAGAGATCATATACTAGTAGCTTAACAGCACATCTGAAATCTCTAGAACAAAAAGAAGCAAATATACCCAAGAGGAGTAGATAGCAGGAAATAATCAAATTCAGGGCTGAAATCAACCAAGTAGAAACAAAGAGAACTATATGAAAAATCAACAAAACCAGGAGCTGGTTCTCTGAGAAAATTAACAAGATAGATAATCCCTTAGCTAACAAAGTAACAAGAGGGTACAGAGACAATTAACAAAATCAGAAATGATAAGGGGGAGATAACAACAGAAGCTGAGGAAATTAAAAAATAATCAGGTGCTACTACAAAAATCTACATTTAACAAAACTGAAAAATCTAGATGAAATGGATAATTTTCTTGACAGATACTAGGTGCCAAAGTTAAATCAGGATCAGATAAACCATCTAAAGCATCCCATAAGCCCTAAGAGAATAGAAGCAGTTATTAAAAGTCTCCTAACCAAAAAATGCTCAGGGCCAGATGGTATTAGTACAGAATTCTGTCAGACCTTTAAAGAAGACGTAATACTAATAATCTTCAAACTTTCCACAAAATAGAAAAAGAAGAAACACTACCTAATTCATTTTATGAAGGAACAGTTAGGCTGATACCTAAACCATACAAAGACCTAACAAAGAAAGAGAACTGCAGACAAATTTCCTTATGAATATCGATGCAAAAATACTCAACCAAATCCAAGAACAGATCAAAATGATCATTCATCATGATCAAGTAGGGTTCATCCCAGGGATGCAGAGATGGTTCAATATATGGAAATACATCAATGTAGTCCACTATTTAAACAAACCGAAAGAAAAAAAAAATCCCCACATGATTATCTCATTAGATGCTTAAAAAGCCTTTGACAAAACACAACACTCCTTCATGTTAAAAGTATTGGAAAGATCAACAATTCAAGGTCCATACATTAATATAATAAAAGCAATGCACAGCAAACCAATAGCCAACAGCAAACTAAAATGAGAGAAACTCAAAACAATATCATTAAAATCAGTGACAAGACAAGGCTGCCCACTCTCTCCCTACCTATTCAATATATACTCAAAATTCTAGGCAGAATAATTAGTCTACAGAAGGAGATAAAAGGGATACAAATTGGGAAGGAGGAAGTTAAGATATCATAACTTGCAGATGATATGATAGTGTACTGGCTAGTTTTGTGTCAACTTGACACAGCTGGAGTTATCACAGAGAAAGGAGCTTCAGTTGGGGAAATGCCTCCAAGAGATCCCATTGTAAGGCATTTTCTCAATTAGTGATCAAGTGAGGAGGTCCCCTTATGGGTGGTGCCATCTCTGGGCTGGTAGTCTTGGTTCTATAAGAGACCAAGCTGAGCAAGCCAGGGGAAGCAAGCCATTAAGAAACATCCCTCCATGGCCTCTGCATCAGCTCTGCTCCCTGACCTGCTTGAGTTCCAGTCCTGACTTCTTTCAGTGATGAACAGTAATGTGGAAATGTAAGCCAAATAAACCCTTTCCTTCCCAACTTGCTTCTTGGTCATGATGTTTGTGCAGGAATAGAAACTTTGACTAAGACAGTGATCAAGTGGAGAGGGTTCCTTGTGGGTGGTACCATCTCTGGTCTGGTAGTGTTGGGTTCTATAAGAGAGCAGGCTGAGCAAGCCAGTGGAGGCAAGCCAGTAAAGAACATCCCTCCATGGCCTCTGTATCAGCTCCTGCTTTTTGACCTACTCGAGTTCCAGTCCCGACTTCCTTTAGTGATGAACAGCAATGTGAAAATGTAAGCTGAATAACCCCCCCAACTGCTTCTTGGTCATGATGTTTGTGCAGGAATAGAAACCCTGACTAAGACAGATAGTACAAAACAACCCCAAAAATTCCACCAGAGAGCTCCTACAGCTGATAAACAACTTCAGCAAAGTGACTGGATATAAAATTAGCTCTAACAAATCTGTAGTCTTCATCTACTAAAAGGATAAATGGGCCGAAAAACAAATTAGGGAAATAACACCCTTATCAGTAGTCACAAATGATATAAAATATCTTGATGTTACTCTAACCAAGGAAGTGAAAGACAAGAACTTCAAGCCCTTGAAGAAAGAAATCTAAGAAGACCTCAGAATATGGAAAGATCTCCCATGCTCGTGGATTGGCAGGATTGCTTTTGGCCATCTTGCCAAAAGCAATCTACAGAGTCAATGCAATCCCCATCAAAATTCCAACTCTATTCTTCATAGCAATTATCAAATTCATTTGGAATAACAAAAAACCCAGGTTAGTGAAAACTATTCTCAACAATAAAGAACTTCTGGGGAAATCACCATCCCTGACTTTAAGCTGTACTATAGAGCAATAGTGATAAAACAGCATTGTAATGGTGGTACAAAGATAGGCAGGTAGATCAATGGATAGAACTGAAGACCCAGAAATGAACCCACACACCTATGGTCACTTGATCTTTGACAAAGGAGCTAAAATCTTCTGGTGGAAAAAAGACAGCATTTTCAACAAATGGTACTAGTTCAACTGGAGGTTAGAATGTATAAGAATACAAATTGATCCATTCTTATATCCTTGTACAAAGCTCAAGTCTAACTGCATCAAGGACCTCCACATAAAACCAGATACACTGAAAGTAATAGAAAAGAAAATGGGGAAGAACCTTGAATACATGGGCACAGGGTAAAATTTCCTGAACAGAACACCAATGGCTTATGCTCTAAGATCAAGAATCGACAAATGGGATCTCATAAAATTGCAAAACTTCTGTAAGGGAAAGGACACTGTCAATAGAACAAATGGCAACCCACAGATTGGAAAAAGATCTTTATCCACCCTACATCTGACAGAAGGCTAATATCCAATATATACAAAGAACTCAAGAAGTTAGACTCCAGAGAACCAAATAACCCTATTAGAAAAACAGGGTACAGAGGTAAACAAAGAATTCTCAACTGAGGAATACTGAATGGCTCAGAAACACCTAAAGAAATGTTCAACATCCTTAGTCATCAGGGAAATGTAAATCAAAATAACCCTGAGATTCCACCTCACAATAGTCAGAATGACTAAGATCAAAACCACAGGTGACATCATATGCTGGGGAGGAGGTGGAGAAACAAGAACACACCTCCATTGCTGGTGGGACTGCAAGCTGGTAAAAGACTTTGGAAAACAATCTGGTGGTTCCTGAGAAAATTGGTAATAGTTCTTCCTGAAGCTATACTACTCCTGGTCATATATCAAAAGATGCTCCAACATATAATAAGGACACATGCTCATCTATGTTCATCACAGCCTTATTTATAATAGCCAGAAGTTGGAAACAACCCAGATGTCCCTTAACAGAAGAATAGATATGAAAAATGTGATCCTTCATATGTATAAATATATATATATATATGTGTGTGTATGTATATGTGTGTGTGTATATATATGTATATATGTATATGTGTGTGTATATATGTATATGTATATACACACACACATACACACACACATACACACACACACATACACACACACACGGGGGAAACAAAGCCCCAACTAGGTGAAACCTTCAGTGCTAGAAATGGATTACATGTAGTTTAGCAGTTGGCTAATGGAGTCACATGGAAACTCCTTAGACAACTCAGGCTATTGTCAAGGCTGTTGCCTGCTCTCTGCAAACGGATGGTTAGGCCCTATTGCTGAGGACAACAACTACATATCTCACGGACCATGAAGTAGTTGAGCTGGTGTACAAGTAGAGCTTTCACCACTAATGACTTGTGTCCATGGTACTGGAAGATACCCTGCACACCTCCTGAGGAGATGGGTAGCCACCCCCACAACTACAAATCCCTCAGGCTACAGTGTTGAACTGCCTATGTAATATGCTGCTCCAACTATGTTGCAAAGGTTGTAGAAGGAACCAGCTGCTCTCTGATTGGAATTGAGGTTTATTCACTCCATGAGATGAAATCAATGCGTGATACTGTTTGGGTGGCCAAGAACTTGAGACTAGATAGAAGGCCATAGACCCAGTGGAAAACAAAATACTACTGTTCTGCTAAGGGAATGTAGCAATAAAATGACTTTTAACAGCATTCTGCTGTACTGTAGATCAGTGTTGCCTCGATCAGCATCAGAGAAAATTCCTCTTGCAGGAGATAAGGGCAAGTGCAGAGACCCACAACTAGAAGATGTGCAGAGAATGAGAGACCTTGGCATACTCAGTCCTAAGTTGGATGTCTTCACCAATCCCTCCCCTCTAGGCTCAAGGAATTCTGCGAAAGAGGAGTGGAAAGATTGTAAGATCCGGTGGGGATGAAAACACCAAGGAATTTGTGCCTTCCAGACACAAAAGAACAGATGCTCACATGAACTCGCAGAGACTCAGGGAGCACACACAGGACCTGCACAGATCTAAGCCAGATGGGGTCCCAGTGCTGATAGGGGAATAGACACTAGCCCCCATCTCTGTCCCAGAAGCTATCTCCAAATGTCAACCACTTGCGACGTAGAAGTTTTATCTCATGGAATCTTACTGGGTATAACAAACAAAGTATTGTTGGAGATGGTTTGTCTCATAATGCGTTGTTTGGAGATTTTTTTCCCCCTTAGTTGTTTTTTGTTTATCTATAATGGTTTCTGATTTTGTGGCTTTGTGGATGTGCGTTTATGTCTTTCTTGTAAGTTTTCTGTTTTTTGTTTGTTTATTTTTTTCTTTTCTCTGTATATCTGTTTGCTTTGTTTTATTTTGGTTTGTTTTTTTTTTAATTGGCCTGCTTGTTTGAGAGAGAGGAGAAAGAGAGAGAGAGAGAGAGAGAGAGAGAGAGAGAGAGGAATTAAATTAGGTGGGGAGAGAAATGGGGAGAAGGAATGGGGAGAATCTGGAAATAGGTAAGGAAGGGACAACGTGATCAAATATATGAAAAAATTTATTTTTAATTTTAAAAAGTTAACAGAAATAGTAGAAGTAAACAACATCATAGATCAAACCTAACAGATACCTATGAACATTCCATCTAAACACTAGAGAGTACATATTCTTCTCAGCAGCCCCTAAAATGCTGGCTAGTACATGTTGGTGCAATTTTTTAAAGCTATTTTACTGGGTTCTTATATCTACTACCCTTCCAACCCTTATCCCGCCCCAATTTCTTCCAACTCCCTAACACTAGGTAGGAGAAAAAGAAAGGGGGTATAGATCTCTTTAGACGACTTCCTGCTGGTTAGGAATGTTGGTTTCCTTGGGACAAGTCCAGTTTTTTCTTCTATCCAGTTTCTTCTTCTCATCTCTTTGCACATGACCACTTGACAAGCTGCAACAAAAGCAAGCAGGAGCAGCAACAGGGACAACAGTGGGGACAGGATAGCAGTGGGAATAGCAGCGGGGACATCAGTAGCCTTCACAGGCCTTCTTGGGACTCTTCCATTTATACCTCCAGAGTCCTCAGAATTAAACTATCCACAGCTGGCAATATCACACCCTGGCTAACGCCCGAGGCAAATCATAATCACCTGCTTTGAAGCAGTTTCTTATCTCACACCTGGGATTAAAACAAAAACATATTCACACAACATAACTGGGTTTTTACAGAAACCAAAATTCCCACTACATTTCCCCTTTTAATCCAATAAATAGCCTTTTCTCTATCAATAATAAGCTTTATATAATAAGAACAATTATGAGAACAACCAAGTGCAAGTTATATTTACAGTATTCAGCCCATATGTATTTGACAACTTCAGAGAAAGTACTCCACTATCTATCTTATCCAAAGTTTTGTACCTAAATCAGTTTCATATCATAACTTGCATTTATCAACCTAAAAACATCTTTTTAGACCCTAAAACATTTTTTACATCCTAAACAACTTAAGCTTTTATGTCTTTAGTCTTTAGTAAGGAAAACTGTAAGACTATAACTATCTAGTCTTCAACCTCATCAGAGACCTGAGAAGGACAAATATTACCACAGTAAACAGGAAGCGCAGAGCAAGCAGCTTCTAAAACTGTAGAAATGACAGACTGTTGGCTGCCTGGACAGTCACCCGAGGCTCCTCTGTATCACTGGGGCAGCCAATCTTTGGCCAACAGGCCCATAAAATCTGACAGATTTTTCTGTGAAGCAGAAAATATGATGGGCTAGCCAACCTCATCTCTGCAAATTGGACAGTCGACTTTCCAGTGTCCTGCTTGTCTACAGTTTGGACAGCTTGCTGTCAGCAGTTGGGGTAAGGGCAGGGTTTTGCCCAGTAGCTACATGTGGAGGTTCTTCGATGCCTATCATCTTCTTTGAAGTAGATTGGGGTGCTGCCAGGAGCTGATGTGTCTCTCTGTCAGAAAAGTATCTCATTATTAAAACATCTTAAATGCCATATTCATCCTTTAGATCTCTGAAGTGTTTGAAGACTATCTTTCTATCAATAGTTTATCTGAGTAGACAAACATTTCTAGCTATTTATTATCTGCTTAACTTTGAAAACATATTCAAGAAACTAAATAAAGCTTATTTGTGTAATTAACTAAGGTAGTACCTAACGAGACTACAAGTAAAATTATTTATAGGTGACTATTAAGGCGCATATCTTAATTATCCAAACAGTTTGCAATAGTAGCTTCTCTCTCTCTCTCTCTCTCTCTTTATTTCTTTCTTTTTCTTTAGATATTTTCTTTATATACATTTCAAATGCTTGAGATTCCACTTCACACCAGTCAGAATGGCTAAGATCAAAAATTCAGGTGACAGCAGATGCTGGCGAGGATGTGGAGAAAGAGGAACACTTCTCCACTGCTGGTGGGATTGCAAACTTGTACAACCACTCTGGAAGTCAGTTTGGAGGTTCCTCGGAAAACTGGACATAATACTACCCAAAGATCCAGCAATACCTCTCCTGGGCATATACCCAGAAGAAGTTCCAACTGGTAATAGTAGCTTTTCATAAGACTAGAAGTTTATATTAAATTTTAAAATGAGTTACATATACATAAAACATTAATCAAGAATTGAACATAAGAAGCCTGGTGTGGTGACTCACACCTTTAATCCTAGCACTCGGGATGCAGAAGCAGGCAGATTTCTGAGTTCGAGGCCAGCCTGGTCTACAAAGTAAGTTCCAGGACAAGGGCTATACAGAGAAACCCTGTCTTGAAAAAAAAAAAAAAAAAAAAGAATTGAAAAAAGAATCTTAAATTTCTATATATACATTAATCCATGCCAATGTAAAATATTCAAGACTTGTTGCTTTCTTAGTCTAAAAGCAGATTATCATTGTACCCAACACTTTCAGATCAGTGTTTTTTATCATTCATTTTTTGTTGTTTTAATAACTTAATAATTCTTGGGTGCTCTTGTTTGAAATGGTTAGTCCCTCACGCTAGGGCCCCAAACTGTTTCCTGACAGCAAGGGATTGTCTTCTGTGTCCCTCCTTGGCCTGCACTGGACTGTCCAATGATGCCCCTCACCACAAAGTCTGCAACCCCGGGAAGCAGGCTTTGGGCTTTCTTTAGGGGAACCCATCGCTACCAGAAGTGCTTATTTTGGGCTAGTGTCCACATATCAGTGAGTGCATACCATGTGTGTTCCTTTGCGACTGGGTTACCTCATTCAGGATGATATTTTCTAGTTCTATCCATTTGTCTTAGAATTTTACAAATTCATCATTTTTAATAGCCGAGTAGTACTCCATTGTGTAAATGTACCACATTTTCTGTACCCATTCCTCTGTCAAAGGACATCTGGGTTCTTTCCAGCTCCTGGCCTTAAAAATAGGGATGCTATGAACATAGGGGAGCCTGTGTCCTTATTACACGTTGAAGCATCTTTTGGGTATATTCCCAGGAGTGGTATAGCTGGGTCCTCAGGTAATACTATGTCTAATTTTCTGAGAAACCACCAAACTGATTTCCAGAGTGGTTGTACCAGCTTACATTCCCACCACCAGTAGAGGAGTGTTCCTCTTTCTCCACATCCTTGCCAGCATCTGCTGTCACCTGAGTTTTTGATGTTAGACATTCTGAATGGTGTGAGGTGGAATCTCAGGGTTGTTTTGATTTGCATTTCCCTGATGATTAAAAATGTTGAACATTTCTTTAAGTGCTTCTCAGCCATTTGATATTCCTCACTTGAAAATTCTTTGTTTATCTCTGTACCCCATTTTTAATAGGGTTATATGGTTTTCTAGAGTCTACCTTCTTGATTTATTTGTATATATTGTATATTAGCCCTCTATCAGATATAAAACTGGTAAAGATCTCTTCCCAATCTGTTGGTTGCCTTTTTGTCTTCTTGATAGTGTCCTTTGCTTTAGAGAAGTTTTGCAATTTTATGAGGTCCCATTTGTTGATTCTTGATCTTACAGCACAAGCCATTGAGGTTCTGTTCAGGAAGTTTTCCCCCGTGCTCATATGTTTGAGGCTCTTCCCCACTTTTTCCTCTATAAGTTTCAGTGTATCTGGTTTTATGTGGAGTTCCTTGATCCACTTGGACTTGAGCTTTGTACAAGGAGATAAGAATGGGTCAATTTGCATTCTTCTACATGCTGACTCCAGTTTAGCCAGCACCATTTGTTTAAAAATGATGTCTTCAATTTCTTTCTTCAGAGACTTGAAGTTCTTGTCATATAGATCTTTCACTTGCTTGGTTAGAGTCACACCAAGGTATGTAATATTGTTAGTGGCTATGGTGAAGGGTGTTATTTCTCTAATTTCTTTCTCAGCCAGTTTATTCTTTAAGTAGAGGAAGGCTACAGATTTGTTAGAGTTAATTTTATATCCAGTCACATTGCTGAAGTTATTTATCAGCTTTAGTAGTTCTCTGGTAGAATTTTGGGGGTCACCTAAGTATACGATCATATTATCTGCAAATAGTGATATTTTGACTTCTTCTTTTCCAAATTTTATTCCCTTAACTTCCTTTTGTTGTCTAATTGCCCTAGCTAGAACTTCAAGTACTATGTTAAATAGACAGGGAGAGAGTGGGCAGCCTTGTCTAGTCCCTGATTTTAGAGGAATTGCTTCAAGTTTTTCTTATTTACCTTGATGTTGGTTACTGGTTTAGTGTATATTGCTTTTACTATGTTTAGGTATGGGCCTTGAATTCCTGATCTTTACAAGACTTTCAACATGAAGGGATGCTGGATTTTGTCAAATCTTTTTCAGCATTTAATGTTTTTTTTTTTCTTTGAGTTTGTTTATGTAGTGGATTACGTTGATGGATTTCCGTATATTGAACCATCCCTGCATCCCTGGGATGAAGCCTACTTGATCATCGTGAATGATTGTTTTGATGTGTTCTTGGATTTGGTTGGCAAGCATTTTATTGAGTATTTTGGCATCCATGTTCTTATATAAGGGAGATTGGTCCGACATTCTTATTTCGTTTGGCCTTTGTGTGGTTTAAGTATAAGCGTAATTTTGGCTTCACAGAATGAATTGGGTAGTGCACCTTCTGTTTCTATTTTGTGGAATAGTTTGAAGAGCATTGGTATTAGGTCTTCTTTAAAGGTCTGATAGAATTCTACACTAAATCCTTCTGGTGCTGGGCTTTTTTTTTTTTTTTTGGTTGGGAGACTATCAATGACTGTTTCTATTTCTCTAGGGGTTATGGGACTATTTAGATGGTTTTTCTGAACCTGATTAAACTTTGGCAACTTGTGTCTAAAAAATTGTCCATTTCATCTAGATTTTCCAATTTAGTTGAGTATAAACTTTTGTAGAAATATCTGATGATTTTTTTAATTTCCACAGTTTCCATTGTTATGTTTCCATTTTCATTTCTGATGTTATTAATGTGCATAATGTCTCTGTGTCCTCTGATTAGTCTGGCTAAGGGAAGCTTTGCAATTTTATGATGTCCCATTTGTTGATTCTTGATCTTATAGCACAAGCCATTGGTGTTCTGTTCAGGACACAATCTATCTTGATGATTTTTCTCAAAGAACCAGCTCCTGGTTTTGTTGATTCTTTTTATAGTTCATTTTGTTTCTGCTTGGTTGATTTCAACCCTGAGTTTGATTATTTCCTGCCATCTACTCCTCTTGACTGTCTTTGCTTCTTCTTGTTCTAGAGCTTTCAGGTGTGCTGTCAAGCTGCTAGTGTAAGCTCTTTGCAGTTTCTTTTTGGAGGCACTTAGAGCTATGAGATTTCCTGTTAGCATTGCTTTCATTGTGTCCCATAAGTTTTGGTATGATGTGTCTTCATTTCATTAAATTCTAAAACGCCTTTAATTTCTTTCTTTCTTTTTCTCTTCCTTCCTTCCTTCCTTCCTTCCTTCCTTCCTTCCTTCCTTCCTTCCTTCCTTCCTTGACCAAATTATTATTGGGTAGAGTCTGCATGTCTCCATGTGTATGTGTGTTTTCTATTGTTTTTGTTGGTATTTACGACCAGCTTTATTCTGTGGTGATCTGATAGGGTGCATGGGATTATTTCAATCTTCTGGTATTTGTTGAAGCCTGTTGGTGGCCAATTATATGGTCAATTTTGGATAAAGTACCATGAGGTTCTGAGAAGAAAGTATATTCTTTTGCTTTAGGATGAAATGTTCTATAAACATCTATTAGTTACATTTGGTTCATAACTTCTGTTAGTTTCACTGTGTCTCTGTGCCCTTTCATTTGAAGCATAAATGTTCACAATTGAGAGTTCATCTTGGTAGTTTTTCCTTTGACCACTATGCAGTCTCCTTCCTCATCCTTTTTGATAACTTTTGATTGAAAGTCAATTTTATTTGATATTAGAATGGCTACTTCATTTGCTTGAAAAATTGTTTTCCAACCTTTTATTCTGAGGTACTGTATGTCTTTGTCACTGAAGTGAGTTTCCTGTATGCAGCAAAATGCTGGGTCCTGTTTACATATCCAGTCTGTTAGTCTATGTCTTTTTATCAGGAAATTGATTCCATTGATGATAAGAGATATTAAGGAAAAGGGATTGTTACTTCCTGTTATTTTTGTTATTAGAGGTGGAATTATGTTTGTGTGGCTATCTTTTTTTGGTTTTGTTGAAAGACTACTTTCTTGCTGTTTCTAGGATGTAGTTTCCCTCCTTGTGTTGGTGTTTTCCATCCATTATCCTTTGTAGGGCTGGATTTATAGAAAGGCATTGTATAAATTTGGTTTTGTCGTGGAATATCTTGTTTTCTCCATCTATGATAATTGAGAGTTTTGTTGGGTATAGTACTCTGAGCTGGCATTTATGTTTTCTTATGATCTGTATGACATCTGCCCAGGATCTTCTGGCTTTTGTAGTCTCTGGTGAGAAGTCTGGTGTAATTCTGAAAAGCCTGACTTCATATGTTCCTTGACATTTTTCCCTTACTACTTTTAATATTTTTTATTTAATGCATTTGGTGTTTTTGATTATGATGTGATGGGAGGAATTTCTTTTCTGGTCCAGTCTATTTGGAGTTCTGTAGCCTTCTTGTGTGTTCATGGGCATTTCTTTCCTTAAGTTAGGGAAGTTTTCTTCTATAATTTTGTTGAAGATATTATTTACTGGCCCTTTAAGTTGGGAATCTTCGTTCTCTTCTATACCTATTATCCTTAGGTTTGGTCTTCTCATTGTGTCCTGAATTTCCTGGATGTTTTGGTTTAGGAGCTTTTTGCATTTTGCACTTTCTTTGACTGTTGTGTCAATATTTTCTAAGGTATCTTCTGCCCCTGAGATTCTCTCTTCTATCTCTTGTATTCTGTTGGTGATGCTTGCATTTATGACTTTTAATTTCTTTCGTAGGTTTCCTAACTCCAGAGCTGTTTCCCTTTGTGACTTCTTTATTGTTTCCATTTCCATTTTTAGATCTTGGATGGATTTGTTCATTTCCTTCACCTGTTTGATTGTGTTTTTCTGTAATTTTTTAAGGGATTTTTGTGTTTCCTCTTTAAGAGCTTCTACCTGTTTACCTGTATTCTCCTGTATTTCTTTAAGAGAGTTTTTTATGTCTTTCTTAAAGTCCTCCATCATCATCATCATGAGAAGTGACTTTTGATCTGAATCTTGGTTTTCCGCTGTGATGGTGTATCTAGGACTTGCTATGGTGGTAGAATTGGGTTCTGATGATGCCAAGTAATCTTGGTTTCTGTTGCCTCCTGCCATTGATTATCTCTAGTTCTCCCTGTCTTTGCTATATCTGATTGGAGCCTGTCCTTCAGTCCTGGTTGAGTCAGAACTCCTCAGAGTTCAGCTGTCTTTGTGATCCTGTGATTCCAGGATACTGTGATACTGAGATTCTGGGTGTGTCAGAGTTCTTGGGAGTCAAGCAGCCTCTGAGACCCTGAGATCTTAGTGTGACTAAGCTCCTGGGATCCTGGGATCCTAGGATCCTGGACATGCTAGAGAGCCTGGGAGTGGAGCCTCCTCTGTGGCCTGTGGGACTGGCCACCAAGTTGGTGCCCAAGGTAGACCACTACCTACCAGAAGGAACTCAAGCCACTGGTTGGGCAGGGTTCCTGGGTTCCTGGATCCTGCTGGTCCCAGTTACTCCACTTGGTGTTCAAACAGAGGTTGTGTTCTCCTCACTCTTGATCCTAAGATCCCAGGTGTGCTAGAGCACATGGGAGTGCAGCCTTCTCTGGGGGCTGTGAGACTGGCCTCTGAGTTCATACCCAAGGTAGACCAGCACAGACAAGACACCCAAACCCAGTAAATTCATTCTTAAACTATTTCACAAACTAAAAAGAAAAGGATGCTTTAAGTCATTTTATTACATTGATACTAAAACCAGATAAAGACAAAACAGAGAGTTACAGATCAACTCACATATGGATCTAGTTACAAAAGTTTGTTATGAAGTATTTATAGTCTGAATTCGTGAACTCATAAAAAATTGCCCATCATTATCAAGTCAGTTTTATCTTGGAGATGACACAATAGTTCAACGTATAAATCAACAAATGAAATCAACTACACAAGTAGACTCAAGGGTAAAAACCACATGGTCATCTCATTAAATGCAGAAAAGGCCTTTGTGAAAATACAAAATGCCAGCAGGACAAATGTCCAAAGGAGACTAGGGATACATGAGACATATTTCAACATAAGAAGGGTAACATACAACCTGAAGGCAACATCATGCTAAATGAAGAGAAAGGAGAAGCAATTCTACTAGATGAACAAGACATGGTGCTCACTCTCTCTACACCTGTTCAATATAGCACTTGTATCTTTTCCTAGAGCAGTAAGTCAAGAGGAGATAAAGGAGAATATCCCCTGGAAAGGGAATGGTCAAAGCATCTTATTTGTAGATGGTAAGATTCCATACATTAAAATCTCTTAAGACCATACCAGAAAAACTTCAACAGCTGATAAATACTTTCACAAGAGTAGCAGGATAAGATCTTCCTTCTGAGCCCAGCAGAGGCTGCTAAGGGCTCCAGAGTGCTCACCACGCTGCAGGACCTTGGGATCACCTTAGGAACATGGATGAGTGCAACACAACATCAGCTTCAAAGAATCTCAGAGGGTCTTGTGCCTGCAGAAACAGGGACAAAGGAACCAGAGCCTGGGATCCATTCAGGTCGGGGCCAGCCCTGCCATCTTCTGTGTGAACCCAGCTGAGGGCATCTAGGGCACCAGAGGACTCTCCTTGCAACAGGACCCCTAGCACATCCAAAACCTCCTGATCACCTGAGAGCGAGTGGGTGATAGAAGCAACAGAGCTTCTTGGTCAGGGTCCCTTCAGGCCTTCATCCTCAGCCAGGAGGCGGAGCTGAGACCCAGACCCCTGGACACATTCCTTGCCAGAGGAAAGTCAGCCTACAGTGAGGGTTCTGACCACAGAACTCAGGAGGTGGATCAGAGCTCCAGACTGCTGGACACCTGCCCTGCAAGAGGAGAGATTGCCTGCAGAGAGTGCTCTGACCACTGGAACTCAGGTGAGAGTTGGATTTCAAGGAGTGCTGACAGAGGCTAACAGAATCACAGGAGGATCAGGCTCCAACCAGAGACAGCTTGATCATTAACACCAGAGAGTTCCAGATGGCGAAAGGCAAACGTAAGAATCTTACTAACAGAAACCAAGAACAGTGGGGATCATCAAAACCCAGTACGCCCACCACAATGAGTCCTGGATACCCCAGCACACCCGAAAAGCAAGACGCGGATTTAAAATCACATCTCATGATGGTGGTAGAAGATTTAAAGAGGGGCATTAATAACTCACTTAAAGAAATACAGGAGAACAGTGCTAAAGGGGTAGAAGCCCTTAAAGGGGAAGCACAAAAATCCCTCAAGGAATTACAGGAGAACACTGCTAAACAGGTAGAAGTCCTTAAAGAACTACAGGCAAACACTGCTAAACAGGTAGAAGAAACATAAAATCCCTTAAAGAATTACAGGAAAACACAACCAAACAGGCGATGGAATTGAACAAAACCATCCAAGATCTAAAAATGAAAGTGGAAACAATGAAGAAAACCCAAAGGGAGACAACTCTGGAGATAGAGACCCTAGGAGAGAAATCAGGAACCATAGATGTGAGCGTCAGAAACAGAATGCAAGAGATGAAGAGAGAATCTCAGGTGCATAAGATTCTATAGGGAACATGGACACATGTATCAAAGAAAATGCAAAATGCAAAAAGATCCTAACTCAAAACATCCAGGAAATTCAGGACACAATGAGAAGACCAAATCTACAGATAATGGGAGTAGATGAGAATGAAGATATTCAACTTAAAGGCCCAGCAAATATCTTCAACAAAATTATAGAAGAAAACTTCCCATACCTAAAGAAAGAGATGCCCATGAACATACAAGAAGCCTACAGAACTCCAAATGGACTGGACCAGAAAAGAAATTCCTCCTGACACATAATAATCAGAACAACAAATGCACTAAATAAAGATAGAATATTAAAAGCAGTAAGGGAAAACAGTCAGGTAACATATAAAGGCAGGCCTATTAGAATTACTCCAGACTTCTCACCAGAGACTATGAAAGCTAGAAGATCCTGGACAGATGTTATACAGACACTAAGAGAACACAAATGCCAGCCCAACCTACTATACCCAGTAAAACTGTCAATTACCATAGATGGAGAAACCAAAGTATTCCATGAAAAACCAAATTCACACAATATCTTTCCACGAATCCAGCCCTTCAAAGGATAATAAAGGGAAAACACCAACACAAAGATGGAAACTACACCCTAGAAAAAGCAAGAAAGTAATCCTTTGACAAAACTAAAAGAAGACAACCACAAGAACAGATTCCCAACTTTAACAACAAAAATGACAGGAAGCAACAATTACTTTTCTCTGATTTCTTTTAACATCAATGGACTCAATTCCCCCAATAAAAAGACACAGACTAACAGACTGGCTATAAAAACAGGACCTAACATTCTGCTGCTTACAGGAAACCCACCTCAGGAATAAAGACAGACACTACCTCAGAGTAAAAGGTTAGAAAAAATTTTTCCAAGCAAATGGTCTGAAGAAACAAGCTAGAGTAGCCATTCTAATATCGAATAAAATCGACTTCCAACCCAAAGTTATCAAAAAAGACGAGGGGCACTTTATACTCATCACAGGTAAAAGCTTCCAAGATGAACTCTCAATTCTAAATATCTATGCTCCAAATGCAAGGGCAGCCACATTAAAGAAACTTTAGTAAAGCTCAAAGCACACATTGCACCTCACAAAATAATAGTGGGAGACTTCAACACCCCACTCTCACCAATGGACAGATCCTGGAAACAGAAAATAAACAGAGACACATGGACACTAACAGAAGTTATGGAACAAATGGATTTAACAGATGTCTAGAGAACATTTCATCCTAAAACAAAAGTATATACCTTCTTCTCAGCACCTCATGGTACCTCCTCCAAAATTGACGATATAATTGGTCACAAACCAGGCCTCAACAGATACAAAAATATTGAAATTGTCCCATGCATCCTATCAGATTGCCATGGACTAAGGCTGATCTTCAATAACAACATAAATAATAGAAAGCCAACATTCACGTGGAAACTGAACAACCCTCTACTCAATGATACCTTGGTCAAGGAAGCAATAAAGAAAGAAATTAAAGACCTTTTAGAGTTTAATGAAAATTAAGCCACAATATACTCAAACTTATAGGACACAATGAAGGCAGTCCTAAGAGGAAAACTCATAGCCCTGAGTGCCTCCAAAAAGAAACTAGAGAGAATATACACTAACAGTCTGACAGCACACGTAGAAGCTCTAGAACAAAAGAAAGCAAATTTACACAAGAGGAATGGACAGCAGGAAATAATCAAACTAGGGCAGAAATCAACCAAGTGGTAACAAAAAGAACTATACAAAGAATCAACCAAACCAAGAGCTTGTTCTTTGAGAAAATCAACAAGATAGATAAACCCTTAGCTAGACTGACTAGAGGGCACAGGGACAGTATCCTAATTAACAAAATCAGAAATGAAAAAGGAGACATAACAAGAGATCCTGAGGAAATCCAAAACATCACCAGATCCTACTACAAAAGGCTATACTAAACAAAACTGGAAAACTTGGATAAAATGGACAACTTCCTAGACAGATACCAGGCACCAAAATTAAATCAGGATCAGATTAATGATCTAAACAGTCCCATTTTCCCTATAGAAATAGAAGCAGTCATTAATAGTCTCCCAACCAAAAAAAAGCCCAGGACCAGATGGGTTTAGTGCAGAGTTCTATCAGACCGTCAAAGAAGACCTAATTCCAACTCTCCTCAAACTATTCTACAAAATAGACAGAAGGTACTCTATCCAATTCATTCTATGAAGCCACAATTACTCTGATACCTAAACCACACAAAGATCCAATGAAGAAAGAGAACTTTAGACCAATTTCCTTTATGAATATGCATGCAAAAATACTCAATAAAATCCTCCCAAACCAAATCCAAGAACACATCAAAATGATCATCCATCATGACCAAGTAGGCTTCATCCCAGGGATGCAGGGATGGTTTAATATATGGAAATCCAGCAACATAGTCCACTATATAAACAAACTCAAAGACAAAAACCACATGATCATCTTGTTAGATGCTGAGAAAGCATTTGTCAAAATCCAACACCCCTTCATGATAAAAGTCTTGGGAAGATCAGGAATTCAAGGCCCATACCTAAACATAATAAAAGCAATCTACAGCAAACCAATAGCCAACATCAAAGTAAATGGTGAGAAACTGGAAGCAATCCCACTAAAATCAGGGACTAGACAAGGCTGCCCACTTCCTCCCTACCTATTCAATATAGTACTTGAAGTCCTAGCCAGAGCAATTTGGACAACAAAGGGAGATCAAGGTGATACAAATTGGAAAGGAAGAAGTCAAAATATCACTTTTTGCAGATGATATGATAGTATATATAAGTGACCCTAAAAATTCCATCATTGAACTCCTAAACCTGATAAACAGCTTCAGTGTAGTAGCTGGATATAAAATTAACTCAAACAAATCAGTGGCCTTTCTGTACACAAAGGATAAACAGGCTGAGAAAGAAATTAGGGAACCAACACCCTTCACAATGGTCACAAATAATATAAAATACCTTGGTGTGACTTTAACTAAGAAAGTGAAAGATCTGTATGACAAGAACTTCAAGTCTCTGAAGAAAGAAATTGAAGAAGATCTCAGAAGATGGAAAGATCTCCCATGCTCATGGATTGGCAGGATTAATATAGTAAAAATGGCTATCTTACCAAAAGCAATCTATGGATTCAATGCAATCCCCATCAAAATTCCAACTCAATTCTACACTGAGTTAGAAAGGGCAATTTGCAAATTCATCTGGAATAACAAAAAACCTAGGATAGCAAATAGTATTCTCAACAATAAAAGAACCTCTGGGGGAATCAGCATGCCTGACCTCAAGGTGTACTACAGAGCAATTGTGATAAAAACTGCATGGTACTGGTACAGCAATAGATAGGTAGATCAATGGAATAGAATTGAAGACCGAGAACCCACACACTTATGGTCAACTGATATTTGACAAGGGAACTAAAACCATCCAGTGAAAAAAAAGACAGCATTTTCAACAAATGATGCTGGCACACTGGCAGTTATCATGTAGAAGAAAGCGAATTTATCCACTCTTATCTCCTTGTACAAAGCTCAAGTCTAAGTGGATCAAAGACCTCCACATAAAACCAGAGACACTTAAACTTATAGAGGAGAAAGTGGGGAAAACTGTCGAAGATATGGGCACAGGGGAAAATTTTTTAAACAGAACAGCAATGGCCTGTGCTATAAGATCAAGAATTGACAAATGGAACCTCATAAAATTGCAAAGCTTTTGTAGGGCAAAAGATACTGTCAATAAGACAAAAATCCCACCAACAGATTGGGAAAGAATTTTTACCAATCCTAAATCTGATAGGGGACTAATATCAAATATATACAAAGGGCTCAAGAAGCTGAACTCCAGAAATTCAAATAACTCCATTAAAAATGGGTACAGAGCTAAACAAAGAATTCTCAACTGAGGAATACCGAAGGGCTGAGAAGCACTTGAAAAAAATGTTCAACATCCTTAATCATCAGGGAAATGAAAATCAAAACAACCCCGAGGTTTCACCTCACACCAGTCAGAATGGATAGGATCAAAAATTCAGGTGACAACAGATGCTGGCGAGGATGTGGAGAAAGAGGAACACTCCTCCACTGCTGGTGGGACTGCATGCTTGTACAACCACTCTGGGAATCAGTCTGGTGGTTCTTCTGAGAACTGGACATAGTACTACCTGTAGATCCAGCAATACCTCTCCTGGGCATATACCCAGACAATGTTCCAACTGGTAATAAGGAAACATGCTCCACTATGTTCATAGCAGCCCTATTTATAATAGCCAGAAGCTGGAAAGAACCAAGATGTCCCCCAACAGAGGAATGGATACAGAAATTGTGGTAAATTTACACATTAGAGTACTACTCAGCTATTAAAAACAATGAATTTATGAAATATTTGGGCAAATGGATGTATCTGGAAGATATCATCCTGAGTGAGGTAACCCAATCACAAAAGAAGTCACTTGATATGCACTCACTGATGAATGGATATTAGCCCATAAACCTAGAATACCCAAGATACAACTTCCAAAACACAAGAAAATCAAGAAGGAAGACCAACTTGTGGATACTTCATTCCTCCCTAGAATAGGGAATAAAATATCTATGGAAGGAGTTGCAGAGACAAAGTTTAGAGCTAAGACAAAAGGATGGACCATCCAGAGACTGCCCCACCTGGGGGTCCATCCCATAATCAGCCACCAAACGCAGACACTATTGCATATGCCAGCAAGATTTTGTTGAAAGGACCCTAATACAGTTGTCTCCTGTGAGGTTTTGCCAGTACCTGGCAAATACAGAAGTGGATGCTCACAGTCATCTATAGGATGGAACACAGGGCCCCCAATGTAGGAGCTAGAGAAAGTACCCAAGAGCTGAAGGGGTCTGCAACCCTATAGGTGGAACAACAATATGAACTAATCAATACCCCCCAGAACTTGTGTCTCTAGCTGCATATGAAGCAGAAGATGACATAGTTGGCCATCATTGGGAAGAGAGGACCCTTGGTCTAGCAAACTTTATATGCCCTAGTAGAGGGGAAAGCCAGGGCCAAGAAGTGGGAGTGAGTAGGGTGGGGGGCAGTATAGGGGACTTTTGGGATAGCATTTGAAGTGTAAATGAAGAAAATATGTAATAAAAAAGCAAAAAAAAAAAAAAAGAGTAGCAGGATAAAAATTAACACACGGACACTCGCCAACTGCCCACAACACCCGCCACAGGATCTTAAGACTTCTGGTGAGGGGAGCACAGCTTCTGCTCCAATCCAATTGCGCGGGACCTGAGACTGCATTAGTTAGGGAAGCAGAAACCGGCCTGAGTAGGACCACAGGCCTCATCCGGCTGGATCAGCGCCGGGGTAGCGGGAGCGCAGGGTTACCTGACACCCGCCAGCTACCCACGACCCCCGCCGCAGGATTTTGGGACTGCTGGTGAGTGGAACACAGCTTCTGCTCCAATCCAATTGCGCGGGACCTGAGACTGCATTAGTTAGGGAAGCAGAAACCGGCCTGAGTAGGGCCACAGGCCTCACCCGGCCGGATCAGCGCCAGGGTAGCGGGAGCGCAGGGTTGCCTGACACCCGCCAGCTACCCACGACCCCCGCCGCAGGATTTTGGGACTGCTGGTGAGTGGAACACAGCTTCTGCTCCAGTCCAATCACGCGGGACCTGAGACTGCTCTGGTTGGGGAGAGAGAAATCCGGCCCACACAGGGCCACAACCCTCTTCCGGTCAGAAAAGCACCTGAGCAGCTGGGGCGCAGGGTCTGCTGACACTCGCCAACTGCCCACAACACCCGCCACAGGATCTTAAGACTTCTGGTGAGGGGAGCACAGCTTCTGCTCCAATCCAATTGCGCGGGACCTGAGACTGCATTAGTTAGGGAAGCAGAAACCAGCCTGAGTAGGGCCACAGGCCTCACCCGGCCGGATCAGCGCCAGGGTAGCGGGAGTGCAGGGTTGCCTGACACCCGCCAGCTACCCACGACCCCCGCCGCAGGATTTTGGGACTGCTGGTGAGTGGAACACAGCTTCTGCTCCAATCTTTAAATAGTGACAACGATAACAACTAACCCCAGAGATTACCAGATGGCGAAAGGTAAACGTAATAATCTTACTAACAGAAACCAAGACCACTCACCATCATCAGAACCCAGCACCCCCACTTCATCCAGTCCAGGGCACCCCAACACACCGGAAAAGCTAGACACGGATTTAAAAGCATATCTCCTGATGATGATAGAGGACTTCAAGAAGGACGTTAATAACACACTTAAAGAAATGCAGGAGAACACTGCTAAAAAGGAAGAAGACAATAAAGAGGAAGCACAAAAATCCCTTAAAGAATTGCAGGAGAACACTGCTAAAGAGTTACAAATCCTTAAAGAAAAACATGATAACATAATCAAACAGGTAGAAGTCCTTACAGAAAAACAGGAAAACACATCCAAACAGATGATGGAAATGAACAAAACCATACTAGACCTAAAAAGGGAAGTAGACACAATAAAGAAAACCCAAAATGAGGCAACACTGGAGATAGAAACCCTAGGAAAGAAATCTGGAACCATAGATGCAAGCATCAGCAACAGAATACAAGAGATGGAAGAGAGAATCTCAGGTGCAGAAGATTCCATAGAGAACATCGGCACAACAATCAAGGAAAATGGAAAATGCAAAAAGATCCTAACTCAAAACATCCAAGAAATACAGGACATAATGAGAAGACCAAACCTACGGATAATAGGAGTGGATGAGAATGAAGATTTTCAACTCAAAGGACCAGCAAACATCTTCAACAAAATTATAGAAGAAAACTTCCCAAATCTAAAGAAAGAGATGCCCATGAACATACAAGAAGCCTACAGAACTCCAAATAGACTGGATCAGAAAAGAAATACCTCCCGACACATAATAATCAGAGCAACAAATGCTCTAAATAAAGATAGAATACTAAAAGCAGTAAGAGAAAAAGGCCAAGTAACATATAAAGGCAAGCCTATCAGAATTACACCAGACTTTTCACCAGAGACTATGAAAGCCAGAAGATCCTGGACAGATGTTATACAGACACTAAAAGAACACAAATTCCAGCCCAGGCTACTATACCCAGCCAAACTCTCAATTAACATAGATGGAGAAACCAAAGTATTCCACGACAAAAACAAATTCACACATTATCTCTCCACGAATCCAGCCCTTCAAAGGATAATAACAGAAAAAAACCAATACAAGGACAGGAACCACGCCCTAGAAACAACAAGAAGGTAATCCCTCAACAAACCTAAAAGAAGACAGCCACAAGAACAAAATGCCAACTTTAAGAACAAAAATAACAGGAAACACCAATTTCTTTTCCTTAATATCTCTTAATATCAATGGACTCAACTCCCCGATAAAAAGACATAGACTAACAAACTGGCTACACAAACAAGACCCAACATTTTGCTGCTTACAGGAAACTCATCTCAGAGAAAAGGATAGACACTACCTCAGAATGAAAGGCTGGAAAACAATTCTCCAAGCAAATGGCATGAAGAAACAAGCTGGAGTAGCCATTCTAATATCTGATAAGATTGACTTCCAACCCAAAGTCATTAAAAAAGACAGGGAGGGACACTTCATACTCATCAAAGGTAAAATCCTCCAAGAGGAACTATCAATCCTGAATATCTATGCTCCAAATACAAAGGCAGCCACATTCATTAAAGAAACTTTAGTAAATCTCAAAGCACACATTGCACCTCATACAATAATAGTGGGAGACTTCAACACACCACTTTCACCAATGGACAGATCATGGAAACAGAAACTAAACAGGGACACAGTGAAACTAAGAGAAATTATGAATCAAATGGATCTGGCAGATATCTACAGAACATTCTATCCTAAAACAAAAGGATATACCTTCTTCTCAGCACCTCATGGTACCTTCTCCAAAATTGACCACATAATTGGTCACAAAACAGGCATCAACAGATATAAAAATATTGAAATTGTCCCATGCATCCTATCAGATCACCATGGACTAAGGCTGATCTTCAATAACAAAATAAACAATAGAAAGCCAACCTTCACGTGGAAACTGAACAACACTCTTCTCAATGATACCTTGGTCAAGGAAGGAATAAAGAAAGAAATTAAGGACTTTTTAGAGTTCAATGAAAATGAAGCCACAACATACCCAAACTTATGGGACGCAATGAAAGCATTTTTAAGAGGAAAACTCATAGCTCTGAGTGCCTCCAAAAGGAAACTAGAGAGAGCACACATTAGCAGCTTGACAACACACCTAAAAGCATTAGAACAAAAGGAAGCAAATTCACCCAAGAGGAGTAGACGGCAGGAAATAATCAAACTCAGGGGTGAAATCAACCAAGTGGAAACAAGAAAAACTATTCAAAGAATCAACCAATCAAGGAGCTGGTTCTTTGAGAAAATCAACAAGATAGATAAACCCTTAGCCAGACTCACTAGAGGGCACAGGGAAAGCATCCTAATTAACAAAATCAGAAATGAAAAAGGAGACATAACAACAGATCCTGAAGACATCCAAAACACCATCAGATCCTTCTACCAAAGGCTATACTCAACAAAACTGGAGAACCTGGATGAAATGGACAAGTTCCTAGACAGATACCAGGTACCAAAGTTGAATCAAGATCAGGTTAATGATCTAAACAGCCCTATATCCCCCAAAGAAATAGAAGCAGTCATTAATAGTCTCCCAACTAAAAAAAGCCCAGGACCAGATGGGTTTAGTGCAGAGTTCTATCAGACCTTCAAAGAAGATCTAATCCCAGTTCTTCACAAACTATTCCACAAAATAGAAACAGAAGGTACTCTACCCAACTCATTCTATGAAGCCACAATTACTCTGATACCTAAACCACAAAAAGACCCAACAAAGATAGAAAACTTCAGACCAATATCCCTTATGAATATTGATGCAAAAATCCTCAATAAAGTTCTTGCTAACCGAATCCAAGAACACATCAAAACAATCATCCATCCTGACCAAGTAGGTTTCATCCCAGGGATGCAGGGATGGTTCAATATACGGAAATCCATCAACGTAATCCAGTATATAAACAAACTCAAAGATAAAAACCACATGGTCATCTCCTTAGATGCGGAAAAAGCATTTGACAAGATCCAACACCCATTCATGATAAAAGTCTTGGAAAGATCAGGAATTCAAGGCCCATACCTAAACATGATAAAAGCAATCTACAGCAAACCAGTAGCCAACATCAAAGTAAATGGTGAGAAGCTTGAAGCAATCCCTCTAAAATCAGGGACTAGACAAGGCTGTCCACTTTCTCCATACCTATTCAACATTGTACTTGAAGTCCTAGCCAGAGCAATTCGACAACAAAAGGAGATCAAAGGGATACAAATTGGAAAAGAGGAAGTCAAAATATCACTTTTTGCAGATGATATGATAGTATATATAAGTGACCCTAAAAATTCCACCAGAGAACTCCTAAGCCTGATAAACAGCTTCGGTGAAGTAGCTGGATATAAAATTAACTCAAACAAATCAATGGCCTTTCTCTACACAAAGAATAAACAGGCTGAGAAAGAAATTAGGGAAACAACACCCTTCTCAATAGTCACAAATAATATAAAATATCTTGGCGTGACTCTAACTAAGGAAGTGAAAGATCTGTATAATAAAAACTTCAAGTCTCTGAAGAAAGAAATTATAGAAGATCTCAGAAGATGGAAAGATCTCCCATGCTCATGGATTGGCAGGATCAACATTGTAAAAATGGCTATCTTGCCAAAAGCAATCTACAGATTCAATGCAATCCCCATCAAAATTCCAAATCAATTCTTCAACGAATTAGAAAGTGCAATCTGCAAATTCATCTGGAATAACAAAAAACCTAGGATAGCAAAAACTCTTCTCAAGGATAAAAGAACCTCTGGTGGAATCACCATGCCGGACCTAAAGCTCTACTACAGAGCAATTGTGATAAAAACTGCATGGTACTGGTATAGTGACAGACAAATAGACCAATGGAATAGAATTGAAGACCCAGAAATGAACCCACACACCTATGGTCACTTGATCTTCGACAAGGGAGCTAAAAACATCCAGTGGAAGAAAGACAGCATTTTCAACAAATGGTGCTGGCACAACTGGTTGTTAACATGTAGAAGAATGCGAATCGATCCATTCCTATCTCCTTGTACTAAGGTCAAGTCTAAGTGGATCAAGGATCTTCACATAAAACCAGAGACACTGAAACTTATAGAGGAGAAAGTGGGGAAAAGCCTTGAAGATATGGGCACAGGGGAAAAATTCCTGAATAGAACAGTAATGGCTTGTGCTGTAAGATCGAGAATTGACAAGTGGGACCTCATGAAACTACAAAGCTTCTGCAAGGCTAAAGACACCATCAATAAGACAAAAAAACCACCAACAGATTGGGAAAGGATCTTCACCTATCCTAAATCAGATAAGGGACTAATATCCAATATATATAAAGAACTCAAGAAGGTGGACTCCAGAAAGTCAAATAACCCCATTAAAAAATGGGGCTCAGAACTGAACAAAGAATTCTCACCTGAGGAATACCGAATGGCAGAGAAGCACCTGAAAAAATGTTCAACATCCTTAATCATCAGGGAAATGCAAATCAAAACAACCCTGAGATTCCACCTCACACCAGTCAGAATGGCTAAGATCAAAAATTCAGGTGACAGCAGATGCTGGCGAGGATGTGGAGAAAGAGGAACACTCCTCCATTGTTGGTGGGATTGCAAGCTTGTACAACCACTCTGGAAATCAGTCTGGCGGTTCCTCAGAAAATTGGACATAGTACTACCGGAGGATCCAGCAATACCTCTCCTGGGCATATATTCAGAAGATGTCCCAACCGGTAAAAAGGACACATGCTCCACTATGTTCATAGCAGCCCTATTTATAATAGCCAGAAGCTGGAAAGAACCCAGATGTCCCTCAACAGAGGAATGGATACAGAAATTATGGTACATTTACACAATGGAGTACTACTCAGCTATTAAAAAGAATGAATTTATGAAATTCCTAGCCAAATGGATGGACCTGGAGGGCATCATCTTGAGTGAAGTAACACAATCACAAAAGAACTCACACAATATGTATTCATTGATAAGTGGATATTAGCCCAAAACTTAGGATACCCAAGATATAAGATACAATTTGCTAAACGCATGAAACTCAAGAAGAATGAAGACCAAAGTGTGGACACTGTGCACCTTCTTAGAATTGGGAACAAAACACCCAGGGAAGGAGCTACAGAGACAAAGTTCGTAGCTGTGATGAAAGGATGGACCATATAGAGACTGCTGTATCCAGGGATCCGTCCCATAATCAGCTTCTAAACGCTGACACCATTGCATACACTAGCAAGATCTTGCTGAAAGGACCCAAATATAGCTGTCTCTTGTGAGACGATGCCGGGGCCTAGCAAACACAGGAGTGGATGTTCACAGTCAGCTATTGGATGTATCACAGGGCTCCCAATGGAGAAGCTAGAGAAAGTACCCAAGGAGCTAAAGGGATCTGCAACCCTATTGTTGGAACAACATGATGTTCTAACCGGAACCCTGGAGCTCTTGTCTCTAGCTGCATATGTATCGAAAGATGGCCTAGTCGGCCATCAATGGAAAGAGAGGCCCATTGGACTTGCAAACTTTATATGCCCCAATATAGGGGAATGCCAGGGCCAAAAGAATGGGAATGGGTGGGTAGGGAAGTGGGGGGCGCTATGGGGGACTTTTGGGATAGTATTTGAAATGTAATTGAGGAAATTATGTAATAAAAATATTAAAAAAAAAAAAATTAACACACACACACACACACACGCATCATTAGCCTTCCTATACACCAAATTCATATTGAAAAAGAAATCAGGGAAACAACTCTATTCCCGGTAAAACAAAACAAAACAAAAGAAATAAAACTGACTTCAAACTGTACTATAGAACAATAGTAATAAAAATAAATAAATAAAACCTCATGGTATTGGTACAGAGACAGACAGGTTAATCAATTGAATAGAACCAAGATCTAGAAATAATCCCACACACCTATGGACACTTGATTTTTGACAATGAATCCAAAACCACACAGTGAAAAAAAGAAAGATTTTCAAAAATGATGGTGGTTTAACTGGAGATCTGTCTGCTATTAGAAGAGTACAAGTTAATCCATATTTATCATCCTACACAAACTCAAGTCCAAGTGGATCAAGGACCTCAACATAAAACCAGGTACACGGAATCTAATAGAAGGAAAGGTGAGAACTATCGAATACATTGGGACAGAAGAAACTTTCCTGAACAGAACATCAATGGCTTGGGTTCTAAGATCAACAGTTGATAAATGGGACCTTATGAAACTGAAAAACTTCTGTAAGGCAAAGGACATTGTCAGTAGGGCAACATGGCGACCTACAGATTGGAAAAAGATTGTCATGAACCCTACATCTGATAGAGGGCTAATATCCAAAATATACAAAGAACTCAAGAAGGTAGACCTCAGAAAACCAAATATCCCAATTAAAAAATGAAGTACAGAGCTAAACAGAGTTCTCAGCAGAGGAAACTCAAATGGCCAAGAAGCACTTAAAGAAGTGCTCAACATCCTTAGTCATCAGGGAAATGTAAGTCAAAAAGACCTTGAGATTCTACCTTATACTAAGGAAAATGGCAAAGATAAAAATTTCAAGTGATAGCACATGCTGGAGAGGATGTGGAGAAAAGGGAACACTCCTTCACTGCTGGGGAGATTGCAAACTTATGCAATGACTCTGGAAACCAATCTGGCAGTTCCTCAGAAAACTGGAAATAGTTCTACCTGAAGACCCAGCTATACTGCTCCAGGCTATATACTGAATGATGATCCAAGGATACAAGCTCCACTATGTACATAGCAGCCTTATTCATAATAGCCAGAAACTAGAAGCAACCCAGATGTCCCTCAACCAAAGAATGGATATAGAAAGTGTGGTTCATTTGCACAATGTAAAAACAAAGACATCATGAATTTTGCAGGCAAATAGATATAACGAGAAAATATCATCCTGAGTGAGGTAACCCAGTCCCAAAGGACATGCATGGCATATCCTCTTTGGTAAGTGGATATTAGCCAAAGTGTGCAGAAAACCCATGATACATCTCATAGACCCTAAGATGTTAAACAAGAAGGAGGGGCTGAGTGAGGCTGGCTAAACCCCACTTTGAAAGGGGAACAAAATAATCATGAGAGGAAGAGGGAAAGAGGGACCAGGGTGGGAGATGGGAAAGGGAGGGGAAATGGAAGGCAGTATCATAATGGAGACAGGAGAGAGGCCCAGAGGGATGGAATGGAAGTTTGTAGAATGAATGGAAATATGTAGCTGTCAGGGTTGGGGGATGAGGGTAACCTTTAGAAAGTTCCAGAGACCAGAGATGGGGGAGACTCCCAGAACTCAACGTGGGTGACCTCAGCCAAAATGCCCAACAGTGGAGATATGGAACCTGCAGAGATCATCTCCAATAGTCAGATAGGACCCGCCAGTGGAGGCATGGGATGGGAATACCAAGCTATCTACAAAACTTTCCACCCCCAAATTGCTTCAAACTAAAAGAAAGGCAGGGACAAAAGTGGAGCAGAGACTGAAGGGATGGCTGATCAGTGACAGACCCAACTTAGGATCCATCCCATTGGTGGGCACTAATCCCTGACTCTATGTTGTGTTTGTAGTCAAGAGCCTAACATGGCTGTCCTCTGAGAGGCTCTACCTGCATCTGACTGAGACAGATGCAGATATTCACAGTCAAGCATTGGACAGAGATCTAGGGCCCCTATGGAAGAGTTAGGGGATGGATTGAAGGAACTGAAGGGAATGACAATCACTATTATAGGAAGATCAACAGTGTCATCTAACCTGGGAGTTTCCAGAGACTGAGCCACCAACCAAAGAGCATCCATGGACTGGTCCAAGGTCTCTGGCACATATGTAATTTCTAATCTGATAGAGACTTGATGCCCCAGGGTGAGGGTCATCCTGGGGACACCCTCTCAGAGGTGAAGGAGAAGAGGAATGAGGGGAAGATCTCTGGGACAGGTGACCAGGATAGGGATGCAACATTTAAGATATAAATAAATAAAATAATTAATTAAAAAAGAAGAAATCAAAGAAGGCTCTGGAAGAGGGAAGGACCTTCCGTGCACATTGTTTGGAAGGAGTAATATTGTAAAGATGGCCATCCTATCAAAATCAGTATACAAAGTCCATGGAATCCCTGTCAGAATTCAAATCCACAGAAATTGAAAGAAATTTAAACGCAATATGGAAACACAAAATATTCAAGGTAGCCAAACAATCTGAACAATAAATCAGAATGTATTTCCATTCCTGATTTCCAGTTATACTACAGAGCCACGGTGCTAAAAACAGCATGTCCTAAAGTAAGACACGGACACGTTGATTGATAGGATGAAATTACAGACCCAGATATAATCCCAGGTCCATATTCACACCCAACTTTTGATAATGAAGCCAAGAATACACATTGCAGAAAAGTCAGCATCCCCTTTCTCTTTCCATGTTAATTTCAATTCTTTATCACATACTTGAAGAGACTTACCCTATTGATAACTTAAGCATAGAATCACTGTATTATCAATTCTTCCAGATTTATAGGAACTGATTAAGCTGAGTTCTCCATCCTTCCCAAACACAACCCACCTTTACTTTGTAATAATGCAGTGTCTTCATTTCAATTATCTATTTACTAATTATCTTTCCCTAACTTCCTGAAAATCTATCTCAAAGTTTTATGCTCTCAATCATTGATCCTCCCAACACTTCCCAACATACTTCCACTGGTTCGTTTCTTCCTCTCAAGTTGTACCTTCTTTCTGATTTAATGTAATATATAGTCTCTTTTTCATGCTCCAAGTTCACTATATTAACATCTCTTCCTTATGTGATTGATCCTCTTAAGTGCTCTCTTCCCCTCTCTCTCTCTCTCTCTCTCTCTCTCACACACACACACACACACACTAAAAATGTTTCTACATATAATAGAAATTGTGTTGTATTTGCCCTGCTGGAAGTTTATTGAAATAGCCTTGATTAAAAATGAATTTAGGTAATTGAAAGCATTCCCTTGAAGGTGATATTGGAATCCAATCTCCATCAAAGGGCAATGCCATTTTTCATAGGTATATAAAAAATAAACATTTTCTAAATGTATTTGGAACCATAAAACCTCAAGGCAATCCTGTGAATGCTGTGCCCATTTTGCAAAACTCCAAAAGACCACCAAGGAGCCAATTCCAATACAATTACACTAGGGTCTTTTTTATTCAAGCTCCTGATTGGGCTCACCACCGACCCTGATGTAGCAGGACAGAAGGGCGAAGCCCTGAGCCCTCAGCAGAAGAAGGTTTTATAGAAAATGATGAGCAAGCAAGGGGGCTTCCAGCCTGGCAAGCATCAAATTGAATGACTATTATAAGCTGAGAAGTGGATGCTCTGAACCATGAACAATCACAAACGGTCTGAAAGTACATCTGGGACTATCAGACTCATCTTGATGAGCTATTGCTAGGGAGTGGCTAGGGAGTAACTATGGGTTATGGGTCAGAGACAAGCAATAGGGTTCTTCCTGGAACTTGGGTGCAGCTTGGGTTCAGCTTCAAGTCAAATTCTCAGGCTCTTTTTCTTTTAAAATGAAGGCCAATCCCAGGATAGAGTAGGTTTGGCCTCTCAAGAACAAAGCAGAAGGCATCATTATTATTATACTTGATCTTAGAGTATACAATAGTGTTATAATAATCCAAAATGCATGGTGTAGGCTAAGGACATAAATGCAGAGCAGAGAAGCAAACCTAAAAGTCAATTCCCAGCATGTAGAGTCTGCTTTTCAAATGTTCTTTAATGACACACATCCATAAGAGATTCATTTCTGCAAATTACTTTTGCACTCAGATAGCCATACGCAGACGGACAAAGCTTGATTTCATTACATCCTAGTTACAAAACCAAATCAAAGGGTTCAAAATCTAAAACCTATTACTGTGGAATATATTTTCAATAGAATCTCACTAACAGAAATAACTCCTCGTAATGGAAATTCACTGGACTGAGGAAGGATAATTTTGTACCAATTTCTAAAAGTACAGGAAGCAAAAGGAAAAAATAGAAAAATGAGTTTACAACAATTTAAAATCTTACGTGCGACAAAGGGGACAATTAGCAGACTGAAGAAACAATCTAGCCAATGTGAGAAATTATTTGTAATGTGTATATTGGAAAAACTGATTCTATGTTAACTATATAGAGAACCCCAAAACTCTATATTAATGAAAATATTAGGATTTAAATAGATCCAAAACAAACATTTCTTTTCTAAAGAGTGAATAAAATGCATTACAAATTAATTTTTAAAAAGTGACTCCCTTCACTAATTCCCGAGGCTTTACAAATCAAAATTCTGAGGTGTCAATTCAGCTCATTAAGCCCAGCTCCTTCCTACCAAAATTACTTATGATAAAAATGTGCTGATGAGGTCCTATAGAGAAGAGACCCTGTCTTCACCATTGATGGGAGTGTAAATTAACACACTCATTATAGAAACAGTATAGGGTTTTCTTGATCCAGTTAAAGGACAGTATGGTTGTTTAAATGAGAATGCCTTCCCCACCCCCACCCCCCCCACCCCACTCCCATCCCCACCCAGTTGGCCTATAGATTTGAATGCTTATGGATTCGGAGGTGTGGCCCTGTTGGAGGAAGTTTGCAACTGGGGTTGGGCTTTGAGGGTTCAAAAGCCCACACCAGGCCCTCTCCCTGCTGCCTGTGGATCTTAATCCAAGAGACTTCTCCAGCACCATAACTAGCTATGTGTGGCCAAGCTCCCTGCCATGCTGATAATGCACTAAACCTCTGAAACTGTAAGCAAGGCCCAATTAAATGCTTTCTTTTATAAGAGTTACCATGGTTATGGTGTCACTTCACACCAATAGATCAATGACTAAGACTACCTTAAAGCCCAGTAATCCTGTCTCTGGTTCTGCATCTGGAGGACATGAAGTGTGCGTGTGTGTGTGTGTGTGTGTGTGTGTGTGTGTGTGTGTGTAGGAGAAATCTACTCCATTTTCTACTTCCTTTTTTAAACAAAATAAAATATAATAAAGTAAAACAAAACCCATTAAGTAAAGTTGGATAACTCAAGCCAACAGAAGGAAAAGAGCCCAAGAGAAGACAGAAGAATCAAGGACCCACTTGTACTGGCTGTGTGTCCAACTTGACACAAGTTAAGAGTAATCAGAGAGGAGAGAACCTCAGTTGAGAAAATGCTCCCATGAGATCCAACCGTAGGGCATTTACTCAATTAGTGGTCAATGGGAGAGGGCCCAGTCCATGGTGGGTGGTGCCATGCCTGGGCTGGTGGTCCTGAGTTCTATAAAAAAGCAGACAGAGCAAGACATAAGGAACAAGCCTGTAAGCAACATCTCACAATGGCCCCTGATCAGCCTCCAAGTTGTAGCCCTGCTTGAGTTCCTGTCCTGACCTTTTCCAGTGATGGATTGTGATATGGAATGGTAAGCCAAATAAACCCTTTCCTACCCAACCTGCTTTTTGGTCATAGTGTTTCATCACAGCATAAAACCCTGACTAAGATGCCACTCTTTCACACACCCACAGAAGTCCCATAAAAACACTAAACTGAAACCTATAATCTATACACAGAGGATCTAGTGCAGACCTATGTTGTCCCCGTGTTTGCTGCTTCCATTTCTTTGAGCTTATGTGACCTTTGCTTAGTTAATTTATAGGGACTTGTTCACCATCCCCTCTGGCTCTTACACTCTCAGAGTTTCCTGAGTTCCGTGGACATGAATTTGATGGGCACATTCCATTTAGAGCTATATGTTCTAATCTTTCCAGAAAGAACTATCTGCATCAGATCTGATAGCCCAGGATTAGGACCAACAACTGACAAATGGGACCTTAGGAAATCAAGACTACTGCGAAGGACACCATTAGTCAAGTCAAGAGGTAGCTAAGAAAAAAGGAAAGTACTTGTCAGTTATCCGTGTGACAGAGGGTCAGTGTCAGAATCTACAAAGAGCTAAAAGCTAAACACCAAGGAAACCACAGCTCTACAGCTCGTTTAAAATGAACTCAACAGCAGGTTTTCAAAAGAGATACAAATAATTTTTAAGGGTCCGCCGTCTTGGGCCATCATGGAAATGCAAATTAAACTGCTTTAAGCCGGGGCGTGGTGGCGCACGCCTTTAATCCCAGCACTCGGGAGGCAGAGGCAGGCGGATTTCTGAGTTCGAGGCCAGCCTGGTCTACAAAGTGAGTTCCAGGACAGCCAGGGCTACACGGAGAAACCCTGTCTCGAAAAACAAAACAAACAAACAAACAAACAAAAAAAAAAGAGTGCTTCTCATGGAAACCAAACTGGCAAAGACCAGGAAATGACAAGTGCTGGGGGTGGGGCTGAGGCGTGTCTGGGAAGGGAACGTTCATTTAGTGTTTTGTGGGAGTGAAAGCTGGTGCCTTTGGAAGTCAGTGTGGAAGTTCCTCAAATCGCTAGCATTATGCCTTCACTATTGTTAGCTATTCTGCTTTGTGACAGATCCCGGAAGGATCCCATGTCCTACTGTAGAGATACTAATTCCTCTATGTGCATCGCTGCTCTATGGACAGTAGCTAGGAAGGGGAAACAGCCTGGATGGTGACAGTGACTGAAGAACAAAGATGTGGTGCTAACACACAGTGGAATTTTATTCAGTTGCAAAGAAAACTGAAATTATGAAAATTTCAGGTAAACCGATGAAAATACTCATTCCGAGTAAGGTGACTCGGACCCAGAAAAACAACACTGCGCGTCTTCTCATATACGGACCTTACTTCTTTAGATATTCGTGTTTAAATGGAATGTGTAAAGAAGTCGCAGAAGCCAGAAAGAGCAAAGAAGAGACTTCAAGGCAGAGAGGAGAGGAGAGCACAGGTGATTTGAAGAGAGAAGAGGGAATTACAGGTCAAAAAGGGTAAAGGGGGTTGGGTTAGGAGCGCAGAGAAGAAGGAGATATAGGGAGGGCTAATTAATTAAAGACCTTTTAAAAAGCCATATGGAAAGCTATTATTTCAGAAGCTTATATATATATATATATATATATATATATATATATATATATATATACATATATTACACACACACACACCTATACAGATACAGAGAGTTTAAATGGAGTTTTCCTATATGGGGGGGGGGGCAGGCAGATAATGTCTTTTCCAGATATCATAGGTTATCAAGCAAAAGATCAGAGCCAGCTGTGTGTTATTCAGTTGGGTTCCATAGGCCCACATAACATTACAGGATGTTGCCATTTCATTTGGTTAATCTCTAGAACTTGATGGTAAGATCCTATTGCCAAAGATACTGCACAATTGGGACATAGGACACCGATAAATCAAGCAAGTACTAACGTGGAGGCGTCATCACTACTGGCTAGCACTCATAGTGGTAGAAAGTTCTAGGATACCAAGAGAAGAGAAAAAACAAAACCAAAAACATTGATAACCTGGTGTGAACTATGAGCTACTGTAGGAGGAACTTAGCCAAGCGGGCCCAGTCGCGAAGTTGGCGCATGCGCTACAGATACTTCCTCTCTGAGGCAACCCAGAATCTGTTTGTAGAGCTAGAGACCACTGATGCTGGATCAAGAAAAAGACAGTGTCACACATGGCTACTTGAGATCCAGTGAAATGCAGGAAGGCATGGAGGGGGGCGGTGTAAGAAGGTTTGCCCAGTTCCTGCAACAAACGTTGTCACTTGCCCAACTCTCAGTCTGGGTCGTTGACTCTACACCTTCCTACTCCTGCACCCAAGAATCTTGGTTGGGATTGCAAGCAACAGGCTACAATAAAAAACAGCCTGGAAAGACATGCTCATTGGTTCGATGGTGGCACAAATGCTACTGGAGTAAACATACATGTTATCTTTGGATCGAAGACTCATTTCACTCTGTACTGCTAAGTAGTCCCAGAGCCAGCATCTGTGTTGTCAGGCCCTAGGGGAGAACCTATACTGTTATTCTACTGAATAGACATAGTATCAAACTGCCCAATCCTCACCTGGGAAGCTGCCTTCTGCAATAGAAAACAACACAGAGACTGACAACTGTTCAACGTGCAGAAATAAAAGACCATGAAGTGCTCAGCCCTAAATGGGATATCCTATAACACAGCCTCTCTGAAAAATTCAGGATCATCAGAGGAGGCAGAAATATTGTATGAACCAGAAGCAGACAGCTACTGTAAAATAATGTTTCCTGACATGACAGGGTTGTTGCACAGATGTGCAGTAGCTGTGACTGCATCCATATGACCTGCCCAAGACCAAGATGTCAACGTTACCTCATAGATGGATAGGGGCTTACAAAGTCCTAACCTAGATGAAGAGCTTTGGGCAATTGACCCCTACTAGGGAAGGGATAATTGGTTTGTTTTTTTAGATGCAACCCCTGAAAAGCTGCTCACATTCCAGTGGATGATCAGTGGGCTTGACAAGAGTACATAAAGTCAGGAGGTAAATGTAGTGGCATGGGTGAAGAAGTTAGGGATTTAAAAACACATTATGTATATGTCCGAATTCTTTGACAGTTTCATATAAGTATGCAGTGTATCTTGATCTTATCCACTCAGTTCCTCTCCTTAATTCCTTCAAGATCCATGATCCACTCCCTTCATTCCCTCCCAAATTCATGTCCCCTTATTCTTTATAACCCACCATGTCCTATTTTAATTAATCATATACTCAACAGTATGGGGCCATTCACTGAACTTCGGTCCATCTACCAGGGCCACACCCTTAAAGAAAGCTGATCTTCATTCCCTAAGTCGAGGTCAACTGTCAATAGCTCGGGGTGGAGGAGTCTGAGCCCCTTCCCTCTCCTTGCTGGATTGTTAACTTGCTTGAACATGGGCCGGCAGAGCACACATGTTCTGAGTTTGTGAGTGTTTCTGTCCTGTCCGGTCTGGAAGATACTCTAACTCCTGGCTTTTGTAGCCTTTCAGCCCCCTCTTCTGGAAGGCCCCTCTTCTGGGTTTTTATTCACAAAGAGATGTTGGATTTTTGTCAAAGGCCTTTCTTTATCAACTGAAGTGATCTGATGACTTCTGACCTCGGGGCCCTTTGTGTGGTGATTCGGATTTACTGGATTCACTTATGCCGAACTCCCTGGTGTCCCTAGAGTGACGTCAACTTCATCGTGGTGAATGGTCTTCTGGGTGTGTCCTTAAATTCTGTTTGAAAGTATTTCATGTTTATCAGGGACACTGATATATAATTCTCTGGAGCGGGGTTGTTGTTAATGTGTCTTTATCTGGTTTTGCTGCTGTCATTATCCTGATTTTGTAAAGAAGAGATTAGAAGCCACTATTTTTTTCTGTTTTGCAGAGAAATTTGCATAGTAGTAGGACTAGCTCTTCTTTGAAGGTCTGGTTGAATTTAGCAGTGACTCCACTTGGCCCTGGGCTTTTGTTAGTTAGGGGATTTCCCAATTACAGTTCTATCTCATTGGTCGTCAAGGATAGGTTTAAGTTCCTTACATCATCGTGGTTCAGCCTTGGTAGGATGAACACATCTAGAGATTTATCTATTTCTATAAGATTTTCTGATTTAGTAGAAAATCAATTTTTAAAGCCAGTCCTCATGATTGTCCAAGCAGGGAGATGCTTTATTTATTACTTCAATTTCATTGTTTGCTTTTCTTAATCTGCTTATGTTGAACGTATCCTCTTTGTTCAATTTAAACATATATGTATTATAAAATGTATCCATTTCTCCTGAACTTTGCAATTTGGGAGGCTGTAGGTTTTTAAATATTTTGTAATGGTTGTCTGGTTTATGGTGATATTTGCCGTAATAGCACTTTTAACCTCTAATTTTATTAATTTTTTCTTTCTCTTTTGGTAGCTTGGCTAAGGATTTGTCCATCTAAATTATCCTTTAAAGAACAAGCTTTCAGTTTCATTGGTTCCTCATATCAATTAGTCTCCATTTCATTGATCTCACACCAGTCTCCATTTCATTGATTTCTGTTCCTGGCTTTACTCCATCCACGAATTTTGGACTCATCTTGGTTTGGATTTTTAAACTTCAAGTGCAACACTGGGTTATTTATTTGAGATATTTCTGACTTTTTTTTTAATATAGCCCCTCTTATCTAGAACTGTCTTTGTTTTATTCCAGGGGTAGTGGAAAGCTGAGTTTTCATTTTCATCTGATTTCCAAATTTTTAATTTCTTTGTCATTTCTTCTTTATTTTCAGTTTCCTTACATTTTTAAAAATTAAAAGTAATTTCATCTTTTATTCCTCTTTCCTCCATCCAAACTCTTCCATCCCCCCTCTGTCCAACTTCTCCCATGCTCCCCTAACTCCCTCTCAACTCATAGCTTCTTTATTTTTATTATTGTTGCCACATGCGGTCCCACTAGTCAGTTGTTAGCCTTAGTTCCTGTGCAAATGAAGTCCTGTTCTGGAAATTCTTACTTAGTATCATAGTAGGAGTCCTTGAAAATGCCGCCCCTGGCAGAGTAATGATCTGTGTGAGGCAAGGAGAAAACCTGGTTCGGTGCAACTTAATAACAGGTACTGGTTCAAACCTTTAGTCTGATCCCAGGGAAGTTTAGTTCTTAGGCATTTAACTAAAGTAGAATTTTTGGAAGAAAAAAAGGTTCTTGGAAACATTTGTCTCAAACCCATGTGGTACAATGAAGTTTTAAGAATGAATACATAGAAACTCTTTGTGATGTCCTTGTGACCTCTTCCATAAAGATGAGTTTTATAGTTTAAGGGCCTCAGAGAGGATAAGGTATGATCTTGGTCAAACAGATATCATAGAGGCCACCAAGCTACCAAGTATATGTGACAGCTTCCCTAAAGATAGGTTCTATGGCCTGAGAAACAAAGCTAAAAATAAATTTCTTGGGAGGAAAGGTCTGGATAAACATCCTGGGGGGATTCTGGTGAGGCCTGGCCCTATAGATAGCAAAGGTTACCATCCACTCCCAGCCTTCTGGGTGGGCAATAAGTAGAGACATCCCTTCCGTTGAAGAGACAAGGCTGCGTGTTTAACATTCTTGGGTTCCCTAGTATGTATCTATGGTCTAGGGCGGAAGGATCTGGATAAACATTCTGGGCCTGGCCTACCGATAGCAAAGGTTACCATCCACTCCCAGCCTTCTGGGTGGAAAACGAGTGTAGAGACCCCTTCTGCTGAAGATATAAGGCTGTGTGTTTAACATTCTTGTGTTCCCTAGTGCTTATTTGTGAACACAGAGACCTCAGTACCCTATACAGATGCTCATTTCTAAGTTTTTAAAAAAACATAGTGGCTGTAATAGAGGCTGCTGTTTAATGCATCTCCTCCATGGCTAGTTGAATTGATATAAGCAAGCATAAGAGAATTATGATGGATAATAGAGGATCAAGGAAGGGGGGAAACCATTTTAACCACAATGGCCTTTCCCAGGTCGCTTTTGAGATTTTGTTTTTCTTTTTTTTTTTTTTTTTTTTGCAAATCATAAATTTGACCACCAATTAAAGCAATTCATGCCAAGTAGTTGCTGACATAAGGTATGTCAGCATTATGCTTGAGTAATATAACTTTAATTTTTTTTCAAACCTCATTTTTAATTATGGCTCTTAAATGCTTTAAACTCCCTTGTAGCCCACTAGCCTCCAGAGGTAGTAGAAAAGAAAGGATACAGGGGAAGTGAACCTGTTTAGAAAGATTCTTTGGAGCAACTCCCTTCTGTGTTGTCTGGAAATCGGCAGTTCAGTTCACAGGTCAGCAGCAGAGGCTTGATTCACTCACAGACACTTCATGGCTACACCAGCAGTGCAGTTTGGTAGAGTTGGGATAGCAAACACAAATCAGTGGTGGTGGCACAACCTAGCAGAGACAGGCAGGCCTCAGCCTCTGCACAAGTCAGTAGGAGGGACCAGCAGGAACACCAGGAGGAGTTCTCAGCTGCACCTCTATCAGGGAAGAGAAGATCAGCACAGATATGAGACCCACAGGTGTTGCACAGCTAGCTCTGTAAGCAAGCCAAGGGCACCAAGGTTAATAACTCTTGCTTAGTTAACTCTTTTAGAGAAGAGATAACTACATTTCAGGAATTTAGGAGATGGTTTAAGAGATGGTATTAAAAACTTATAGGAACATATAAGGAAAAGATACAGGGCATGAAAGGTCATGGCTCAAAAAAAAAAAAACAAAAAAACAAAAAAACAAAAAAACAACATAGAAATCTAAATCTCCCCTTGGAGGAGAAAGTAAAAGTAGAAACTGCCGGGAAGAATAGAAACTTCTTCCCAACAATTATGAGTCAGGTATAAATCATTACCATTCTGAGGACATACTAAAAAAAGAACAGAGAGAGGAAGCTTGTCCCCCAAGTTCACAGGTAAGACTACCACTACCTGGCCCAAGTGGGACCCACCTGGGGCCAGGTGAACACAGGAACTGCTGTGCAGCAGGGGACAGGACCCTTCTAGTTTCTATCTGTGCCCGGAAGCTGACCCTGTCCTACAGCCCTCCACACCCCAATACCACCCAGAGAAATCTTGACCCCCAGGAGTGTTAACACACCAAGGCTCACAGGCACACAGAAAGGAACAAGTTCTAGTCAAAGACAGTAAGGCCAGCTAACACCAGAGATAACCAGATGGCAAGAGGAAAAAAATAAGGAGAGAAATGAAAGCCTTTTAGAATTTGATGAAAATGAAGGCACAGCATACCCAAACTTATGGGACACAATGAAAGCAGTGCTAAGAGGAAAACTCATATCTCTGAGTGCATCCATAAAGACACCGGAGAAAGCATACACTAGCAATTTAACAGCACACCTAAAAGATCTAGAACAAAAAGAAGTGAATACACCCAAGAGGAGTAGATGGCAGAAAATAATCAAATTCAGGGCTGAAATCAACCAAGTAGGAACAGAGAGAACTATACAAACAATCAACACAAGAACATAAGCAACAAAAATCAATGCTACTTGGCATCATCAGAACCTAGTTCTCCACCAGAGCAAGCCCTGGATACCCCAAAACACCTGAAAAAGCAAGATTTGGATTTAAAAATCACTTTGCATGATGATGATAGAGGACGTTAAGAAGGACATAAATAACTCCCTTAAACTTACAGGAGAACACAGGTAAACAGGTAGAAACCCATAAAGAGTAAAAACAAAAATCCCTTAAAGAATTACAGAAAAATACAACCAAACAGGTGAAGCAATTGAACAAAGCCATCCAGGATCTAAACATGGAAATAGAAACAATAAAGAAATCACAAAGGGAGACAACCCAGGAGATAGAAAACCTAGGAAAGAGATCAGGAGTCATAGGTGCAAGCATCACCAATAGAATACAAGAGACAGAAGAGAGAATCTCAGGGGCAGAAGATACCATAGAAAACATTGGCACAACCGTCAAAGAAAATGGAAAATGCAAAATGCTACAAACCCAAACATACAGGAAATCCAGGACACAATGAGAAGACCAAATCTAAGAAAAATAGGTATAGAAGAGAACAAAGATTTCCAACTCAAAGGGCATAAACATCTTCAACAAAATTATAGAAGAAAACTTCACTAACCTAAAGAAGAGATGTCCATAAACATACAAGAAGCTTACAGAATGCCAAATAGATTGGACCAGAAAAGAAATTCCTCCCATCACATAATAATCAAAACACCAAATGCACATAACAAAGAAAGAATATTAAAAGCTGTAAGGGAAGAATGTCAAGTAATATATAAGGGCAGACATACCAAAATTACACCAGACTTCTCAACAGAGACCCTAAAAGCCAGAAGATCCTGAGCAGATGTCATATAGACCCTAAGGGAACATAAATGCCAGCCCAGGCTACTATACCCACCAAAACTCTCAATTACCATAGGTGGAAAAAAGAAGATATTCCATGACAAAATCAAATTTAAACAATATCTTTCCACAAATCCAGCCCTACAAAGGATAATAGATGGAAAACTCCAATACAAAGAGAGAAACTACACCCAAGAAAAAGCAAGAAATTAATCTTCTTACAACAAATCCAAAAGAAGAGAGCCACACGAAGCTAATTCCACCTCTAAAATCAAAAGTAACAGGAAGCAACAATCATTGGTTCTTAATATCTCTTAACATCAATGGACTCAATTCCCCAATAAAAAGACATAAACTAAAAGACTGGATACATAAACAGGACTCATCATTTTGCTGCATATAGAAAACACACCTCAGTGACAAACACAGATGCTACCTCAAAGTACAAGGCAGAAAAACAATTTTCCAAACAAATGGTCCCAAGAAAAAAAGCTGGAGTAGCCATTCTACTAACAAATGAAATCAATTTTCAACCAAAATTTATCAAAAAAGATGAGGAAGGATACTGGTAAAAGGAAAAATCTACCAAGATGAACTCTCAATTCTGAACATCTATGCTCCAAATGCAAGGAAACCCACATTCATGAAAGAAATGTTACTAAAGCTCAACCCACACATTGCCGCTCACACAATAATAAGGAGAGACTTCAACACCCCACTCAATGGACAGATCATGGAAACAGAGACACAGTGAAACTCACAGAAGTTATGAGCCAAATGGATCTAACAGATGTTTATAGAACATTTCATCCTAAAGCAAAAGAATATACCTTCTTCTCAGCACCTCATGGTACCTTCTCCAAAACTGACCATATATTCGGTCACAAAACAGGTCTCAACAGATACAAGAAGATTGAAATAATCCCATGCACTCTATCAGATCACCATGGACTAAAGCTGGTCTTCAATAACAACAAAAACAACAGAAAGCCTACATACACATGGAAGGTGAACAACTCTTTACTCAGTGATAACTTGCTCAGGAAAAAAATAAGGAAAGAAATGAAAGCCTTTTAGAATTTGATGAAAATGAAGGCACAGCATACCCAAACTTATGGGACACAATGAAAGCAGTGCTAAGAGGAAAACTCATATCTCTGAGTGCATCCATAAAGACACCGGAGAAAGCATACACTAGCAATTTAACAGCACACCTAAAAGATCTAGAACAAAAAGAAGTGAATACACCCAAGAGGAGTAGATGGCAGAAAATAATCAAATTCAGGGCTGAAATCAACCAAGTAGGAACAGAGAGAACTATACAAACAATCAACAAAACCAGGATCTGGTTCTTTGAGAAAATCAATAAGAGAGACAAACCCTTAGCCAGACTGATCAGAAGGCACAGAGATAGTATCCATATTAACAAAATCAGAAATGAAAAAGGAGGCATAACAACAGAAACTGAAGAAATTTTTTTTAAAAAAATCATCAGATCCTACTACAAAAGTCTATATTTAACAAAACTGGAAAAATCTCAATGAAATGGATGGTTTTCTAGACAGATACCAGGTACCAAAATTAAATCAGGATCAGACAAACCTTCTAAACTGTACCATAACTCCTAAGGAAATAGAAGCATTCATTAAAGGTCTCCTAACAAACATACAAACAAACAACAAACAACCAAAGCCTAGGACCAGATGGTTTTAGTGTAGAATTCTATCAGACCTTCAAAGAAGACCCAATACCAATAAACTGCAAACTATCTAATTCTTTCTATGAAGAGACAGTCACGCTTATACCTAAACCACATAACATTAGAAAGAGATGTTAAATTAGTGGACTTGGAGCATGAAAAAGAGACTATATATTACATTAAATCAGAAAGAAGGTACAACATGAGAAGAAGAAATGAACCAGCAGAAGTATGTTGGGAAGGGTTAGGAGGAGCAATGATTGAGAACATCATTAAATGGCACATAACTGGGAAAAAAACATAATTACATTCGTTATGGTGTTTTTCACTTTAGAAATAAGAATGTCAAAGCCTTTGAGATAGATCTTCAGGAAGTTAGGGAAAGATAATTAGTAAATAGATAATTGAAATGAAGACACTGCTTTATTACAAAGTAAAGGTGGATTGTGTTTGGGAAGGATGTAGAACTCAGCTTAATCAATTCTTATAAATCTGGAAGAATTGATAATAAGTGATTCTATGCTTAAGTTACCAATAGGGTAAGTCTCTTTAAGTATGTGATAAAGAATTGAAATTAACATGGAAAGAGAAAGGGGATGCTGACTTTTCTGCAATGTGTATTCTTGGCTTCATTATCAAAAGTTGGGTGTGAATATGGACCTGGGATTATATCTGGGTCTGTAATTTCATCCTATCAATCAACGTGTCCGTGTCTTACTTTAGGACATGCTGTTTTTAGCACCGTGGCTCTGTAGTATAACTGAACATCAGGAATGGAAATACATTCTGATTTATTGTTCAGATTGTTTGGCTACCTTGAATATTTTGTGTTTCCATGTTGCGTTTAAATTTCTTTCAATTTCTGTGGATTTTAATTTTGAGAGAGATTCTATGGACTTTGTATACTGATTTTGGTAGATTGGCCATCTTTACAATATTATTCCTTCCAAACAATGTGCATGGAAGGTCCTTCCATCTTCCAGAGCCTTCTTTGATTTCTTCATTTTTAATTATTTATTTATTTACATCTTAAATGTTGAACCCCCATCCTGGTCACCTTCCCAGAGATCTTCCCCCCATTCCTCTTCCCCTTCACCTCTGAGAGGGTGCCCCCAGGATGACCCTCACCCTGGGGCATCAAGTCTCTATCAGATTAGAAATTACATATGTTCCAGAGACCTTGGACCAGTCCATGGATGCTCTTTGGTTGGTGGCTCAGTCTCTAGAAACTCCCAGGTTAAATGACACTGTTGATCTTCCTATAATAGTGATTGCCATTCCCTTCAGTTCCTTCAATCCATCCCCTAACTCTTCCATAGGGGCCCTAGATCTCTGTCCAATGCTTGACTGTGAATATCTGCAGCTGTCTCAGTCAGATGCAGGTAGAGCCTCTCAGAGGACAGCCATGTTAGGCTCCTGACTACAAACACAACATAGCATTAGTAATACAGTCATGGATTGGTGCCCACCAATGGGATGGATCCTAAGTTGGGTCTGTCACTGATCAGCCATCCCTTTAGACTCTGTTCCACTTTTGTCCCTGCGTTTCTTTTAGTTTGAAGAAATTTTGGGGTGGAAAGTTTTGTAGATGGGTTGGTATTCCCATCTCATCCCTCCACTGGCGGGTCCTATCTGACTATTGGAGATGATCTCTGCAGGTTCCATATCTCCACTGTTGGGCATTTTGACTAAGGTCACCCACATTGAGTTCTGGGATCCTCCCCCATCCCAAGTCTCTGGGACTTTCTAAAGATTACCCGATCCCCCAACCCTGACAGCTACATATTTCCATTCATTCTCCTGATCCCCTGGACTTTTCTCCTGCCTCCCATTTCCCCTCCCTTTCCCATCTCCCACCCTGGTCCCTCTCTCCCTCTTCCTCTCATGATTATTTTGTTCCCCCTTCAAAGTAGGGTTTAGCCAGCCTCACTCAGCCCTTCCTTCTTGTTTAACTTCTTAGGGTTTATGGGGTATATCATAGGTATTCTGTACATTTTGGCTAATATCCACTTATCAAAGAGGATATACCATGCATGTCCTTTGGGACTGGGTTACCTCACTCAGGATGATATTTTCTAGTTCCATCTATTTACCTGCAAAATTCATGATGTCTTTGTTTTTCCATTGTGTAAATGAGCCACATTTTCTATATCCATTCTTTGGTTGAGGGACATCTGGGTTGCTTCTAGTTTCTGGCTATTATGAATAAGGCTGCTACAAACATAGTGGAGCATGTATCCTTGGATCATCATTCAGTATATAGCCTGGAGCAGTGTAGCTGGGTCTTCAGGTAGAACTATTTCCAATTTTCTGAGGAACTGCCAGATCAATTTCCAGAGTCATTGCATAAGTTTGCAAACTCCCCAGCAGTGGAGGAGTGTTCCTTTTTCTCTACATCCTCTCCAGCATGTGCTAGAGAATCACCTTACCTGACTTCAAACTGTACTATAGAACAATAGTGATAAAAATAAATAAATAAAACCTCATGGTATTGGTACAGAGACAGACAGGTTAATCAATTGAATAGAATCAAGATCTAGAAATAAACCCACACACTCGAATTTTTTTATCTTTGTCATTTTCCCTAGTATACTGTAGAATCTCAAGGTCTTTTTGATTTGCATTTCCTTGATGACTAAGGATGCTGACCATTTCTTTAAGTGCTTCTTGGCCATTTGAGTTTCCTCTGTTGAGAACTCTGTTTAGCTCGGTACTTCATTTTTTAATTGGGATATTTGGTTTTCTGAGGTCTACCTTCTTGAGTTCTTTGTATATTTTGGATATTAGCCCTCTATCAGATGACTATCTGATATCATGATATCATGACTATCTTTTTCCAATCTGTAGGTTGCCATGTTGTCTTATTTACAATGGCTTTTGCCTTACAGAAGTTTTTCAGTTTCATAAGGTCTCATTTATCAACTGTTGATCTTAGAACCCAATCCATTGATGTTCTGTTCAGGAAAGTTTCTTCTGTCCCAATGTATTCGATAGTTCTCACCTTTCCTTCTATTAGATTCAGTGTATCTGGTTTTATGTTGAGGTACTTGATCCACTTGGACTTGAGTTTGTGTAGGATGATAAATATGGATTAACTTGCACTCCTCTAATAGCAGACAGATCTCCAGTTAAACCACCATCATTTTTGAAAGTCTTTCTTTTTTCACTGTGTGGTTTTGGATTCATTGTCAAAAATCAAGTGTCCATAGGTGTGTGGGTTTATTTCTAGATCTTGATTCTATTCAATTGATTAACCTGTCTGTCTCTGTACCAATACCATGAGGTTTTATTTATTTATTTTTATCACTATTGTTCTATAGTACAGTTTGAAGTCAGGTAAGGTGATTCTTCCAGAAGTTCTTTTATTGTTCAGAACTGTTTTTGCTATATTGGGTTTTTTGATTTTCCATATGAAGTTGAGGATTCTCTTTCAATGTCTATAAAATGTTGTGTTGGGATTTTGATGGGGATTGCATTGAATCTTCAGGTTGCTTTTGCCCAAATGGCCATTTTCACTATACTCATCCTTGATTTCTTTCCTCAGTGCTTTACTTTTCATTGTGTGGGGCTTTCACTTCTGCTCTGGTTAACTTTTTTTTGTCAACTTGACACAAGCTAGAGTCACATAGAAGAAAGGATCCTCAACTGTGGAATTGTGTCCCTCAGTTGCCCTTTAGACATTTCTATGGGGTGTTTTCTTGATTGTTGGTTGATGTGGGAGTGTAGGAGGGTCCACCCATCATGGATGGTGCCACTCCTCGTAATCCTGTGGGTATATGAAAGGTAGATAGGCATGAGCCTGGGGACAAACAGGAGTTAGCAGCTTTCCTCCATGGTTCCTATCTCTGTTCAAGCTTGAGCTTCTGCCCTGACTTTCCTTAAGATCAGGTGTGGTGAGCATAGGAAAGCCAATAAACCATTTCCTCCACAGGTTGGTTCTGGTTAGTGTTTTATCCTAGCAACGGAAACTTTTTAACAGGCGCCTGAATAGAACAACTTCCTTGGTTATGTTCATTCCCAGGCTTTTGTTTCTTTTGTCTCTCTGATTTTGTTTTATCCTGTTCTGTTTTGTTTTGTTTTACTGTGAATAGAGTTGTTTCCCTGATTTCTTTCTCAGTATGTCAGAAGGCTAATGATGTATGTGTGTGTGTGTGTGTGTGTGTGTGTGTGTGTGTGTGTGTTAACTTTTATCCTGCTACTCTTGTGAAAGTATTTATCAGCTGTTGAGGTTTTCTGGTATGGTCTTAGGAGATTTTATTGTATGGAATCTTACCATCTACAAATAAGATACTTTGACCATTCCCTTTCCAGTCTGTTTTCCTTTATCTCCTCTTGTCTTACTGCTCTAGCTAAAGATACAAGTGCAATACTGAACAGGCATGGAGAGAGTGAGCATTCATCTAGTAGAATTGCTTCTCCTTTCTCTCCATTTAGCATGATGTTGCCTTCAGGTTGTATGTTACCCTTCTTATGTTGAAATATGTCTCATGTATCCCTAGTCTCCTCTGGACATTTGTCCTGCAGGAATTTTGTATTTTGGCAAAGACATTTTCTGCATTTAATTACATGACCATGTGGTTTTTACCCTTGAGTCTAGTTGTGTAGTTGATTGCATTTGTTGATTTATATGTTGAACTATTGTGTCATATCTGAGTTAAAACTGATTTGCTCATGATGGGTGATTTTTATGTTTTCATGAATTCAGATTGTAAATACTTTATTACAAACTTTTGTAACTTTGTCCTCATTGGGAATTGATCTGTAACTTTCTGTTGTATCTTTATCTGGTTTTTGTATCAATGTAATAAAATAACTTAAAGCATCCTTTTCTTTTTAGTTTGTGAAATAGTTTAAGAATGAGTTTACTGGGTGTAGTTTCTCTCTGGTCTGTGCTCTTTTACCTTTGGTGGGAACTGGCCAGCCCACCCCACAGACCACAGCTGAGGCTCCACTCCCAGGTGCTGTAGCACACCCAGGAACTTAGGATCAGTGGTGAGTAGAAGACAACATCTGATCCAACACCACTGGGAATAACTGGGACCAGCAGGATCCAGGAACCCAGGAACCCTGCCCATCCAGTGGCTTGGGTTCCTTCTGGTCTGCACAGGTCTACCTTAGGCACAAAATCAGTGGCTAGTCCCACAGCCCCCAGAGAAGGCCCCACTCCAAGGCATTCTAGCATGCCCAGGATGTTAGGATCCCAGGATCCCAGAAGCTTGTTCACATCAGGATCTCAGGTTCTCTGCGGCAGCTTGACTCCCAGGAACTCTGACACACCCAGAATCTCAGGATCACAGCATCCTGGAATCACAGGATCACAGAGACAGCTGAACTCTGAGGAGTTCTGACTCAATCAGGATCACAGAAAGGAAAGGCACAGATATAGCAAGGGCAGGGAGCACTACAGATAATCCGATGGTGAGAGGCAAGGGAAAGAACATAAGCAACAGAAACCAAGGTTACTTAGCATCATCAGAACCCAATTCTCCCACCATAGCAAGTCTTAGATACACTATCACACAGGAAAACCAAGATTCAAATCTAAAGTCACTTTTCATGATGATGATGGAGGTCTTAAGAAGGACATAAATAACTCCCTTAAAGGAATACAGGAGAACACATGTAAACAGGTAGGGAAACAATTTTCCAAGCAAATGGTCCCAAAAAACAAGCTGGAGTAGATATTCTAATATCTAATAAAATCGACTTTCAAGCAAAATTATCAAAAAGTATAAGGAAGGACACTTCATATTGGTCAAAGGAAAAATCTACCAAGATGAACTCTCAATTCTGCACATCTATGCTCCAAATGCAAGGGTACCCACATTCATAAAACAAACTTTACTAAAGCTCAAAGCACACTTTGCAGCTCACACAATAATAGTGGGAGACTTCAACACCTCACTTTCAGCAATGGATGGATCATGGGAACAGAAAGTAAACAGAGACACAGTGAAACTCACAGAAGTTATGAACCAAATGGATCTAACAGATATTTATAGAATATTTCATCCTAAAGCAAAAGAATATACCTTCTTCTCAGCACCTCATGATACCTTCTCCAAAACTGACCATATATTCGATAATAAAACATGCCTCCACAGATACCAGAGTAATGAAATAATGCCATGAACCCTATTAGATCGCCACGGACTAAAGTTGGTCTTTTTTTTTTTTATTACGTATTTTCCTCAATTACATTTCCAATGCTATCCCAAAAGTCCCCCATACCCCCCCCACTTCCCTACCCACCCATTCCCATTCTTTTGGCCCTGGCATTCCCCTGTATTGGGGCATATAAAGTTTGCAAGTCCAATGGGCCTCTCTTTCCAGTGATGGCCGACTAGGCCATCTTTCAATACATATGCAGCTAGAGACAAGAGCTCCAGGGTACTGGTTAGTTCATCATGTTGTCCCAACTATAGGGTTGCAGATCCCTTTAGCTCCTTGGGTACTTTCTCTAGCTTCTCCATTGGGAGCCCTGTGATCCATCCAATAGCTGACAGTGAGCATCCACTTCTGTGTTTGTTTGGCCCCGGCATAGTTTCACAAGAGAGAGCTATATCTGGGTCTTTTCAGCAAAATCTTGCTAGTGTATGCAATGGTGTCAGCGTTTGGAAGCTGATTATGGGATGGATCCCTGGATATTAAAGTTGGTCTTAAATTACAACAAAAACAACGAAAAACACACATGCACACGGAAACTGAACAACATTCTACTCAATGATAACTTGCTCAAGAAAGAATTAAAGAAAGAAATTAAAGGCTTTAGAGTTTAATGAAAATGAAGACACATCATACCAAAACTTATGAGACACAGTGAAAGCAATGCTAAGAGGAACACTCATAGCTCTGAGTGCCTCCAAAAAGTAACTGGAGAAACCATACACTAGCAGCTTAACAGTACACCTGAAAGCTCTAGAACAAAAAGAAGCAAATAAAGCCAAGAAGAGTAGATGGCAGGGAATAATCAAATTCAGGGCTGAAATCAACAAAGTTGAAACAAAGAGAACTTTACAAAGAATCAACAAAACCAGGAGCTGGTTCTTTGAGAAAATCAACAAGATAGATAAACCCTTAGCCAGACTAACCAGAGGGAACAGAGACAGTATCCACATTAATAAAATCAGAAATGAAAAGGGAGACATAACAACAGAAACCCTGGAAATTAAAAAAACTCATCAGATACTACTACAAAAGTTTATACTCAACTAAACTGGAAAATCTGGATCAAATGGACAATGTTCTCAACACATACCAGGTGCTAAAGTCCAAACAGAATTCTATCAGACCTTTAAAGAAGACCTAATACTAATACTCTTCAAACTATTCCACAAAATAGAAACAGAAGGTACACTACCCAATTCATCCTATGAAGCCACAATTATACTTATACCTAAACCACACAAAGACCAAACGAAGAAAAGGACTGTCAGACCAATCTCCCTTATGAACATTGATGCATAAATACTCAATAAAATTCCTCCAAACCGAATCTAAGAACACATCAAAACGACCATTCATGATGATCAAGTAGGCTTAATCCCAGGAATGCAGAAATGGTTCAATATACAGAAATCCATCAATATACTCCACTACATAAACTCAAAGAAAAAGACCACATAATCATTTCATTAGATGCTGAAAAAGCATTTGGCAAAATTCAGGATCCCTTTATGTTAAAAGTCTTGGAAAGATCAGGAATTCAAGGCCCATACCTAAACATAGTAAAAGCAATATATAGCAAACCAGTAGCCAACATCAAACTGAATGGAGAGAAACTTGAAGCAATCCCATTAAAATCAGGGACTAGACCAAACTGCCCTCTCTCTCTCTCTATCTATTCAACCGAGTACTTGAAGTTCTATCTAGGGCAACTAGACAACAATATTAAGTCAAACGGATACAAATTGGAAAGGAAGAAGTCAAGATATCACTATTTGCAGATGATATGATTGTATACTTAAGTGACTCCAAAAATTCAACCAGTGAACTCCTACAGCTGATCAACAACTTCAGCAAAGTGGCTGGACATAAAATTAACTCAAATCTTAGTCTTCCTCTACTCAAAGGATAAACAGGCTGAGAAAGAATTTAGGGAAATGATACCCTTCAAAATAGTCACAAATAATATAAAATATATTGGTATGACTCTAACCAAGCAAGTAAAAGATGTGTATGACAAGAACTTCAAGTCTCTGTAGAAAGAAATTGAAGAAGACCTCAGAAGATGGAAAGATCTTCCATGCTCATGATCAGCAGGATTAACATAGTAAAAATGGACATCTTACCAAAAGCAATCTACAGATTCAATGCAATCCCCATCAAAGTTCCAACTTAATTCTTCACAGAGATAAAAAGAGCAATTCTCACATTCATCTGAAGTAACAAAAACTCCAGGATAGCAGTATTAGTCAAGGTTCTCTAGAACCACAGAACTTATGGATAGTGTCTATATAGTAAGGAAATTTGTTATGATGACTTGTAGTTTGTAGTCCAACTTCCAACAATGCTCAGCTGTGAATGGGAAGTCTAAGAATCGAGTAGTTTCTCAGTCCAACAAAGCTAGGAGAGTACAGCATATGTGCTCACAAGTAAATGCAAGCAGGCAAAGAAGAGTGAATCTTCCTTCTTCCAGTGTCCCTACTTAGGCAGAAGGTGTGGCCCAGTCTAAAGTTGTGTTGTACCACCATGCCTAGATCTGAAACTTGTTTTGTCCCAGGCTGATCTTGAACTCCAAGATCTCCTTGCCTTAGTTTCCTGGAATTCATAGCCACTATGCCTCAAGATCTCCATGCCAAGATCCAGGTCAGAAACTTGTTATCTCGCAGCCTCAAGGTCTGGATCACAGGTGAGCCTCCTAATTCTGGATTGTAGTTCATTCCAGATATACTCAAGTTGACAACCAGGAACAGCCGTTACAACAGGGAAAACTATTCTCAGCAATAAGAGAACTTCTAGGGGAATCACCATCCCTGACCTCAAGTATTGCAGAGCAACAGTGATAAAAACTGCATGGTATTGGTACAGTGACAGGCAAATAGATCAATGGAATAGAACAGAAGACCCAGAATTAAACTCACACACCTATGTCATCTGATCTTTGACATAGAAGCCAAAACCATCCAGTGGAAAAAAGACGGAATATTCAACAAATGGTGCTGGTTCAAGTGGCAGTCAGCATGTAGAAGAATGCAACCTGATCTATTCTTATCTCCTTGAACAAAGCTCAACTCCAAGTGGATCAAGGACCTCCACATAAAACCAGAGACACTGAATCTAATAGAAGAATAAGTGGGAAAGAGCCTCAAATACATGGACACAGGAGAAAAGTTCCTGAATAGAACACCAATGGCTTATGCTCTAAGATTAACTATAAACCAACTGGATCTCATAAAGTTGAAAAGCTTCTGTAAGTCAAAGGACACTGTCAATAGAACAAAATGACAACCTACAGATTAGGAAAGGATCTTTACCAACCCTGCATCCAATAGAGGGCTAATATCCTATATATATGTTAGACTCCAGAAAACCAAATAACACTATTAAAAATGGGGTACAGTGCAAAGCAAAGAATTCTCATCTGAGGAATACCAAATGGCTGAGAAGCACCTAAAGAAATGTTCAACGTCCTTCATCAGCAGGGAAATGCAAATCAAAATGACCCTGAGATTCCACCTCACACCAGTCAGAATGGCTAAGATCAAATACTCAGGTGACAGCACATGTTGGCGAGAGTGTGAAGAAGGAGGTATACTCCATTGCTGGTGGGACTGCAAGATAGAAAATCTACTTTGAAAATCAGTCTGACAGTTCAGGAGTAAATTGGAAATAGTTCTACCTGATGACCCAGCTATACCACTCCTGGGCATATACCCGAAAGATGCTCCAACATACAACAAGGGCATATATTCCACCATATTCATAGAAGCCTTATTTATAATAGCCAGAAGATGGAAAGAACCCAGATGTCCCTCAACAGAGGAATGGATACAGAAAATGTGGTACATATACACAATGGAGTACTACTCAGTTATTGAAAACAATGACTTCATGAAATTTCCAGGTAAATGCATGGAACTAGAAAATATTATCCTGAGTGAGGTAGCCCTGACATAAAAAAATAACACACATGGTGTGTACTCACTGATAAGTGGATATAAGGGAAAAAGTTCAGAATACCTACGATACAATTCACAGACCCTATGAAGCTCAAGAAAAAGGAAGACCAAAATGTGGCTATGTTTTAGTCCTATTCAGAAGGGAGAACAAAATAATCACAGGGGGTAGAGGGAAGGAGGGACTTTGGAGGTAGAGTTGTAGGGAGGGAAAAAGCAAGGCAAGATCACGTATGGGAGAAGACAAAGAAGGGTCAGGAAACTGAACAGAGGTGTGTAGCAGTAGAGGATGGGGAACTGGGGGAAGTCACTAGAAAGTCTCAGATACCAGGAAAGCAGGAGGCTCCCAGGACCCAACGGTGATGACATTAGCTGAAATACCCAACAAAGGAGATAGAGAACTTATAGAGCCCATATACAGATGTTAGGCATGGCCCCTGGTTGAGAGATGGGGCCACTTACCCATTTCAAAAATATTAACTCAGAATTGGTCCTGTGAAAAGGTAATGCAGGGCTTTGCTGGAGCATCTAGGGGAACCATCTTGGTTCCCGGATCCCGCCGAGACTAGTCTACGCAGGTGAGAGTGTGGACGACAGAAGCTAACAGACTCTGGGACAGGCAGAAAACACAGAACTTCTGAGGCAGACCCCATTTAGGGCTCCAGACATCTGGGCACCTTCCCTGCCAGAGGAGAGGTGTCCACTCTGCCCGGGAGGGCTTTGCCAGAGCATCTGGTGGAGCCATCTTGGCTCCCAGATCCCACTGAGACTAGTCTGCACAGGTGAGAGTGTAGACTACAGAAGCTAACTGCTTCTGGGACAGGCCCTGTTTCGGGTCTTCATTTTCTGCCAGGAGGCAGGTTCGAACACCAGATATCTGTGCACTTTCCCTGCAAGAGGAGAGCTTGACTGCAGAGAGTACTCAGACCACTGAAACTCAGGAGAGAGCTAGTCTCCCAGGTCTGCTGAGAGACGCTAACAGAATCACGAGAGAAACAAGGTCTAACCAGAAACAACTATAACAACTAACTCCAGAGATTACCAGATGGCAAAAGGCAAATGTAAGAATCTTACTAACAGAAACCAAGACCACTCACCATCATCAGAACCCAGCACTCCCACCTCAGCGAGTCCTGGGTACCCCAACATACCTGAGAAACTAGACCTAGATTTAAAAGCATATCTCATGATGATGGTAGAGGACATCATTGACCACATAATTGGTCACAAAACAAGCCTCAACATATACAAAATATTGAAATTGTCCCATGCATTCTATCAGACCACCATAGACTAAGGCTGATCTTCAACAACAAAATATATAATAGAAAGCCAACATTCACGTGGAAACTGAACAACACTCTTCTCAATGATACCTTGGTCAAGGAAGGAATAAAGAAAGAAATTAAGGACTTTTTGGAGTTTAATGAAAATGAAGCCACAACATACCCAAACTTATGGGACACAATGAAAGCATTTCTAAGAGGAAAACTCATAGCTCTGAGGGCCTCCAAAAAGAAACTAGAGAGAGCACACATTAGCAGCTTGACAACACACCTAAAAGCCCTAGAAAAAAAAAGGAAGCAAATTCACCCAAGAGGAAATAATCAAACTCAGGGGTGAAATTAACCAAGTGGAAACAAGAACTAGTCAAAGAATCAACCAAAGGAGGAGCTGGTTCTTTGAGAAAATCAACAAGATAGATAAACCCTTATCCAGACTCATTAGAGGGCACAGGGAAAGCATCCTAATTAACAAAATCAGAAATGAAAAGGGAGACATAACAACAGATCCTGAAGAAATCCAAAACACCATCAGATCCTTCTACAAAAGGCTATACTCAACAAAACTGGAGAACCTGGATGAAATGGACAAGTTTCTAGACAGGTACCAGGTACCAAAGTTAAATCAAGGTCAGGTTAATGATCTAAACAGTCCTATATCCCCTAAAGAAATAGAAGCAGTCATTAATAGTCTCCCAACCAAAAAAAGCCCAGGACCAGATGGGTTTAGTGCAGAGTTCTATCAGACCTTCAAAGAAGATCTAATCCCAGTACTTCACAAATTATTCCACAAAATAGAAACAGAAGGTACTCTACCCAACTCATTCTATGAAGCCACAATTACTCTGATACCTAAACCACAAAAAGACCCAACAAAGATAGAGAACTTCAGACCAATTTCACTTATGAATATCGATGCAAAAATCCTCAATAAAGTTCTCGCTAACCGAATCCAAGAATACATCAAAACAATCATCCATCCTGACCAAGTAGGCTTCATTCCAGGGATGCAGGGATGGTTTAATATATGGAAATCCATCAACGTAATCCATTATATAAACAAACTCAAAGACAAAAAACACATGATCATCTCGTTAGATGCGGAGAAAGAATTTGACAAAATCCAACACCCATTCATGATAAAAGTCTTCGAAAGATCAGGAATTCAAGGCTCATACCTTGAATAAAAGCAATCTACAGCAAACCAGTAGCCAACATCAAAGTAAATGGTGAGAAGCTTGAAGCAATCCCACTAAAATCAGGGACTAGACAAGGCTGTCCACTCTCTCCCTACCTACTCAACATTGTACTTGAAGTCCTAGCCAGAGCAATTAGACAACAAAAGGAGATCAAGGGGATACAAATAGGAAAGGAAGAAGTCAAAATATCACTTTTTGCAGATGATATGATAGTATATATAAGTGACCCAAAAAATTCCACCAGAGAACTCCTAAGCCTGATAAACAGCTTCAATGAAGTAGCTGGATATAAAATTAACTCAAACAAGTCAATGGCCTTTCTGTACACAAAGGATAAACATGCTGAGAAAGAAATTAGGGAAACAACACCCTTCTCAATAGTCACAAATAATATAAAATACCTTGGCATGACTCTAACTAAGGAAGTGAAAGATCTGTATGATAAGAACTTCATGTCTCCAAAGAAAGAAATTAAAGAAGTTCTCAGAAGATGGAAAGATTCCCCATGCTCATGGATTGGCAGGATCAATATAGTAAAAATGGCTATCTTGCCAAAAGCAATCTACAGATTCAATGCAATCCCCATCAAAATTCCAACTCAATTCTTCAACGAATTAGAAAGGGCAATCGGCAGATTCATCTGGAATAACAAAAAACCTAGGATAGCAAAAACTCTTCTCAAGGATAAAAGAACCTCTGGTGGAATCACCATGCCTGACCTAAAGCTGTACTACAGAGCAATTGTGATAAAAACTGCATTGTACTGGTATAGCGACAGACAAGTAGACCACTGGAACAGAATTGAAGACCTAGAGATGAACCCACACACCTATGGTCACTTGATCTTTGACAAGGGAGCTAAACCATCCAGTAGAAGAAAGACAGCATTTTCAACAAATGATGCTGGCACAACTGGCGGTTATCATGTAGAAGAATGGGAATTGATCCATTCCCATCTCCTTGTACTAAGGTCAAATCTAAGTGGATTAAGGAACTCCACATAAAACCAGAGACACTGAAACTTATAGAGGAGAAAGTAGGGAAAAGCCTCGAAGATATGGGTACAGGGGAAAAATTCCTAAATAGAAGAGCAATGGCTTGTGCTGTAAGATCGAGAATCGATAAATGGCACCTCATAAAGTTGCAAAGCTTCTGCAAAGCAAAAGACACCATCAATAAGACAAAAAGACCACCAACAGATTGGGAAAGGATCTTTACCTATCCTAAATCAGATAGGAGACTAATATCCAACATATATAAAGAACTCAAGAAGGTGGACTCCAGAAAATCAAATAACCCCATTAAAAAATGGGGCTCAGAACTGAACAAAGAATTCTCACCTGAGGAATACCGAATGGCAGAGAAGCACCTGAAAAAATGTTCAACATCCTTAATCATCAGGGAAATGCAAATCAAAACAACCCTGAGATTCCACCTCACACCAGTCAGAATGGCTAAGATCAAAAATTCAGGTGACAGCAGATGCTGGCGAGGATGTGGAGAAAGAGGAACACTCCTCCATTGTTGGTGGGATTGCAAGCTTGTACAACCACTCTCGAAATCAGTCTGGGGTTCCTCAGAAAATTGGACATAGTACTACAGAAGGATCCCGCAATACCTCTTCTGGGCATATATCCAGAAGATGTTCCAACTGGTAAGAAGGACACATGCTCCACTATGTTCATAGCAGCCTTATTTATAATAGCCAGAAGCTGGAAAGAACCCAGATGCCCCTCAACAGAGGAATGGATACAGAAAATGTGGTACATTTACACAATGGAGTACTACTCAGCTATTTAAAAGAATGCATTTATGAAATTTCTAGGCAAATGGATGGACCTGGAGGTCATCATTCTGTGTGAGGTAACCCAATCACAAAGGAACTCACACAATATTTACTCACTGATAAGTGGATATTGGCCCAAAACTTAGGATACCCAAGATATAAGATACAATTTGCTAAATGCATGAAACTCAAGAAGAATGAAGACCAAAGTGGGGACACTGTGCCCCTTCTTAGAATTGGGAACAAAACACCCATAAAAGGAGTTACAGAGACCAAGTCTGGAGCTGAGAAGAAAGGATGGACCATCTAGAGACTGCCATATCCAGGGATCCATCTCATAATCAGCTTCCAAACACTGACACCATTGTATACACTAGCAAGATTTTGCTGAAAGGACCCAGATATAGCTGTCTCTTGTGAGACTATGCCAGGGCCTAGCAAACACAGAAGTGGATGCTCACAGTCAGCTATTGGATGGATCACAGGGCCCCCAATGGAGGAGCTAGAGAAAGTACCCAAGGAGCTAAAGGGATCTGCAACCCTATAGGTGGAACAACAATATGAACTAACCAGTATCCTGGAACTCTTGACTCTAGTTGTATATGTATCAAAAGATGGCCTAGTCGGCCATCACTGTAAAGAGAGGCCCATTGGACTTGCAAACTTTATATGCCCCAGTACAGGGGAAAGCCATGGCCAAAAATTGGGAGTGGGTGGGTAGGGGAGTGGGGGGCAGGGTATGGGGGACTTTTGGGATAGCATTGGAAATTTAAATGAGGAAAATACCTAATAAAAATATTAAAAAAAGAAAGAAATTAGGGAATCAACACCCTTTTCAATAGTCACAAATAATATAAAATACCTTGGCATGACTCTAACTAAGAAAGTGAAAGATCTGTATGATAAGAACTTCAAGTCTCTGAAGAAAGAAATTAAAGAAAGATCTCCCATGCTCATGGATTGGCAGGATCAATATAGTAAAAATGGCTATCTTGCCAAAAGCAATCTACAGATTCAATGCAATCCCCATCAAAATCCAACTCAATTCTTCAACGATTTAGAAAGGGGGAGGATATGGGGGACTTTTGGGATAGCATTGGAAATGTAAATGAAGAAAATACCTAATTAAAAAAAGAAAAGAAAAGGAAATGCAGGGACAAAGAGTGAAGCAGAGACTGAAGGAAAGGCCATTCAGAGACTGCCCCACCTATGGATCCATCCCATCTGTAGACACCAAACTCAGATACTATTGATGATGCTAAGAAGTGCTTCCTGACAGCAGCCTGGTATAGCTGTCCCCTGAGAGGCTCTTCCAGAACCTGACCAATACAAATGAGCATGCTCACAGCCAACCATCAGACTGAGCACGGGAACTCCAATGGAGGAGTTAGAGGAAGAACTGAAGGAGCTGAAGGTGTTTGTAACCCCATAGGAAGAACAACAATATCAACCAACCAGACTCTCCAGAGCTCCCATGGACTAAACCACCAACCAAATAGTATACATGGAGGGACCCATGGCTCCAGCTGCATCTGTAGCAGAGGATGACCTTGTCAGACATCAGTGGGAGGGGAGACCCATGATATTGTGGAGGTTGGATGCCCCAGCATAGGGGAATGCCAGGGTGGTGAGCTGGGAGTGGTTGGGGGGGCACCCTCATAGAGGCAGGAGGAGGAGGAATGGGATGGGTGTTTCTGGAGGGGGAACTAGGAAGAGGGGTAACATTTGAAATGTAAATAAATAGAATAACCACTCAATAATAGAATAACCACTAAATTAAAAGAGAATTATAACTGGGGGTCGGGGCGGGGAGGGGGGGGGGAAACAGGACCATATCATAAAATGGCAGTGTCAAGCGTCTTGAAGGTGCTGTTTTGCAAAGTTCCAGGGCTTGGATGACCTGGACTGGCCATTTGCTGCCCTTGGTGGAAATTGGCTCCACACCTTTTGTTTATATTCACATTTCCCACTGTTAAAGGCCTCTCTCTGAAAGCTAGAGCTGGGATAACAAAACACTGGTGCAAACAAGGATGAAATTAGTGGATGTTCCTTAGGAAAAGCAGTTATGCAGGAAACTGAGTCTTTCTTAGGACGCATTACTTTGAGGTACATTTAGATCATTAATGGGGTGTTAGTAGTAAATACGAAGACAGAGGCTTTCAGAAAAAATATGAAAGAAGAAACACTTAAGGAAACTCTACAAGCTGATAAACTGTAGTTAAATCACTAGGTTTTTATGTTCCGCCTCGGAAATAAGGAAGAAGTATGAATAGGAAGAGATTTTGATCATACCGTTAATGTCAAGCCTTCCTGAAAGCAAAAGCAAACAGTTCTAGGTATCCTGATGTTCTATTCTTTACAGAATTATCATAAAGATAGGAATCATATTGAAACAAGGGTTCAAGATAGACACAGAGGAAAACATTTTGGTTCACTGAATTGCCTGCCTTCCTGAACAGAATTGCCAGACCAGAACTTTTCTGATATTATAGAAAAACAAAAAACAGATCACCTTTGCTTAAGCAAGGAGCTGTACAATACTTGAAGAATCAAAAAAAAAATGGTGGTCTTATGTCAGATATAAAAGTAATAGAGTGTATGGAAAGGACGAGTTAGACAGGGGTCAGAGGGATTGAACTTTTGTAGAAAGCCAAGTTTGATATAACAGGTAGTAGAAAAATAACTTTTTTTTTTTTCGAGACAGGGTTTCCTGGAACTCACTCTGTAGACCAGCTGGCCTCGAACTCAGAAATCCGCCTGCCTCTGCCTTCCAAGTGCTGGAATTAAAGGTGTGTGCCACCATTGCCTGGCAGAGAAAAATAACTTTTGATTTATTAATTCTGTGCCAAACTGAAACAGAATCAAATTCAAATAGAGCCTCCTGTCTGGTCGTTCTGTAACTACAAGGCTTTACGACACCAATGTTAAGGAAGAAAATATTGAATTAGAAGAAAATTAATGTTATCATAACATTAATTTTTAGTTCTCATAAAATTGCAGTTTGCTTGCTTTGTTCCTCTTTCAATATTCTTAAGTAATAAAAAAAAGACTTTAGAAGAAAATGTATTTTGAAAAGCTGTGTAATCAATGAATAAAGCTTCTGAGGAAGTGAATTTATATGTACATAGAGCCTGAGGGAGACACAGGTTGTCAGAGTAGGCCAGGCCATACAGAGATGGGCTTCTTCTCCTGAAATGAAACTGAGCGATGTTCTGTGTCTGATTCTTCCCCCACCACTTGCATCTGCCCACTCCAAGTCCTGCCCCCAGCAATAAAACTGCTGCTCACATAAACGTAATACGTAGAGTATTTAGAAATTACTAGACTTACACCTGAGAAATACTATGTTAGCTATGGTATCACGCGTTCCGCTGACTGCAAAAGTAGAAAGCATCTTACTGTTAAAGACATAGGGCTTGGATAGCCTTCATTTTCATAACCATGTGTCTGCTGCTGGCCTGGGCACTGTACAGACAGGATGTGCCTGGTTAGATATAATCATTTGGCTTACAATACAGAATTCATGCTTAGATACCAAGTAAAGGTTAATTAATGCTTAGATATGGGGCAAGGGGCAATTAAGGAAGACACGGGAGTAGGGAAGAGGAAAAGAAACGAAATAGGTAAATGTTAATGATTCTTAGAGAGTGATTAAAGAGACAGGAATGAAACTGCACGAGCCTGATTGCCCTTGTAACTTGTATAAATAAAGAAGGCACGAGCTATCGGGGCCACTTGCTTGAACAACAACTGATGGTCAATGCCTTCATTCTTGTAGCTGCCATACCTCCACCTCCACCCTGAGTCCCATAGCCCGAGTGGAGCTGGATTCCAGGACAGGTTGTTCTTGCTGCCTGTCATGTGACCAATGATATCAGAGCTTATCTTCTAAACCATTGGCAGCAGATAGCACTATTCTAGGTACAAGGATGTCAAGGTCTGGTAAGAAATACATCGGGCATTTCCTTTCTCAAGTTCATACAACTACTGTTTCCACTATCAGAGCTTTTAAAGAGTATTTAATTATGCTAAATCCATAGTATTGCATTTTTGTCTGATCAGTTAGATTAGTTCAACCAAAATATTCCCCATTCATCTGACTAAATTTTTATATACCATTTTTCATCCAGACCACTGGTCCTAAAAGATAAAACAATCCCTAGCATGGCAAAAACAACATTGTCCTGCCCTCTGTCACGGGCATGCCGTTATCTGGTCTAACAAGAGGCATTTGAAGTCTGCACTGAAGAGCTGGGAATTAACAGTAGTAAATATAACAGCATCATTTCTTGGGCCAGCAGTACTGTATTCTTGCTGATGAGTTAGAGCCTTGAAGTCTTCCCAGGTCATGGGTTTGCCCTTCCTCCTGGGCTCTCTTCACTTGATGGGTTTGTAGTCTATCCTCAGATCTTTCATTGGTCCAGTGGTCTCTGGGATGCTGTCCTGGTTGGATGCATCAGACCAAGAACCACCTTGGACTTTGTTCATTTTCTAAAAAGACAGAAGCATAATTTCCATGCCCTGGTGTTAACATAGAGTCTTTTTCATGGATTAGTTTATATATATATAGTTAATATATATATTAGCATACACTTTAGGCTGTGTTTCCTTTAGGGAAAGAGGCTTCTGGGCAGTGAAAGAAGCATTATCCTTAAAAGTGAAAAACTTAAAATCTAATTAGAGTTAGCATAGCCAACTGTGGTATAGTACATGGGGAACTGGGTGAGTGTATAGATCCACTTTTTTTTTAGATCCACTTTTTATTATTAAAATTTGCCAATTAAGTATTTGATGGTGTTGTTTCATAATAGCTTGGTCCCGTGGATGGTAAAGAATTTTAGTAACATGATTAATATTCCATAAATTGCAAGGTATTTTAAAGTGTTCATTAACTTAAGCAGGGACATTTCAAGTTTTTAGTTGTAATAGTAGTCCTAAAAAGAAAATATATTAAGAGTTATTTGACAAAGACAATAAGATTTTGTTTGTTTTTGAGTCAGAGTTTATATGTATAGCCGTATCTGTTCTGAAACTTGCTTTAGACCAGGCTGGCCTCAAACCCACAGAGATCCACCTGTCTCTGCCTCCCAAGTGCTGGGGTTAAAGGCATGCACCACCACCTGGCTGACAAAGTCTGTTTGTTTTACTGGAGCACCCAGTCTTGGGCCACCCCTGGGCTGTCCTCTGACTATCGAGGAAGAAGCATTGCTCAAACCTGTAGTTCACTTTTGAGCTCAGGTCTCTGCATATCTAATAGCATAGAAGGCTCCAGACACAGGCAGCTGTAGTTTCAGATGTCAAGCTGATGTCCACTTACAACAAGGAACCTTGGAATGCTTTATAAAAAATGCTTTCATAGAGCTAGGCTATCATGGACATCTTCTAACTTCCTCCCTTGCCAAAATCTAATCGTTTATCAGAACAAGGGCAAGCACAAAACTTAAAGAACAAAAACCAAAAAGCAACAACAACAAGAACAAAACCCAAATCCACTAAATTAACAAAGGTCATTAACTTTTAAAGATTTAAACCTGAGGCTTTTTACTTAAAAGTTTGGATCTTCAAAATGTATGGCAACTTTAATTTTGAATTTATGAAGACTCTCTCCTACTAGGTAACAGGGTATTTAGATAGACCTGAGAAATAATCACAGAAAATCCTGAAGGAAAAGACAATTGGGTTTTCCCATACAAGCATGAGAGCTCGTATCCAGCTGATAATGTACAGGAAACAACACTTGGAACAGCAATGAAGGATAAAGTCTCGTGGAGGAAGAGCTCACCCGAGGACTCTAGCTTTCAGTACATTTTTCAGACAGTCTGATGCAGCAGATTCTCAGGCTGTGCCAAAATTAATTTTATGTCAAAATTTCAAATTAATCTAACTCCTACTAATTGTGCTTCTGTTTTAAGCCCTTCTGGCTTCCAAGGAAAACTGAGAAACATCCAGTTATGTTTGCATTCCTTGACCACTGTATTATCCAGAAGAAATATTTTTTCAAAACTATGCCATTTTCAATTTTCTCTACTTTCATTCTTAAATTCATGCCCAAGCTTGTTTATATTTGTAGTGGTTTGAATAGGTTTGGCCATCATGGACTCGTGTATTTGAATACTTGGCCCATAGGGAGTGGCACTATTGGGAGGTGTGGCCTTTTGGAGTGGGCATGGCCTTGTTGGAGAAAGTTTGTCACTGTGGGGGTGAGCTTTGAGGTATCCTATGCTTAAGCTCCACCCAGTGTGAATCAATCCCCTCTTTGCTGCCCACAAGAGCGATAATTCAGATGGACTGAACCTCTGAAACCAAAATTGCCTTGGTCATGGTGTTTCTTCATAGCAATAAACCCTCACTAAGACAGAAGTTGGTACCAGGAGTGGGGTCTTGTTGTAATAAGCCTGACCATGCTTCTGTGTAGAGGAATGTGGGTTTAGGAACTTGGAAAGCAGTGCAATGCTTTAAGTGGGGATTAATGAGGTACACTAGTAGAAGCATGAGAGACAGCAGTGCTGAGGGTGATTTGAACTGTGGGGGCCTGCCTCAAGAGGTTTCAGAGAAGAAGAATTTTAGTATGATGCCTGGAAATCATTCTTCTGATATTTTGGTGGAAAATCTGACTGCTTTTTGCCCTTGTCTGAAAAGTCTGCCTCAGGTTAAGGTGAAGAAATTAAGTTTAATTGCATTGACAAAGAAAAACTCAAAATAGACTAGAATAGACTCTGCCTTATGGTTCATTCTTATGAAAAACATTTTGATCAAATGTAGCAAGCTGAGAAAAGAAAAATACGAAATGTGTGGTTCAAGGATTAGAGGGATACCAGGAAGTGAAATGAGCTAAATCCTATGTGTTCAAGAAGATAAACAGATTAAAGATATTAAATGCAATTAAGGGAGTAGTGACTTTGAGGCAAGATCTCATCCAGCTAAGCTTCCATCTTGTGAATAAGACATTCCATGAGGAATATTGCCACCTATTTTAAATTTACTACGCATTTGCATGTACTAGGGAAAGGTATATCATTTTAGGCATTACTATGACCTGGTTATTGTTTCCATTTGGACATAAGGAGATATCGTTGTGTCAAGTTAACAAGGGGTGAATCGTGATGGCTATTCTCTATTGTCAGTTTGACTATATGTAGAATGAACTACAATTCAGAAAGGGATGGCACACCTGTGATCTGGATCTTGAGACAGGAAGACAACATGACTTTGATCCAAATCTTGAGGTGGAATGACACATGCTTTTGATATAGATTGATACAAGCCTTTAATCCAGATCTAGAAGCATAGTGTCCATGCTTATAAAAAAATTCTATAATGATAAGGAATTAAAGAAATGCTTATGTCCAGGCATGGTGGTACACTCCTTTAATCCTATCACTCAGGAGACAGAGGCATGAAGATCTTTGAGTTCAAGGCCAGCATCATCTACAGAGTAAGTTCCAGAACAGCAAAGCTTAGGTAGTGAAGGAAACCATTGAAAACAGAAAGCTGGTAAAGATGTAATTGGACAAGAGGGGCATGTTTCAACCCAGCAAGCTGCAGAACTTAGTGGCTTTGACCATGTGGTTATGGGTTTAGAATCAAGAATGGAACTTTCCTCTGCAACTAAGGAAAGCCTCTAAGGCCAGATATATATCAGGGGTATCGCTGCATGGAGGCTGAGAGAGGCCATTCTGTGAAAGCTGTGAACGTGAACCCTAGATTTTTCTTGGAGATCTCATGAGGGTAGAGATGCCAGAGACATGGGATACTTGCCTAGAAATGCTGTTAAAAGGAAGTGGATCCAGCCCAAGAGAAAGAAAGGAATTGGAAATCTGAAGAGCATTTTGACATCAGACAGAGATGCAGAGTTTGGAATTTGCCCAGCTGGTTTCCAGTCTTGCTTTGGACCAGAATTTCCTCTACATTTCTCTACACTTTTGAATGGTTATGTATATCCTGGGCCATGATATGTTGGAAGTATGTGATCTGCTTTTTTAAATTTTGATTTTATAAGGGATTGCACCTAAGAAACTTCATGAATGTCAGAAGAAACTTTGGTCTTTTAAACATTGTTGAGACCATGGTAGACTCTAGGGACTAAATGCATTTTGTACTACGTTATGGCTACAAGCCTACAGAGGACAGCAAGAGGAATGTGGTGTGTTGAATAAGTTTGGCCCCCATGTATTTGAATGTTTAGTCCATAGATAGTGACACTACTAGGAGGTGTGGCCTTGTTGGAGTGCGTGTAGGCCTTGTTGCAGGAAGGGTGCCACTGTGGGGTGGGCTTTGAGGTCTTCGATGCTTCAGGTCCACCCAGTGTGAGTCAATCCCCTTTTTGCTGCCTTTGGATCAAGATGTAGAACTCAAAGCCACTCCAGCAGAAGATCTGCCAGCATGCTGCCATGATGATACTGAACTGAATCTCTAAAACTGTAAGACATCCCCAATGAAATGTTTTTGTTTATAAGAGTTGCCATTCCAATTTGTATTCCTTTGATCTCCTTTTGCTGTCTAATTGCTCTGGCTAGGACATTGAGTACTATATTGAATATGTAGGGAGAGAATGGGCAGCCTTGTCTAGTCCCTGATTTTAGTGGGATTGCTTCAAGTTTAGCTCCATTTAGTTTGACGTTGGTTACTGGTTTGGTGTATATTGCTTTTACTATGTTGATAAGTGAATATTAGCCCAAAAGCTTGAAATACCCTGTATTGGCTGGGTTTATGTGTCAACTTGACACAGGCTGGAGTTATCACAGAGAAAGGAGCTTCAGTTGGGGAAATGCTTCCATGAGATCCAGCTGTAAGGCATTTTCTCAATTAGTGATCAAGGGGGGAAGTCCCCTTGTAGATGATGCCATCTCTGGGCTCTATAAGAGAGTCCTGGGTTCTATAAGAGAGCAGGCTAAGCAAGCCAGGGGAAGCAAGCCAGTAAGGAACATTACTCAATGGCCTCTGCATCAGCTCCTGCTTCCTGACCTGCTTGAGTTCCAGTCCTGACTTCCTTTGGTGATGAACAGCAATGTGGAAGTGTAAGCTGAATAAACCCTTTCATCCCCAACTTGTCTCTTGGTCATGATGTTTGTGCAATAATAGAAACCCTGACTAAGACATACCCACAATACAATTCACAGACCACATGAAGCTCAAGAAGATGGAAGACCAAAGAGTGGATGCTTCAGTCCTTCTTAGAAGAGGGAACAAAATACTTACAGGAGGAAATTTGGAGACAAAGTGTGGAGCAGAGACTGAAGGAAAGGCCATCCAGAGACTGCCCCACCTGGGGATCCAGCCCATATACAGTCACCAAACCCAGACACTATTGTGGATGTCAAGAAGTGCTTGTTATAGCTGCCTCCTGAGAGGCTCTGCCAGTGCCTGACAAGTACAAAGGCAGATGCTTGCAGCCAACCATTGGAGTGAGCATGGGGTCCCCAGTGGAGGAGTTAGAGAAAGGAGTGAAGGGTCTGAAGGGGTTTGCAACCCCATAGGAAGAACAACAATACCAACCAACCAGACACCCCCAGAGCTCTCAGGGACTAAACCACCACCAAAGAGTACACAAGGAGCGACCCAATGCTCCAGCCACATATGTAACAGAGGATGGCATTATTGAGCATCAGTGGAAGGAGAAATCCTTGGTCCTATGAAGGCTCAATGCCCCAGTATATGGGAACACCAGGGCGGGGAGGAGGGTGTGGGTTGGTAGGGGAACACCCTCATAGAATTAGGGTGGGGGATGGGATAGGAGGTTTCCAGAGGGGAAACCAAGAAAGGGGATAGCATTTAAAATGTAAATAAAGAAAATATTCAATAATAATAATAATAATAATAATGATGATGCATACAAAGTCTCAAGAAGGACCACCAAAAAAAAAAAAAAAAGAGTTGCCATGGTAATAGTTATCTTCACAGCAATAAACACTAAGACAGCATTATTATTTTTAATTTTTTGTATGTTGTAAAAAATAAAAGATAAAGTTTTGGTCACTATAAATACAAGGACTCTGGGTGGCTCTCAGTGCCTTAAATGAGAAAATCTTCACTTGTCATGAAAAGAGCAAGATAAAATTCCTTATTTTGCTAATACTCTGAGTGTATCATTGGATGGATGCATAATTTGACCGAGTACCAGCAGGGAAAGCTTTTATAGTCTCAGTGACAGACAGTGCATTGAACCAACCCAGTGGGGCAGCCTCCCACAGCTGTTCCAGGCCTTCCCCCTAGGCAGGTCCTTACTACTCACCAAAGGTCTCTGTAGGCAGAGGTGCCAGTGATTCACGTCATTGTCATGGCTCCACAGGACTGCATTTAGTTTTCTCTTTGCCTTTTTATTTCAATGGAAGGAAACTTGGCTGAAGGAATGCACCTAGCTTTTCGTCCATTTCTGTCACCTCCAGGTTTACTCAGGTGCCATCCGTTCCACCTCTCAGTTTGCTGCACAAGTCCTCCTTCCAGCTCTTCCGGCTGGACCAGCACCGGGGTAGCTAGAGCGCAGGATCGGCTGACACCCGCCAGCTACCTATGACCCCGCCACAGGATTTTGAGACTGCTGGTGAGTGGAACACAGCTTCTGCTCCAGTCCAATCACGCGGGACCTGAGACTGCTTTGGTTGGGGAGGCAGAAATCCGGCCTGAGTAGGGCCACAAGCCTCTTCCGGTCAGAAAAGCACCGGGGTAGCTAGGGCACAGGGTCGGCTGACACTCGCCAGCTACCCACAACACCCACCACAGGATCTTAAGACTTCTGGTAAGTGGAACACAGCTTCTGCTCCAATCTAATTGTGCGCGGGACCTGAGACTGCATTAGTTAGGGAAACAGAAAACCGGCCTGAGTAGGGCCACAGGCCTCTTCCGGCCTGAACAGCACCAGGGTAGCTAGGGCACAGGGTCGGCTGACACCCACCAGCTACCCACGACACCCGCCACAGGATTTTGAGACTTCTGGTGAGTGGAACACAGCTTCTGCTCCAATCTTTAAACAGTGACAAGGACAACAACTAACCCCAGAGATTACCAGATGGCGAAAGGTAAACGTAATAATCTTACTAACAGAAACCAAGACCACTCACTATCATCAGAACCCAGCACTCCCACTTCGCCCAGTCCAGGGCACCCCAACACACCGGAAAAGCTAGACACGGATCTAAAAGCATATCTCATGATGATGGTAGAGGACATCAAGAAGGACTTTAATAACACACTTAAAGAAATACAAAGGAACACTGGAAAACAGGTAGAAGACATTAAAGAGGAAGCACAAAAATCCCTTAAAGAATTGCAGGAGAACACTGCTAAAGAGTTACAAATCCTTAAAGAAAAACAGGATAACACAACCAAACTGGTAGAAGTCCTTAAAGAAAAACAGGAAAACACATCCAAACAGATGATGGAAATGAACAAAACCATACTAGACCTAAAAAGGGAAGTAGACACAATAAAGAAAACCCAAAATGAGGCAACACTGGAGATAGAAACCCTAGGAAAGAAATCTGGAACCATAGATACGAGCATCAGCAACAGATTACAAGAGATGGAAGAGAGAATCTCAGGTGCAGAAGATTCCATAGAGAACATTGGCACAACAATCAAGGAAAATGTAAAACGCAAAAAGATCCTAACTCAAAACATCCAAGAAATACAGGACACAATGAGAAGACCAAACCTACGGATAATAGGAGTGGATGAGAATGAAGATTTTCAACTCAAAGGACCAGCAAACATCTTCAACAAAATTATAGAAGAAAACTTCCCAAATCTAAAGAAAGAGATGCCCATGAACATACAAGAAGCCTACAGAACTCCAAATAGACTGGACCAGAAAAGAAATACCTTCCGACACATAATAATCAGAACAACAAATGCTCTAAATAAAGATAGAATACTAAAAGCAGTAAGAGAAAAAGGCCAAGTAACATATAAAGGCAAGCCTATCAGAATTATACCAGATTTTTCACCAGAGACTATGAAAGCCAGAAGATCCTGGACAGATGTTATACAGACACTAAAAGAACACAAATTCCAGCCCAGGCCACTATACCCCAGCCAAACTCTCAATTAACATAGATGGAGAAACCAAAGTATTCCACGACAAAACCAAATTCACATATTATCACTCCACGAATCCAGCCCTTCAAAGGATAATAACAGAAAAAAACCAATACAAGGACAGGAACCACGCCCTAGAAACAACAAGAAGGTAATCCCTCAACAAACCTAAAAGAAGACAGCCACAAGAACAGAATGCCAACTTTAACAACAAAAATAACAGGAAACAACAATTACTTTTCCTTAATATCTCTTAATATCAATGGACTCAACTCCCCGATAAAAAGACATAGACTAACAAACTGGCTACACAAACAAGACCCAACATTTTGCTGCTTACAGGAAACTCATCTCAGAGAAAAAGATAGACACTACCTCAGAATGAAAGGCTGGAAAACAATTTTCCAAGCAAATGGTATGAAGAAACAAGCTGGAGTAGCCATTCTAATATCTGATAAGATTGACTTCCAACCCAAAGTCATTAAAAAAGACAGGGAGGGACACTTCATACTCAAAAAAGGTAAAATCCTCCAAGAGGAACTATCAATCCTGAATATCTATGCTCCAAATAAAAGGCAGCCACATTCATTAAAGAAACTTTAGTAAATCTCAAAGCACACATTGCACCTCATACAATAATAGTGGGAGACTTCAACACACCACTTTCACCAATGGACAGATCATGGAAACAGAAACTAAACAGGGACACAGTGAAACTAACAGAAGTTATGAATCAAATGGATCTGGCAGATATCTACAGAACATTCTATCCTAAAACAAAAGGATATACCTTCTTCTCAGCACCTCATGGTACCTTCTCCAAAATTGACCACATAATTGGTCACAAAACAGGCCTCAACAGATACAAAAATATTGAAATTGTCCCATGCATCCTATCAGATCACTATGGACTAAGGCTGATCTTCAATAACAAAATAAATAATAGAAAGCCAACATTCAGGTGGAAACTAAACAACACTCTTCTCAATGATACCTTGGTCAAGGAAGGAATAAAGAAAGAAATTAGGACTTTTTAGAGTTCAATGAAAATGAAGCCACAACATACCCAAACTTATGGGACGCAATGAAAGCATTTCTAAGAGGAAAACTCATAGCTCTGAGTGCCTCCAAAAGGAAACTAGAGAGAGCACACATTAGCAGCTTGACAACATACCTAAAAGCACTAGAACAAAAGGAAGCAAATTCACCCAAGAGTAGTAGACAGCAGGAAATAATCAAACTCAGGGGCAAAATCAACCAAGTGTAAACAAGAAGAACTATTCAACGAATCAACCAATCAAGGAGCTGCTTCTTTGAGAAAATCAACAAGATAGATAAACCCTTAGCCAGACTCACTAGAGGGCACAGGGAAAGGATCCTAATTAACAAAATCAGAAATGAAAAAGGAGATATAACAACAGATCCTGAAGACATCCAAAACTCCATCAGATCCTTCTACCAAAGGCTATACTCAACAAAACTGGAGAACCTGGATGAAATGGAGAAGTTCCTAGACAGATACCAGGTACCAAAGGTGAATCAAGATCAGGTTAATGATCTAAACAGCCCTATATCCCCCAAAGAAATAGAAGCAGTCATTAATAGTCTCCCAACTAAAAAAAGCCCAGGACCAGATGGGTTTAGTGCAGAGTTCTATCAGACCTTCAAAGAAGATCTAATCCCAGTTCTTCACAAACTATTCCACAAAATAGAAACAGAAGGTACTCTACCCAACTCATTCTATGAAGCCATAATTACTCTGATACCTAAACCACAAAAAGACCCAACAAAGATAGAAAACTTCAGACCAATATCCCTTATGAATATTGATGCAAAAATCCTCAATAAAGTTCTTGCTAACCGAATCCAAGAACACATCAAAACAATCATCCATCCTGACCAAGTAGGTTTCAAACCAGGGATGCAGGGATGGTTCAATATACGGAAATCCATCAACGTAATCCAGTATATAAACAAACTCAAAGACAAAAACCACATGGTCATCTAGTTAGATGCGGAAAAAGCATTTGACAAGATCCAACACCCATTCATGATAAAAGTCTTGGAAAGATCAGGAATTCAAGGCCCATACCTAAACATGATAAAAGCAATCTACAGCAAACCAGTAGCCAACATCAAAGTAAATGGTGAGAAGCTTGAAGCAATCCCTCTAAAATCAGGGAATAGACAAGGCTGTCCACTTTCTCCATACCTATTCAACATTGTACTTGAAGTCCTAGCCAGAGCAATTCGACAACAAAAGGAGATCAAAGGGATACAAATTGGAAAAGATGAAGTCAAAATATCACTTTTTGCAGATGATATGATAGTATATATAAGTGACCCTAAAAATTCCACCAGAGAACTCCTAAGCCTGATAAACAGCTTCGGTGAAGTAGCTGGATATAAAATTAACTCAAACAAATCAATGGCCTTTCTCTACACAAAGAATAAACAGGCTGAGAAAGAAATTAGGGAAACAGCACCCTTCTCAATAGTCACAAATATTATAAAATATCTTGGCGTGACTCTAACTAAGGAAGTGAAAGATCTGTATAATAAAAACTTCAAGTCTCTGAAGAAAGAAATTAAAGAAGATCTCAGAAGATGGAAAGATCTCCCATGCTCATGGATTGGCAGGATCAACATTGTAAAAATGGCTATCTTGCCAAAAGCAATCTACAGATTCAATGCAATCCCCATCAAAATTCCAACTCAATTCTTCAACGAATTAGAAAGTGCAATCTGCAAATTCATCTGGAATAACAAAAAACCTAGGATAGCAAAAACTCTTCTCAAGGATAAAAGAACCTCTGGTGGAATCACCATGCCGGACCTAAAGCTTTACTACAGAGCAATTGTAATAAAAACTGCATGGTACTGGTATAGTGACAGACAAATAGACCAATGGAATAGAATTGAAGACCCAGAAATGAACCCACACACCTATGGTCACTTGATCTTCGACAAGGGAGCTAAAAACATCCAGTGGAAGAAAGACAGCATTTTCAACAAATGGTGCTGGCACAACTGGTTGTTAACATGTAGAAGAATGCGAATCGATCCATTCCTATCTCCTTGTACTAAGGTCAAGTCTAAGTGGATCAAGGAACTTCACATAAAACCAGAGACACTGAAACTTATAGAAGAGAAAGTGGGGAAAAGCCTTGAAGATATGGGCACAGTGGAAAAATCCTTGAATAGAACAGCAATGGCTTGTGCTGTAAGATCGAGAATTGACAAGTGGGACCTCATGAAACTGCAAAGCTTCTGCAAGGCAAAAGACACCATCAATAAGACAAAAAAACCACCAACAGATTGGAAAAGGATCTTCACCTATCCTAAATCAGAGAAGGGACTAATATCCAATATATATAAAGAACTCAAGAAGGTGGACTCCAGAAAGTCAAATAATCCCATTAAAAAATGGGGCTCAGAACTGAACAAAGAATTCTCACCTGAGGAATACCGAATGGCAGAGAAGCACCTGAAAAAATGTTCAACATCCTTAATCATCAGGGAAATGCAAATCAAAACAACCCTGAGATTCCACCTCACACCAGTCAGAATGGCTAAGATCAAAAATTCAGGTGACAGCAGATGCTGGCGAGGATGTGGAGAAAGAGGAACACTCCTCCATTGTTGGTGGGATTGCAAGCTTGTACAACCACTCTGGAAATCAGTCTGGCGGTTCCTCAGAAAATTGGACATAGTACTACCGGAAGATCCAGCAATACCTCTCCTGGGCATATATCCAGAAGATGTCCCAACCGGTAAAAAGGACACATGCTCCACTATGTTCATAGCAGCCCTATTTATAATAGCCAGAAGCTGGAAAGAACCCAGATGCCCCTCAACAGAGGAATGGATACAAAAATTATGGTACATTTACACAATGGAGTACTACTCAGCTATTAAAAAGAATGAATTTATGAAATTCCTAGCCAAATGAATGGACCTGGAGGGCATCATCTTGAGTGAGGTAACACAATCACAAAAGAACTCACACAATATGTATTCACTGATAAGTGGATATTAGCCCAAAACTTAGGATACCCAAGATATAAGATACAATTTGCTAAACGCATGAAACTCAAGAAGAATGAAGACCAAAGTGTGGACACTGTGCACCTTCTTAGAATTGGGAACAAAACACCCAGGGAAGGAGTTACAGAGACAAAGTTCGGAGCTGTAATGAAAGGATGGACCATTTAGAGACTGCCGTATCCAGGGATCCATCCCATAATCAGCTTCTAAACGCTGACACCATTGCATACACTAGCAAGATTTTGCTGAAAGGACCCAAATATAGCTGTCTCTTGTGAGACGATGCCGGGGCCTAGCAAACACAGGAGTGGATGCTCACAGTCAGCTATTGGATGTATCACAGGGCTCCCAATGGAGAAGCTAGAGAAAGTACCCAAGGAGCTAAAGGGATCTGCAACCCTATTGTTGGAACAACATGATGTACTAACCAGTACCCCGGAGCTCTTGTCTCTAGCTGCATATGTATTGAAAGATGGCCTAGTCGGCCATCACTGGAAAGAGAGGCCCATTGGACTTGCAAACTTTATATGCCCCAATATAGGGGAATGCCAGGGCCAAAAGAATGGGAATGGGTGGGTAGGGAAGTGGGGGGCGCTATGGGGGACTTTTGGGATAGCATTGGAAATGTAATTGAGGAAAATATGTAATAAAAATATTAAAAAAAAAAACTAGTCCTCCTTCCAAATGTCTCTGTCCTTTCAAGACTTTATCTACATTCAAGACCTTTCCACAACATCCCTTATCTCTCAAGTTAGGTTGGTTTTCATTTTTAGTTCCTCTCTATCCTTCATGTGATAATTTATATAAGAATGTTAATGTTGAGCCTCTGTCTTCCTGCAAAAACCCATTTGGGTGAGTTTGTGAAACCTGGGAGGCTCCAAGGTATCCATCATGATTGGGAGACTGTGATTCTTCCTTAGTCCACCAAAAAAAAAAAAAAAAAAAAAAAGCAAAGCCTGTCATCTGAGGTTAAATAACAAGATGAGTTAGAATATTCAACGGCTGAGAAACACCTAGTAAAAAGCTGATTAAATATATTCAGTTTAGACTGTTGATCTGTGCAACCTGGGCTGGTTATAATCTTTTTCATGAGGAGCATTTGGAATTTGTATATAAAACACATGCTTATTGTCCTTTTGAAGAGTCATCTGTAACCACATTAAAAGCAATCTCTATAGGATTTTTGTACATAATTTTGGGCAATTCTTATGTGGTATCTTCAGAAATATCTTTAAATGGTTATCTTTTGGGTAATGATTATCCATAGATCTTGAATAAAATGCCAACCCTACCTGCCAATTTTTCTCAGTGTGGAACAATTCACCTGCATTTTATTTAGTGGCACAATTATTTCTGTAGGCTCTTTACCGGTGATGGATTAATTCTATGAGCTATCGCTTTAGCAGCAGCATTATTGAATAAGCTAATAATCCACTTTGCTTCAGGTGTTACGTTTCTTAGAGAAATTAACCGAGACTCTCCAGAAAGCAACTTAGACAGTAGAGCCAAATCCTTGGTAGTGATAGTCAAAGGAGCACATAATCATTGACATGACCCTAAATTAAAAACATTCTCTTTTGCTTCCCATTTCCTTCTACATTTGGAACTGATGCTGTGCCACAGCACTCAGAGCTGATTTTCTGCCACAGCTCTCCATACCTAAATACCACTAGAAGAGAGCTGGTCTCCCAGGAGTGCTGACACTCCTCTGAGCACAGGGAAGACCACCACTTCTGTTCAAATTCCTGGCCCAAGAGGGACTGCCCAGAGCCATCAGGACACAGGAACCAAGGAGCAGCCAGGGACAGGATCCTTCAGGTTTCTGTCTGCACCCCAGAGCTGACCCTGTGACACAGCTCTCCATGCCCAAATTCCTCCAGAAGAGAATGAGTCTCCAAGGAGTACTGACACACATGCTTGCAGGAGGGACAAGGCACAGACAACAAGACCAGCTAAACCCAGAGATAACCAGATGATTAGAGGCAAGGGCAAGAACATAAGCAACAGAAACCAAGGCTATTTGGCATCATCAGAACCCAGTTCTCACACCACAGCAAGTCCTGGATACTCCAACACACCAGAAAAGCAAGACTCTGATATCAAATCACATCTCATGATGGTGATAGAGGACATTAAGAAGGACATAAATAACTCCCTTAAAGAAATACAGGAGAACACAGATAAACAGGTAGAAGCCCATAAAGAGGAAACACAAAAATCCCTTAAAGAATTATAGGATAACACAACCAAACAGGTGAAGGAACTGAACAAAACTATCCAGGATCTAAAAATGGAAATAGAAACACTAAGAAAATTACAAAGGGAGACACCTTGGAGATAGAAAACTTAGGAAAAAGATCAGAAGTCATAGATGCAAACATCACCAACAGAGTACAAGAGACAGAAGAAAGAATCTCAGTTGTAGAAAATATCATAGAAAACACTGACACAACAGTCAAAGGAAATGCAAAAGGCTCCTAACCCAAAACATCCAGGAAATCCAGGACACAATGAGAAGACCAAACCTAAGGATAATAGGTATAGAAGAGAGCAAAGATTTCCAACTCAAAGGGCCATAAACATCTTCAACAAAATTATAGAAGAAAACTTCACTAACCTAAAGAAAGAGATGCCCATAAACATACAAGAAGCTTACAGAATTCCAAATAGGTTGACCAGAAAAGAAAATCCTCCCTTCACATAGTAGTCAAAACATCAAATACACAAAACAAAGAAAGAATATTAAAAGCAGTAAAGGGAAAAGGTCAAGTAACATATAAAGGCAGACCCATCAAAATTACACCAGAATTCTCACCAGAGACTATGAAAACTAGAAGATCCTGGGCAGATGTCATGCAGACCCTAAGATAACACAAATGCCAGCCCAGGCTACTATACCCAGCAAAACTCTCAATTACCATAGATGGAGAAACCAAGATATTACATGACAAAACCAAATTTATACAATATCTTTCCCCAAGTCCAGCCCTACAAAGGAAAACACCAACATAAGGAAGGAAACTATACACTAGAAGAAGCAAGAAAGAAATCTTCTTTCAACAAACCCAAAAGAAGAGAGCCACACAAACATATTTCCACCTCTAACAACCAAAATAATAGGAAGCAACAATCATTGGTCCTTAATATCTTTTATCATCATCAATGGACTCAATTCCCCCAGTAAAAAGACATAGACTAACAGACTGGATATGTAAACAGGACCTAGCATTTTGCTGTGTACAGGAAATATACCTCAGTGACAAAGACAAACCCTACCTCAGAATGAAGAGCTGGAAAACAATTTTCCAAGCAAATGGTTCCAAGAAACAAGCTGGAGTAGCCATACTAATATCGAATAAAATCATCTTTCCACCAAAAGTTATCAAACAAGATGAGGAAGGACACTTCATACTCATCAAAGGAAAAATCTACCAAGATGAACTCTCAATTCTGAACATCTATGCTCCAAATACAAGGGCACCCACATTCATAAAAGAAACTTTACTAAAGCTCAATGCACACATTGCAACTCACACAATAATAGGGGGAGACTTCAACACCGCATCCATCAATGGACGGATCATGGAAATACAAACTAAACAGAGACACAGTGGAACTAACATAAGTTATGAACCAAATGGATTTAACAGATATCTAAAGAACATTTCATTAAAAAAAAAAAAGAATACACCTTCTTCTCAGCACCTCATGGTAACTTTTCCAAAATTGATCACATAATTTGTAACAAAACAGACCTTAACAAATACAAGACGATTGAAATAATCCCATGCATCCTATCAGATCACCACAGATTAAGGCTGGTCTTCAATAACAACAAAAATAACTGAAAATCCAGGTATACATGCAAGCTGAACAACACTGTACTCAGTGATAACTTGGTCAAGGGAGAAATACAGAAAGAGATTAAAGACTTTTTAGAATTTAATGAACGTGAAGGCACAAGATACAAAAACTTATGAGACACAATGAAAGCGATGCTAAGAGGAAAACTCATAGCTCTAAGTGGCTCCAAAAAGAAAATGAGAGAGCATACACTAGCAGCTTGACAGCATACCTGAAAGCTCTAGAACAAAAACAAGCAAATGCACCCAAGAGGAGTAGGTGGCAGGAAATAATCAAACTCAGGGCTGAAATCAACCAAGTAGAAATAAAGATAACTGTACAAAGAATCAACAAAATCAGGAACTGGTTCTTTGAGAAAATCAACAAGATAGATAAACCCTTAGCCAGACTAGCCAGAGGGCACAGAGACAGTATCCAAATCAACAAAATCAGGAATGAAAAGGGAGATATACCAACTGAAACTGAGGACATTCAAAAAAATCATCAGATACTACTACAATAGTCTATACTCAACAAAACTGGAAAATCTAGATGGAATAGATGATTTTCTAGACAGATATGAAATACCAAAGTTAAATCAGGATCAGATAAATCATCTAAACAGTCCCATGACCCCTAAAGATAGAAGGGGTCATTAAAAATCTCCGCAAGATTTTGCTGAAAGGACCCAGATATAGCTGTCTCTTGTGAGGCTATGGCGGGGCCTAGCAAACACAGAAGTGGATGCTCACAGTCAGCTATTGGATGGATCACAGGGACCCCAATGGAGGAGCTAGAGAAAGTACCCAAGGAGCTAAAGGGATCTGCAACCCTATAGGTGGAACAACAATATGAACTAACCAGTTCAACGCCCTCCCTCCGCCCCCCCACCCCGGAGCTCGTGTCTCTAGCTGCATATGAATCAGAAGATGGCCTAGTTGGCCATCAGTGGAAAGAGAGGCCCATTGGTCGTGCAAACTTTATATGCCTCAGTACAGGGGAACGACAGGGCCAAGAAGTGGCAGTGGGTGGGTGGGGGAGTGGGTGGGGGAGCGTGTGGGGGACTTTTGGGATAGCATTGGAAATGTAAATGAAATAAATACCCAATAAAAAAAATACACACACACACACACACACAAATCTCCCAACCAAAAAAAGCCCAGGACTAGGTGTGTTTAGTGCAGAATTCTATCAGACCTTCAAAGAAGACCAAATACCCAAACTCTTCAAATGATTCCACAAAATATAAACAGAAGGAACACTATCCAATTTGTTCTACGAAGCAACTGATATGCTGATACGCTGATACCATAGTGTGCATAGTAAAAGACTCAACAAAGAAAGAACTTCAGACCAATTTCTCTTATGAATATCAATGAAAAAATATTCAGTAAAATTCTCACAAACTGAATCCAAGAACGTATCAAAATGATCATTCACCATAACCAAGTAGGATTAATCCCAGGGATGCATGGATGGTTCAATGTCTGGAAGTCCATCACTGTAATCCACTACATAAACAAACTCAAAGAAGAAAAACCACATAATCATTTCATTAGATGTTGAAAAAGCATTTGACAAAATTCAACATCTCTTTATGTTAAAAGTCTTAGAAAGATCAGGAATTCAAGGCCCATACCTAAACATAATAAAAGCAATATACACCAAACTGGTAGCCAACATCAAACTAAATGGAGCTAAACTTGAAGCAATCCCATTAAAATCAGGGACTAGACAAGGCTGCCCACTCTCTCTCTCTCTACCTATTCAATATAATACCAGAAGTTCTAGCTAGAGCAATTAGACAACTAAAGGAGGTCAAAGGAATACAAATCAGAAAGGAAAAAGTCAAAATATCACTCTGTGCAGATGATGTGATAGTATATTTAAGTGATCCCAAAAACTCCACCAGAGAACTCCAAGAGCTGATAAACAACTTCAGCAAAGTGGCTGGATACAAAATTAACATAAAGAAATCAGTAGCCTTGCTATACTCACAGGGTAAACCGGCTGAGAAAAAAATTAGGGAAAAGACAGCCTTCACAATAGTCACAAATAATATTGAATATCTTGGTGTCATTCTAAGCAAACAAGTGAAAGATCTCTATGACAAGAACTTCAAGTCTCTGAAGGAAGAAATCAAAGAAGACCTCAGAAGATGGAAAGATCTCCCATGCTTTTGAATTGGCAGGATTAACATATAATAAAAATGGTCATCTTGCCAAAAGCAATCTACAGATTCACTGTAATCCATATCAAAGTTCCAACTTAATTATTCATAGAGTTAGATAGAGCAATTCTCAAATTCATTTGAAATAACAACAACAACAACAAAAAAGAAAACCCAAACAAACAAACAAAAAACAAGATAGCCAAAGATAGTCTTAACAGTAAAAGGACTTCTGGGGAAATCACCATCCCTGACCTCAAACTGTTTTACAGACCACTGATAAAACCTACATGGTACTGGTACAGTGACAGGCAGATAGATCAATGGGATAGAATTGAAGACCCAGAAAGAAACCATACACCTATGGTCAGCTGATCTTTGACAAAGGAGGTAAAACTATCCAGTGGAAAAAGACAGTATTTTCAACAAATGGTGCTGGTTCAACTGGAGGTCAACATGTAGAAGAATGCAAACTTATCCATTCTTATCTCCTTGTACAAAGCTCAAGTCCATGTGGATCAAGGAACTCCACATAAAACCAGATATGCTGAATCTAATAGAAGAGAAAGTGGGGAAAAGCCTCAAACTCATGGGCACAGAGGAAAATTTCCTGATCAAAACACCAATGGCTTATGCACTAAGATCAAGAATCAACAAATGGAACCTCATAAAATTGCAAAGGTTCTGAAAGGCAAAGAACACTGTCCATAGGACAAAACAGCAACCAACAGATTGGGAAAAGATATTTATCAACTCTACATCTGATAGAGGACTAATATCGAAAATATACAATGAACTCAAGAAGTTAGACTCCAGAGAACCTAATAACCCTATTAAAAAAATGAGGAACAGAGCTAAACAGAATTTTTAACTAAGGAAACTAGAATGGCCAAGAAGCTCCTAAAGAAATGTTCAACATCCTTAATCATCAGGGAAATGCAAATCAAAATGACCCTGGGATCAAAAATTCAGGTGACAGTAGATGCTTGCGAGGATGTGGAGAAAGAGGAACATACCTCCATTGCTGGTGGGATTGCAAGCTGGTACAACTACTATGGAAATCAGTCTGGTGGTTCCTAGAAAATTGGACATAATAGTACCTGAGGACCCAGCTATACTACTCCTGGGCATATACCCAGAAGATGCTCCAACATGCAATTAGGACACATGTTCCACTATGTTCATAGCAGCCTTATTTGTAATAGCCAGAAGCCAGAAAGAGCCCAGATGTTCCTGAAAAAATGAATGGATACAGAAAATTTGGTACATTTGCACAATGAAGTACTACGCAGCTATTAAAAACAATGACTTCATGAAATTCTCAGGCAAATTGATGGAACTTGGAAATATAATCCTGAGTGAGATAACCCAATCACAAAAGAGCACACATGGTGTGCACTCAGTGATAAGAGGGTATCAGCCCAAAAGTTTAGAATTCCCCAGATACAATTCACAGACCCTATGAAGCCCAAGAAGAAGGAAGACTAAAGTGTGGATGCTTCTTAGAAGGGGGCACAAAATACTCACAATAGGAAATAGGGAGACAAAGTGTGGAGTAGAGACTGTAGGAAAGGCCATCCAGGGACTGTTCCACCTGGGGATCCATCCCATATACAGTCACCAAACCCGGAAGCCATTGGAGATGTCAAGAAGTGCTTGATACGTTTGTCTCCTAAGGGGCTGTGCCAGAGCCTGACAAATACAGAGGAGGATGCTCACAGCCAACCGTTGGACTGAGGCAGGGTCACTGATGGAGGAGTTGGAGAAGGGACTGAAGGAGCTGAGGGAGTTTGCAGCCCATTGGGGGAGCAACAGTGTCAATGGGCCAGACCCCTGCCCCTGGAGCTCCCGGGCACTGGACCACCAACCAAAGAGCACACATGAGGGACCCATGGCTCCGGCCGAATATGTGGCAGAGGATGGCCTTGTTGGACATCAGGGGGAGGAGTGGCCTTTGGGTCTGAGGGGGATTGATGCCCCAGTGTAGGGTAATGCCAGGACTGGAAGGCAGGAGTGGGTGGGTGGGTTGGGGAGCACCTTCATAGAGGCGGGGGAGGGAGGATGGGATAGGGGGTTTCCAGAGGGAAGACCTGGAAAGGGGATAACATTTGAAGTGTAAATAAAGAAAATATCCAATAAAGGGAAAGTATTCTCTTTCGATTTATTTACCTGGAAAGTTAAGCACTCATTTAAGTATTGATAAGCTGAGCAGGGGAGACTATCATCTGTGTGCTGAATGATCAGTACCTCAGGAAATTGGTCCGTACTGACTTACATGTTTTCTATCCTAGCTGCAATTGCTCCTGTATGGCCGTTTCAATTTTCCCCATGAAGGCACCTTTGATCAATCTATATCGAGTTATCCCCGCTGTGATGGAAAACAATCAAAAAACAAAGAAGCAAACAGATGAGCAAACAAAAAACTAGCTCATGCCGCAGATGGTGGGGTCCTACCTGCCAGTCCTTGGAATGCAGGTGATATTGGGACTGTTTTCTATCCCCCCCCCCAGTGGTGGGAAAGGCTTCAGGGCAAGGGTTTAAGTTCCTGACAGATTACTTAGAAGGGTGAGCCCCAACTGCAGAAGCTGGAAGCTGACCAGCTTCGGAGTCCATTCGGCTCACATTGCCAACACTTGGCAAGACATGTCCTACAGAATTTTTTTTTCTCTCTGCCTTTTTTTTTCTTTCTCTTTTGCTCCTCCTGAGAGAGGCTAAGCAGTATATTACTGTATTCCAGCTTGTAAAATAATTGATAGAAATTTTAACTCCCTTCCCATGGGCTCTCTTTATGTTGGTTCCTGTGCCCTTCCAATTTTTTAACATTAATAGTCACTTGGTCAGGGAACCAAGATTCAATTTTACAGTTACTTGTGTAAAATTGAAGAGCTGTTGTTCTAATGATTTCACTCCTTTGTGCCTTAACAAATATCTCAATAACTGTATCAAATGCCTATCTTACAGGACTGAGGAGAACCCATGTTAAGTCCACGCTCTCACTTAAGTGCAACTCCTTGGGTTAACAGTTTGAATTTCCTAATCCCTTGCTTCTATTCAGAGAAAAGTTTTCTTTCTGGGGTTGTGTCCTCCACACTGAGGACCAGCTGTGAGGGTCCCTGCAAATACCAGAGTGTCAGGGTAATCTGCACAAGGCAAGAAGAAAATTCAGTTCAACACAACTTCAGAGCATGATCTGGTTCAAACTTCTAGAGTCTGATGCTAATAAAGTTATAGTTTTTACACACTTAAGTACAGTACAATTTTGGGGAAAGAAAAGGTTCCTGATGACAATTATCTCAATACCATGTGCACAGTAAACATAAGATATAACTACATCAAAACTCCTTTGCAGCCAGGCAGTGGTGGTGCATACATTTAATCCCAGAATTCAAGAGGCAGAGAGGCAGGCAGATCTCTGAATTTGAGGCTAGCCTGGCCTATAGAGCTACAGAGCTTGCCCAAGAGGTAGCCTTTTCCTACGAGACCAGTTGCATCAGCCTCTGTGTGTCTACATGGTGTTTTTAAAACAGAGGATCCCACCAGTGGCATTCCCATTTAAAGTTTTCTCCTGAAAAAGGAACTTATACTTTCACAATAGACCTCAGATAGCCAAAGCAATCCGGAGCAAAAAGAACAACACTAGAAAAATTAACATTCCAAATTTGGGGATATATTATAGAGCTGTAGTAATAAAAACAGTCTTATAGTGGTGCCAAAACAGTCTTGTAGACCAGTGGAACAAAACAGAAGTCCCAAATTTCAATACACATAATAACAGCCACAGGAGGCAAAAATAAGAGCATATTTGATAGTGTTTTCCACACTGTACTGATTTTTTTTTTTAAAGCATTGAAAGGTTATGGAGTATTGTGACAAGTTTCCAGAGAGCTATTGAGGCCAGAAACTGTGTGGTAGGGTCAGAATAATTTAAAAGAGGTCCCACAAGAACACTGAATGAAACTGTGAAGGTGAAGTATAAGTTGAAACGGAGGCTTCAAAAGATTAGAGGTACCAAAATCATAAGATGTCTACCAAGGGAAGCTTCAGATACAGACTAGAGTTGGCCCAAGGGAAGCTATGTGTATTAGAGGTACATCAGAGCGCTCTCTCTCTGTCTCTCTGTCTCTGTCTCTCTCTCTGTCTCTGTCTCTCTCTTTCTCTCTCTCTCTCTCTCTCTCTCTCTCTCTCTCTCTCTCTCTCTCTCTCTGTGTGTGTGTGTGTGTGTGTGTGTGTGTGTGTGTGTGTGTGTGTGTGTGTGTGTGTGTTTATATGTGCATGTGTTTCTGCTCAAGCTCTTTGGAGCTGAAGGGATTCCATCATGGGCCCCAGATCCGCCTGCCAGACATGGAACCAGAGAAATTGGTGTTTGTCCTGCTGTTTCAATCTTTTTTTTTTTTCTATGTGCCCATTTCTCACTATTGAAATGGGGAGTGTTTACTTTGAGCCACTGTATGTGGGAAGTATGTAATTAAAAAAATAGATTGTAACAGTTAATAGTTTTGCTTGAGTTTCAGAAAAATTCTTTGGACTTTTGAACAGTATGGGGCTGACTGTAAATGGCCATGGGAACAATTGAAGTTTGGGTTTAATTTTATTTTCCATTTATGAGATAGGCATGAGCCTTTAGGAGCCAGAAGTAGAATGTTATATTTTAAATGTGAGCTGTTCCCATAGGCTCATATATTTGAATACTTGGTCCTCAGGTGGGGTAGGATTGAAGTGGAGCCTGGATGAAAGATATGATAGGCTTTGAGGTTTCTTATCTTTGTGACACTTTCTACCCTTCCTGTTTGCAACATATGATCAGCCACTGTTGCCACTAGATCATTCCCACCACGATGGACTGTATTCCTGTAAACCACAAAAATCACTTCCCCTCGGGTGCCTTCTTGTCAGGTATCTGATCATTACAAAGGGGAAAGTAAATAATACATGATCTGATGAGATCAGGAGATTTTTAAAAATGTGGTCATGTTTGCTTATGGCACAGGGTGTAATCTGTTTTAGAAAAGTTTTTATGGACTGCTGACTAGGTGGTGAATTCCTCAGCTGTTTGGTCAACTACTCTGTAGATTCTATAGATATCTGTTAAATTCGTTAAGTTGATGACACAGTTTAACCCTAAGGTTTTAGTTGATGCTCATCTGGTCTGGGTTATCTATTTATTAATGAGAGCATTAAAGTCACTTGATATTACTGTATCTTGGTGTATCTTTCCCTTTATGTCTCAGTGTTTCTTTTATTAAATAGGATGGACCAATATTTGGTCCACATATGCACTTAAAATTGTTACATCCTTTTCAGGTTGCTCCTTCTATGGATAAGAAGTGACCTTTTAAAGATTCTTTTGATTAAATTGGCTTGAAATAGCTACACCTACTTGGTTTTTTATCCCATTCGCTTGTAATATCATTTTCCATTCTATGCTTTGAGCCTTTCTGTGTCTTCACCAGTGAGGTGAGTTTCTTGCAGACAGCAAAGAGTTGGATTTTGTGTTCCCCCCATTATAAATCATTTAATTGGAGAGCTAAGACTCTTTACATTTGGAGTTATTGAAAGTTATATATTAATACATCATCATTCATATTAGAGATTCATTGACTGACTGAACAAATTCTTGTTCCTGTCCTAACTCTTGATTTTTTTAGTCAATTCTTTTGTAATATTTATTCTTTCCTGAGTTCTTGCAATTGTGAATATCTTTTGTTCTATTCTGTATTCTCTTGAAATATATTCTGCAATGCTGGTTTAACAGTTATAAGTTTCTTTAGTTTACATTTACATTTAGTCACATTTATGGAAAAGAGTCTTTATTTTTTCCATTAATTTTAAAGGATAGCTGCCAGATACAGTGATCTTGGTTGGGAGATATTTTGTTTTCCTGGCTTGAAAAACATTGGCCCATATTATCCTAGCCTTTAGCATTTGCGGTCTGGTCTTATTCTAGTAGGTTTGGCTTTGTGAATAACACTTCTTTCTTGAAGATTCCAGTGTTCTTTTTTAATTCTTGCCCTTTGCACACAGTATTAGGCAGAGAAGTTCTTTTCTGGCTATGTCTCCTGTATGTGGATATCCATTTTATGTTTGCTCTTTTTCCTTTATGGTAGGAATGAAATAATTCCTACCAACATTGTCTTTAATTTCCAGTATTCTTTCTCCTACCTGGTCTAGTCTATTGGTGATACTTCCCACTGAATTTTTATTTGGTTTATTGACCATTTTGTTTCTAAAACTTGAATTTATGTTTTAGAATCTCTATTTACTGACTTTCTCACCCAAGTATTGAAGTGACACACAGCATCTCATTATTTGAATAGTCTTTTAGATCATCGGTCACTTTCAAAAGCAGACTCTTGGGTGCATGTTGGTGCATACCTGTAATCCCTGTACCTGTGAGGCAGAGACAGGAGGACCAAGAGTTCAAGGCCAGCCTGGACTCTATTGTGAAGCATGGTATCAAAATAAAGCAAAACAAACAAGCAACAAACAAACAAAAAACATAAAAATAAATAATCCCTCAGACCAGACTTTTGAATTATTTGGCATCTCAAACATTTCCCAACCTTTGGACCCTGTTACTGAATTTTTGAAAACATAGTGTATGCTTGCTTTTCAGCTTCTCTCTCTCTCTCTCTCTCTCTCTCTCTCTCTCTCTCTCTCTCTCTCTCTCTCTCTCAGTGTAGGGATTGACTTCAGAGTCTTGTACATTTAAGCAAGTGCTATGAAGCTGAGATACACCCTTAACTTTTGATATTTTGAGAAAGGGTATTCCTATGTCGCACAAATGTCTTTAAACTCCTGGTAGCTTCCCTTCCTTATCTGGAGTACTGTGGTCACAAGCATGTGCTACCAAGCCAGACAGAGATTTTCTTGCATTTCTCTACTGCACATCTGTTGAACTGGATACCTCGCCTGCCTTTACTTGAGGGTATTCTTAGTGAGCAGCGACCTCTTGAGGCCTCAATCCCCATTACCACACAGAGAGGAACAAAACACCACAGCAACAATGAGAAAACAAACTCAGTACAGAGATCCAGAAAAACTGAACAGAAGACAACTGCCTGGAATCACAGAAGTGGGGACAAAACCTGATTTAAGAATGAATAAAGGTTACATTGATCATTGCAAAAGAATAAAATAAATGAGTAATGGGGAAGGAGGAAAAAAAGAAACAAAGTAAAAGAAAGGATTTTAAAAGTAAGTAAAGGAGAAAAGATCAAAGCAAGAGGTGCTGGGGTTGCATCTGAGTGGTAGAGCAGTGCTTAGCATCCACAGGGCAAAGTCCTAGGCTTAGTTCTGCATTAAAAAAATAAAAAACAAATAAGCAAATAAACAAACAATTTGGTAATTACTAGAAATAATGGTAAAAAAACAAATTTAAAAAAAACAAGAGCAAGAAAGAAAAGAGATGGAGACTTGTGTAAGCTTCACTTCTGGTCATGTAATATTGGACTCTGCCAGAGGGAGCAGAAAGCCAGCCCTAGCTGTCACCGTTCACAGCTCCTTTCTGTTCCCAGCATCTTGCCAGTGGGCTGTATGCAGACTGAAGTCCAGTCCAGTCCAGTCCAGTCCAGTCCAGTCAACAGTATGCTATCAACATCAGGCCTGCATTGGCTTTAGAATCATCTCTGTTTTCAATACTAAGAGGCAGACAGGCTCTTGCTCACTCAAGAGAGAATCCCAGTCTGTGCACACAGGAGTGGCTAACGTCAGAGCTGGGGTGTCCCCTTTGTGTCAGAAGGTGGGAGAAGCAAGAAGAGCTTCTGCCTTGTAGAGTAGACCTGAGGAAACCAGGCTACCTACCTGCTGATCTTTAAGTAGATGCAGGCTCCTCCAAGCAGTGAACCACCCAGCAGGAGAAAGGAGGCTGTGAAAAGATGGAAATCTGTTGGACTTGGGCTCACAGCTCTCAGATCCACCCAGCAACAGCAGGGAGCAAGCCACTGGCCCTTGGCTTGATGCTCTCAGTCTCCACAGTAGCCCACAGGTACTACTAGCTCATCACCACAGCCAGTCCCTCTGTTGCTTAAACTTCTCAGTGGGTCCACTCCTAATCCCTCCTCCCTCTACAACTGCTGCCACCCACGCTCTGTGATAGGGTGTCTCAAGGCTCCCTAATTCGTGAGTTTTCTCTTGCTTTGGAGAACTAACTCAGGCTCAAAGAATAGGTCCTTTCTCAAGATGGCACCTGGCTACAGCTCTCTGAGATATGTGGCTGGAACTGTGGGTCAGTCGTTGTCAAGGATGCCTGCCTGGTCCGAGATGACCTTGTGGTTGTAGCTCTAGGAGGCGGGGCCATCCTAGGGGAAGCATGGCTCTGGAGGTGCACTTTGAGTTTCTGTAACCTGGCTCCCGTTTCTGTTTTCCATTTCTTGGTTATGGAGACAGTTTCTTCTGGTTCCTGCCTCTGTGGACTCCATCCCTCCAGAACTGATTTTTGCCTCCATGAATATTGTCTTGTCTCGGTTGGCTTGACTTTCCTCATTCTCAGAGTCACACACAGGAAACTCCTAATAAGCCTGCTTCTTTGCAGAAGCTGGATTTGAACCTCTAAGTGAACCAGACCATATTCTGCTAAAGGTAAAAGATGTGACTGAGAAGGAGAACAAGACACAGAGATTCCAGCGACACACAAGGGTCCTAGACCACCAGCAAGTCACAAGGGTCCCAGGCCACAGGAGTTAGGATGATGTCTGCTTGCTTGCCACCACTGTGAGAAGACCATGACAAAAAGCAGCTTGAGAATGGAAGGGTTGACCTGGCTTACATATTTCATGTCACGGTCCATTGAAAGGCATAGCGGAATCCATGCAGGAACCCTGGTTGCCTCCTGCCGATCCTTGTGGCTTGCTCAGCTTGCTTTCTTCTACAATTCAGTACCATCTGTTCAGTAACCACCACCAACAGTGGGATGGGCCCTCCCATATCAATCACTAATCAAGAAAATACCTGAGTAGACTTGTCCACAAGTCAGTCTTTTATAGGCAATTAATCGTGATTCTTTCTCCCCAAATATGTTTAGTTTGTGCCAAGTTGACAGACATTAACTTAGAAGCATAGAAGGCGTTAGCAAGACACGGGGCAACTGAGCTACTCACATGGGGAGATGTCAACATGACAGAAGTCCTGAGCCATGCTAATGAGGAGAGACATGAGTGGGACACAGGGGAGATGTCCCCGTTTGAGGCTTCTCTGAAGTGGAAACGTAAGGGTTCTTTGGAAAGTCAGTTGTGTTGGATGGTGTTTTGCTGGGGGCAAACACATGAAGGAGTGTTTTCCTGAAGTGAAAGGCTAAGGCAGACTCATGAAGGAACGTTTAGCTGAAGCAGACACAGGAGAGACGATGTTCTGCTAAAGCAAGCATGTGAAAGGACACATGACGAGGGATTCTTTGCTAATGACACGCATGTATTGGTCCGTTTGACATTGGGTGGTTGACCTCCATTTATCTGGACTCATAGAGAGAAATGCACCAAAAAAACTACTGCAGTTTCTTGCCTCTTCTGAGAACTTGGGCTGATTGGCAGATGTGGTCTCCCTTCCCCCCAGCCTGGAACCTGTCTGCTCTAGGGTGGAGCTACCGGCTCATTCGTCCTGCCACGCCCACTGTTGGAACCTGACCTTGCTGCCTGGAGGCACACACGTGTTTGTCCTGCTACTGGACCCTGAGTTACTTGGCGGGAAATTGGGTTCCCTCCCCCTTCCTTTATAAACTGAGTGTCTGGAAATATTAAATTGAGTCTTGATCAGAGTTTTGTCTTGACTCCATTGTTTCTTCCGCCCTATCTAGTTACCTCTCTTTGCAGGGAACTGCCATTCTCAGTTGAACCGTTCGTGTTGTGGACCGCGGGCGGGCCGCAACAGTTGGCGCCCGAACAGGGACATCCCAGCATGTGACTTTTCAGTCTAAGATAAGATTTAAATTTACCAGGAGAGCTAGGGAAGTAGAAATTTCATATATATTTACAAAGATTAGTTCTTATTTTGATAGATATAGGCTTAGTCCCTTAACTGGCCTCTGGCTTTTCACCCTTGCTGTTACTGCAAGGTGTCCTTAGTTCCTCAGGCTACTGGGAATAACAGAGATGAAGAGGAAAGACTTTCAGCTCCTATTTTAACCAAAATTAATGGTGTTAATACTGACATAATTCTTGTCTAGGCCTTGCTAAATCTGAGGTTGACAAGTCTCATATAGAGACCTCGCAATAACTCAAAATTGCGATACTGATTCATAATCATATGAATACGGTATGGGTACCGCTTGGCGCAGGAGATTACTGCGGAGGGAAGGTCCAGTTTGACCGTTTCTGAGTTCCCTGTGCGACACACCTGATTTGAAAGAGGTTGGTATCTGACTCCAGCTAAAAACCAAAATACTTACGGCTCTGCCTCCCCTCCCCAAAAGATACCAAGAGCCACAGATGTGAGTTGTTACAATACTCACGGGAGAAATCAGGTTAATGTCCACCCAAGTCAAGGTTAAAGGCCCACTCATCTACGGATGAGAAAATCATTTGATCACCTCTGTTAAGCATTGCCTATTTAAACTTAATTAATAGGGGAGAGAGAGATTGGAGACCTTGCTGTTGTAAGAGCAGGCCCTTCACTGCCTCCCACCCAAAAAAATAAAAAAATAAAAAAGCCAATTGGCCTTGTACTAGGAGCCAGCCAGTCTTAATCTCTTCTCACTGTTCCCCTGCCTTTCACCCAAAATTGCAGAAGATTATCAGTTCAGTGTTATTCTAAAATTGTTTAGCTAAACTCAGCCAGGGTTCCAACGCCCTACTTAAAAGGCAAACAGGTAGCTACCTATTCAGCACTAATTAACATTATAAAGTCAGAGCCTACAGCCCAGTGCTGGTATTCAGTCAGTGCTTTTAAGACAGTCTCAGCCAGATACAGTTTACCATTAAAATAGTTAGGGAATCCCACGGAAATAGGTTTTTTCTTTAGCCCTAGGAACTCAGGCAAAACTATTGAACATAGATAATTTTTCTGCCACAGGCCACCCCCTTTTTTATTTTTGTTTTGTTATCTAATGGGGAGAAATGTGGTCTCCCTTCCCCCCAGCCTGGAACCTGCCTGCTCTAGGGTGGAGCTACCGGCTCATTCGTCCTGCCACGCCCACTGCTGGAACCTGACCTTGCTGCCTGGAGGCACACACGTGTTCGTCCTGCTACTGGACCCTGAGTTACTTGGCGGGAAATTGGGTTCCCTCCCCCTTCCTTTATAAACTGAGTGTCTGGAAATATTAAATTGAGTCTTGATCAGAGTTTTGTCTTGACTCCATTGTTTCTTCCGCCCTATCTAGTTACCTCTCTTTGCAGGGAACTGCCATTCTCAGTTGAACCGTTCGTGTTGTGGACCGCGGGCGGGCCGCAACAGGCAGAGTCATGTCAGCTAAGGTAAGACATGTGCTGAAGCAAGGCATACACTGAGGCCAGTGGAGGACACATGATGTTTGGTGGGTATAAATAGGACTCAGCAGACAGTGAGAAGGCTGAGCAAGGCTTGCGGATAGAGCTAGCTGTTCAACAGCTGTGGGTTTCACGTATGTTTTCACGGATCTTTGCTTCCCTGAGCGAGGCACAGCTGAGAACCAGTCCCAGTGTTCCTCCAGCTGCCTCAGGCGAAGGCTGAGGTCTGGCTGTCTCTCTAGGTCATGCCACTGCTGCCAATTGCTGTTTGTTAACCCGACTCTAACAAACTGGCCTGATGGTGTATCCATGAAGTATTTGCGCGTAGATCAAGCTGCCGCTGCTGACCTGTGAACCAAACTGCCAATTTCCAGACAACACAGATGGGAGTTGCTCCAAAGAACCTTTCTAAACAGGTCCACTTCCCCCTTAATCCTTTCTTTTCCACTCTCTGTGGTGGGGGTGGGTTACAAGAGAGATTAAAACGTTTAAGAACCTTCATTAAAAGTAAGGTTTGAGAAAAATCAAAGTTACACTTGTCAGGCGAGATCATAGGGTGTGGGTTTGAGGAACAATGCCAGAAACACAAGGAGACTTCGAGATGGGATTTGGCAGGAAGTTACTCTGGTGGCCTGGAGCCTCTTACCACAGGGAACTCTGAGGTACAGTGTGGAACATGAGGTGGAGCTGTGTACATAAGGGAGGGGAGAGAAGGGGTACTTACTCGATGGTACTAATCAGCCCTTTGCTGATGGATACTCCAGCAGGGTGACTGTCCACTTCCCCACACCACAGGCAAATGGGCTCTGATGGCCAAACAACTATAGGCAAAGACTTTCAAGTGTGTTCAGTAGACAGAGAAAGTTATCCCATGTTCATGGATGGGAAGAATATCTTCTAAAGGTTTGTACTACCCAGATACAATTTCCATCAAAATACCCATGATAATCGTTGTGTCTTTGCAGAAAAAAAGTTAAGCTCCTAAAGTTTGTGTGGAAATATGGACACACACACAAACACACATACACGGGGCAGGGGGAGGCATGGACAGGCACATACACACATGTGCCAAAGCAGCTCCACAGTGGGGGTGGGGGAAGGGAACAAAAGTGGGGATATCACAACATTTGATCTAAAAACCTGATGCCAGGCTACAGGGACCAAGACAGCATCCCACTGAAATAAAAACAGATACATAGTTGAAACAGGCATTCTTGGAAATGAGAAGGGCCAACAGAATTTAAGAGGAGCATCATATGCATTGTTAATATCCCCATTTGAGGTTTGAGGTCCCCTGCTGTCTTGGTCAGGGTTTCTATTCCTGCACAAACATCATGACCAAGAAGCAGTTGGGGAGGAAAGGGTTTATTCAGCTTACACCTTCCACATTGCTGTTGATCACCAAAGGAAGTCAGGACTGGAACTCAAGCAGGTCAGGGAGCAGGAGCTGACACAGAGGCCATGGAGGGATGTTTCTTACTGGCTTGCTTTCCCTGACTTGCTCAGCCTGCTCTCTTATAGAACCCAAGACTACCAGCCCAGAGATGGTCCCACCCACAAGGGGCCTTCCCCCCTTGATCACTAATTGAGAAAATGCCTTACAGCTGGATCTCATGGAGGCATTTCCCCAACTGAAGCTCCTTTCTCTGTGATAACTCCAGCTTGTGTCAAATTGACACAAAACCAGCCAGTACAATTGACCCCTTGTCAACTTGACACAAACAAATCACTAGTAAGCCTCAACCCTTACTTTCTTATTTATCCCCAAGATTTAAATAACTTTAAAAGTCCCATAGTCTTTGCAAAATCTTAAAATTTCAATCTCCTTAAAATATCCAATTTCTTTTAAAATGCAAAGTCTTTTTACAATTAAAAGTTTCTTAACTGTGGGCTCCACTCAAATACTTCCTTCAAGAGGGAAAATATCAGGGCACAGTCACAATCAAAAACAAAATAAAACCCTAACTGTCCAATGTCTGGGATTCACTCACAATCTTCTGGATTCCTCCAAGGGTTTGGGTCACTTCTCCAGCTCTGCCCTTTGTAGCACACACCTAGTCCTTTAGACTCCAGATGCCTGTACTCCATTGCTGCTGCTGTTCTTGGTGGTCTTCATGGTACTGGCATCTCCAAAACACTGCATGACCTCTTCAGTTCTGGGCCATCAATTACATCTGAGGCTGCACCTTCACCAATGGCCTTCCATGGCCTCTCACAGTGCTGAGGCTCAGCTGCTCTGCATGAACCCTTTATGCCTTCAAAACCAGTACCACCTGGGTGACTCTTACATATTACCAAGTCCTGCTGCAGCACAAAGTAAAACCTTGGTTATCTCTGAAACACAGCCTCTGTGCTCTCAGAAAACACTTCCCAGAAGATGTCACCTCAACGATGCTGGTCTCTTCTTAATCACAGCTAATGTCTTAGTTCCAGCTAACCAGCATCAATAGTCCCAGTAATGCTTTAGTAGTTCTGGTATCTTGTTAATCACAGCTGATTCTTCAGCCCCAGCTAACTAGAATGATAGAATCTTCACAATCAAAATAGCAATGGCCCTGAAAAGAGTCTTTAATTTTCCCTCTGAAATTTCACAAGCCAGACCTCCATTTTCTGCACTGTTCTCAACATTATTTTCCAAGCTCCTACACAACATCCTACAAAGCTCTTAACACCGAATGGATCTTTTGGCCCAAAGTTCCAAAATCCTTCCACAGTCCTCCCCAAAACATGGTCAGTTTGTCACAGGAATACCCCACAGTGCTGGTACCAATTTGTCTTAGTCAGGGTTTCTATTTCTACACAAACATCATGACCAAGAAGCATGTTTAAGCATGATTAAGAAGAGACCAGAAGCAGTTGGGGAGGAAAGGGTTTATTCAGCTTACACCTTCTACATTGCTGTTGATCACCAAAGGAAGTCAGGACTGGAACTCAAGCAGGTCAGGAAGCAGGAGCTGATGCAGAGGCCATGGAGGGATGTTACTTACTGGATTGCTTCCCCTGGCTTGCTCAGCCTGCTCTCTTATAGAACCAAGACTACCAGCCCAGAGATGGTCCCACCCACAAGGGGCCTTTCGCCCTTGATCACTAATTGAGAAAATGCCTTACAGCTGGATCTCATGGAGGCATTTCCTCAACTGAAGCTCCTTTCTCTGTGATAACTCCAGCTTGTGTCAAGTTGACACATAACCAGCCAGTACACTGCCCACTGACATTGCCTGGGGTACGGAAGAGACTATGCTTCCCCTGGTCAAGGGAAGTGAGAAGAATAAACCTTAAAGATAGGAGAAGACAAGTCCAGGGACTGTGGACAAACAGCACCTGGGAGCTTTCCATGAGCCAAGGGGGTGATGGGAACAGTGACCATTGTGGTGGTGTGGGTGAGCTCCCCAGGGCAACCCTGGAGTCAGGATGTGTCTAACCTGTGTTGGCCAAGACCCTAGAAATCCTAGAAACCATAGGAGGTCATGGCCTCCTTTGGGGTGCTATTTTGGTTTCAGGGATATCTCTCCCAGATTCATGTCCACTTGAGACTTGAGACTGTGCTCTCCTTCAGGAACAGGATTGATCCAGTGTACTTAGGTTGAGATGAGGTCATAGTGGAACGAGATGGCCCGTTAAGATGAGGGGAGGAAGTGATGTTAGCAGGTGGTTCACTAGAGGCTCATGGCATGTCCTCTCCACAACAAAAGACCAATACAAAGAAATAACATCAGGTAGGCCATTGCAACATTGTGGGTGAGCCCCTAGGGAGCAAGTACCTTGTGGGCAAGCACTGGGGGACAAGCACCTTGGAGGCAAGCATCTTGTGGCTGAGCACCTGGTGAGGGAGCACCTGGTGGGGCAAACACTGGGATCAAGCACCAGGGTGGGTCAGGAACCTGACAATGCCACAGCATGCAAAGACGCTCAGCGGGGTTGTGAAGAGACAAATGAACCATACAGCTCCCCTCGGTCCATTTCTTGAGAAGACCCTGATCCAAGAGAGACTTGTGTGGTGACGAAGAGTGATAACTACCAAAATGAAAATAAATAGTAGTGCTGAGCCCACTTAGCTCAAATGTTATAAACTGTGGATCCGAGTTCAAATCTTTAGTCCCCAAGTAAAAAGCTTGACGTGAATACAAATGCATGCATCCATTTCAGCAGCTTCTGAGAGTGACGGGGACAGGAAGATCCCTGGGCTTGCTGGCTATCAGCATCCATCTAGGCTCAGTGAGAAACCTGTCTCAAGGGACTACAATAGCAAATGATAGAGCAGGACACTCAGTGTACACCTCTGACTTCTGTATGCATATATGGATATATTCTTCACACACATACCACATACACACATACATGTACACACACCACATCATTCCAAACATTCACACACACATACTATACCATACACCATACATACACCGCACACACACACATCACACCACACACCATACACACACACATACCACATACACTCATACACATCACACCATACCAAACATACACATACACACACTATACCATACCACACACCACACACACACATACACACACAGTGAATTTTTGAGATGTAAACTGGATGAATAGATGTAAAATATCCACTCTGCTCATGATATGATGCATACAAGAAACTTACCTCATCAATAAACATAAACTGAAGGTAAATGATGGAAAGGAGGTACTGTGCAAACAGGAAGTATGCTCAAGGAGGAGGAGATCAGAGGAAATGACCCTTTAATCATAAACCATAAAAGGAGGCTTGGGTGTTATGGCTTAAGTGTTCTCAAAAGGCTCATGTGTTGACAGCTCAGTTTCCACAGAAGCACCAATTCAAGCTGAGGCTTCTGAGATGGGTTTAAACCATGAGTGTCCCACCTTCCTCAACAGAGAAACTCACTGGTGCACTAGTAAATTGATAACATTGTAGGGATGTGGTGACTAGTTAAACCACATTGATGTCCTTGATCTGGGCTGTTGCCGGAGTCCGTAATAATGCTCTGATCTGTGAGGCCATCAGAAACCATGTTGACATCCACGATTCCAGCTGCCACCAGCCACTATGGGCAGGGAAACTTCTTTTACAGTGGTGTCAATGACTTCAGATTCATAACTGAGAATCAGAGATTTTGAAGACTTCTGTGACACTGCCACCTCCAAGAAACAGTCCAGACATGAAGCTATTGAAGAGTGAGTCCGTGCAGATTTTGATAAAGATGAGGTATAGCTCTTTACAGTTGATGGCTTTTTGGCCATCAAGGGGTGCAGATGGGGAAGGACCTAGTTTTTTTTTGAAAAGACTGGCCCCTTGGGAATTTAACCATGTTCCACTGGATGTATGGGCAACAGAAAATGGACTTGGTTTTTTTGGCGGGGAGGGATACAAGTGTGGGAGGGTGGACCTGGGTGGACTGGAAAGTGAGTGTGATGGGGTGCATTATATGAAATCCCCTAATAATTTATAAAAATACCACGCTGAGGCAAAAAAGAGAAGGGGCACAGTTAGAGGAGGTGGGCCATGGGCACATCTGGTCCTTGCCCCTCGACCTGTTTCTTGGCCATCACAAGGTGAGTGTCTGCTCCAACACCTTCCTGCCATGACACAGGAAGCGCAGACTCAGGCTGTAGATGTAGTCAGCCATGGGCTAACACCTCTGAAAGAAGCAAAAATAAGCTGCCCTCTTTTTAAACTTGTCCTGTATTTGTCAGAGTGGAGAGAAGCTGACTGCCGTGGGGACTGTAAAAAGGTTCACACCCCACCGAGGTACTTCTTCTATAAAGTGAAACTTACTAGATCTGAATGGAGAGATTGAGTCCAGCACAAGAGTGACGGGGCCCTTGGCCAGTAGGAAGCCACCTACAGTCCTCTGTAGGCATAAGCTCCGTGATAGGCTACCCTTAACCCATGTTCATATGATAACACTAAAAGGATTTGATAAATCGTGTTTGTATATACATATGCATATATGTTACCATAATAATTAAAGAAGGGCTCACGAATTTGAGAAGAAATGGAAGGCATTGGAGGAGTTGGAAGGGGAGAGGGTGGAAAGGGAAATGGTGGAAATATAGTACTAAGGAATGAAATTCTCAAAAAATAAATCAGCAAACACTGTACCAAAACTCCATGCTACAACCAGTGTACCTAGCAGACACATGTGACTCTCCTGCCAGATGTCACCCATCTCCGTGGCACATGACAGTGCCACCCAGTAAAGGTCATGTGTTAGGACATAAAACAAGTCTCATCAAACTTAAGGTGAAATTGAAAACACAGTATACGGTCTCTTCGACCATCATAGAAAAAGAACAAAAACCAAAAAAGAAACTTTGGAACCTATGTAACATGGAACCCTAACAGCATTCTCTGGAATATCTGGTAAGTCAACGGGTAAATTAAAGGAAAATTTAAAATGTTGTTGAAAGAAATGCAAATGCAACATTAGCCAGACCCATGTGACACCGTAGAAGCGGTACTGATGGAACTTAATTTATGCCACTTAGTGCGTACATAATAAGATGAAAGAGTTCAAAAGCACAGCCTGTTGATGCAACTCTATAAATCAGAAAAGCAAGAAACAAATTAAACCCCAAATTAGCAGAAGGAAAGAAATAACAAGGACTGGGGCACAAATAATGAAACAGAAAACTCAGAAATAAAAACAAAACTAAACACAGCCAAAAGATCAATTAAACAACAAGTGGATTGTGGAAAAAGATGTGATTGGCAAGCTTTTAGGTTCCATAGCAGAGGAGCAAAGAGGAAAGAGATCCAAATAAAATCAGGCTTGATTTGGAGTGTGCCCAAGAACAATAGCAGTTACTCTCCAAAACTTGATAATAAGATTTTATTGCCAGCCACCTGCAAACCTACAAGCTTAAATCCAGACCTGCAGCCCCCAGGCCCTCCTTAGGCACAAGCCTCATTGCCTGGATAAGTGTAGGTACCACTTCTTGTCCACTGGACACAATACAGAGGATCAATGGAACCTGAGGAGCCCAGCCCTAATAGATACAACTATGTCACAGATCCTGCAGTTACGACTCGGGGAACACTGGGAAAGAAAGGGCCGAAGAATTGTAAGAACCGGAATGCCAGGAAGTCCATAGTGATGCTGTTTCGCTTGGAAGTGGCTGCAGAGACAAGACCGGAAGAGTAGCGGTGTCAATGGACTTAATAATGTAGAAGGGGAAGTGATCTCCGGGTCCTGTGTAGACAAAGAACAATAGGTAACCAATGATGGCTGGAAGTAGAATTATCCTCCTCCAGGGATGAATCCCTTTGTCGTCCAATGCAGAGCGGTTGGTCCTAAACCAAACACATATCGACAAAAAAAAAAAAAAAAAAAAAAATGGATGCTGTCGATTGTATTTATACATTTGTGCAAATATGTAAAGTGTGTGTGTGTATACATGTGTCTGTGCATGTGTGTAACAACAATAATTAAAGAATAAGAGGCTATCAACTTGACAGTGCTGGAGAGAGTGAGGGGAGGAGTTGGAGGGAGTGTACCTGGGAAGGGCTGGAGGTGAGATGCATGTCAGAGCCAGACCTAGCTGTCCTCTCTTGCTGGTTAGAGTGTCTGTCACCCGAAGGATGAAATAACCAAATGAAGCCCCATCTGTCAGTTCTGAGTATCATTTACTAAGCTGTTGGAGTGGATGCGGCTGGAGATCACGATTCGTGTCCTAGTGAGGGTTCCTATTGCTGTGATCAAACACCGTGACCAAAAGCGCCTTGGGGATGAAAGGGTTTATTTTGCTTTAACTTCCAGATCACAGTCTATGATCAAAGGAAGTCAGAGCAGAGATGGAAAGCACAGGCTGCTCAGGAGCGCTGCTTCCTGCCTTGCTCCTCCTGGATCGATCTGTTTTATATACAACCAAGACTACCTACCCTGGACAGCACCACCCACAATGGGCTGGACGGTCCCACATCAATCTAGAAGGTGCCCCCCCAAAGACTTTCCCACAGGCTGATCTTATGGAGACATTTTCTCATTTGAGGTTTCCTCCTCATAGATGACTCTAGCTTCTGTTAAGTTGAAAAATAAACCTTACCTGGGAATCAGGAAGGTGACCTTCACTCTCCTTCGTGACCTCCATTTCCAATTCCCCACTTTCATCCCCAGCCCTGTGGCAGAGCAGTTGCAGGATTCTGTTCTCACTGAGGACTCCACCAAACCACAGCAGATCCAGCCTTCCAACTCCCTGTGGGTCCTTTTGTCCCTCCCTTAAGCTCATCCCCATGTCGTTCTGTCCTGTCTGAATCCAATATCTACAAATACATTCTACCAGAAGCCCCAATGGTTTCACATGGCAAGGACTCTGAAGCATCACCTGCCGGGCATTCCTCAACCACCACACGTTTCTCAGAGAGGGCAATAGAGACCAAGGACTAAAACACCCACCCAACAAAGACAAGGCCAGATATCAATGCCTAGAGCCATAGTGATTCAACCCAGTTAGCTAGACATCAGTGCAAACCCACAGTCATTAGATACCTCCCAGAATGCCTGTGGAGGCAATTACCTCCTGTTAGGCCTGGACTGACCAACTCAGCTGCCACCTGGGTCCAAATCCAGGGCTTTAAGTCGGTCCACCTCAATATCTACTCCATCTATTAGCGGCTGGAGAACGTGGAGGAGCCAGTCTTGCAGAACCAGAAGTCATTACTGAATAGGACCAGTCCTAGGCCCTCTGGCTGGCCCCCCAGCATGGAGCTTGGCCAGTGGTGCTTCCTGCAGGCTACGCACAAAGGTGGGTAACAGCCTGAAGCTCCCATGAAACCTGCCCCCAGTAGCTCTGCCTATCCACAAGATCCACCCTGATGCTGAGCAACAGCAGGATATCTGAGGTGAGGCTTTGGAATGGTCAGGTATTTATGATGGGTCAGAAACCAAAAACCTTGAATCAGACCAATGGCTCATTGCAATGAAGATTTGCATGTAAAGCTGTGTGGAAAAAAATGTACTGTGTGACACACTGCAGCTTTCAATGTCACTATGATGGATGAATATGTGGTGGAGAGGGGGGAAAGTTTGAGGAAGGGAGCCAGGCATGAATGTGTGGTGGACAGGTGGAACTAGATACACAATGGCCGTGACAGGTATGAGAGAAGGCTGTGTTCAATGTGGGAACATGTCATAGCCAAGTAGGGTTGGCAGGGTCATGTGCAGCTGCCTGGAGCTTGTGTAGACTCAGCCCCAACATGTGCTGCCTAGCCATGTGATCTACCCTGGCTCTGAGCAGCAGCAGGATGCCCTGAGAAAAGAATGGTTCATTTTCTGGATTGGACCTCCCTAAAAGACCTCCGTGGTTCCATATCCCCAATGATGTGAGTCACAGCTAAGGTCGCCCCCATGGATTCTTAGGTGCCTCTCTTATCCCGGATCTTTGTCACATCCTGGAGATGGCCCCCCACTTCGTCTCCCCCACCAGTTGTAGATTTATATTCATTTTTATGGCCATCTGGCCATCCCACCTGTCCTTCTTCACACCTGATCCTATCCCTCTACCATTTCCCTCCCCACCCTCTCTCCTACCCAAGTCCCCTTCCACTACCTGCCTCTTATGACTATTTTATTCTCCCCTCTAATTGAGATCCAAGCATCCTCACTTATGCCTTCCTTCTTTAGCTTCTTTGAATCTGTGGAGTGTATAGCAGTAGGTATCCCTTATTTTATGGCTAATGTCCACTTATAATGAGTGTCCTTTTGGAATTGGGTTACCTAATTCAGGATGATATTCTCTAGTTCCATCCATTTTGCCTGCAAAATTTGTGATGTCTTCATTTCTAATAGCTGAATAGTATTCCATTGTGTAGATGTACCACATTTTCTTTCTTTTTTTATTAATTCTTTTTATATATTTACATTTCAAATGTTGTCCCCCTTCCTGGTCTCCCCTCCATGAACCTCTCACCCTTTTCCCCTCCCCTTTGCCTCTAAGAGGATGCTTCCCCACCCATCCACCCACTCCCACCTCACCTTTCTAGAATCCTCCTTCTCTGGGGCATTGAGCCTCCACAGAACCAAGCACCTCCCCTCCCACTGATGCCAGATAAGGCAATCCCCTGCTGTGTATGTAGTGGGAGCCACCAACTGTCCCATGCAAACACTTTGGTTGGTGGTTTAGTCTCTGGGTGCTCTGGGAGGCCCTATTAGTTGATATTGTTGTTCTTCCTATGCAGTTGCAATCCCCTTCAGCAACTTCAGTCCTTTCCCTAACTCTGACTTTGGGTTCTCTGAGCTCAGTCCAATGGTAGGCTCTATCTGCATCTAGTGCTGGCAAGGCCTCTCAGAGGACAGCCATTCCAGGCTCCTGTCTGCAGGCACCTCTTGGCATTAGCAATAGTGTTAGGGTTTGGTACCTATGAGTAGAATGTAGATAGACGGTGGGGTAGTCTCTGAATGGCCTTTCCTTGAGTCTCTGCTCTGCTTTTGGTCCCTGTGTTTCCTTTAGAGAGGAACAGTTTTGGTTTAAAAATTTTAAGATGGGTGGGTGGTCCCATCTCTCAACTGGGGGCCTTGTCTATCTACTGGAGTCAGTCTCTTCAGGTTCTATCTCCCCGATGTCGGTCATTTCGGCTAATCTTATCCACATTGGGTCCTGGAAACTTCTCGAATTCCTGGCATCTGGGACTTTCTGGTTCACACCTCCCCACCCCCATTTCCTAAATATTTCTATTCATTCTCCTGGCTCTCTTGACTTCTCTCTTGTCTCCTCCCATACCGATCCTGTCCCCCACTTTCCCCTGCCAGTTGAGGAACATCTATATTGTCTCTAGTTTCTGGCTATTACGAATAAAGCTACTATGGACATAGTTGAGCAAGTCTTTGTGAGATGGTGAAGCATCTTTTGGGTCTATGCCCAGGAGTGGTATAGCTGGGTCTTGAGGCAGAACTATTTCCAATTTTCGGGGAAACCACCAAATTGATTTCCTAAATGGTTGTACAAGTTTGCACTCCCACCAGCTATGGAGAAATGTTCCTCTTGCTCACATCCTCACGGGAATGTGCTATCTCTTGAGTTTTTTATCTTAGCCATTCTGATGGGTGTAAGATGGAACCTCAGAGTTGTTTTGATTTGCATTTCCCTGATGACTAAGGACTCTGAGCATTTCTTTAAGTACTTCTCGGCCATTTGAGACTTTTGTGTTGAGACTTCTGTGGCCAGGTAGGAAACCCAGTGGAGCAATGGGGACACCAACCCACTCACAAAACACTTGATGCAAAATTTATTCTGTCTACAAGAAATGAAGGGATTGGAGATGGAGCAGGGACTAAGGGAATGGCCAACCAATAACCAGCCCAACTTGAGACCCATCCCATGGGCAAGCACCAATCCCTGACATGATTAATGGTACTCTGTTATGCTTGTAGACAGGAGTCTAGCACGGCTGTCCTCTGAGAGTCTCCACCCAACAGCTGACTTAGACAGATGCAAACATCCACAGGCAAACAGTGGGTAGAGCTTGGGGACTCCTATGTGAGAGTAGGGGGAAGGATTGCAGGCCCCAAAGGGAATAGAAACTCCACAGGAAGACCAAGAGTCTAACTAACCTGGACCTTTGGGGTCCTCAGAGACTGAACCACTAACCAAAGAGCATACAAGGCTGGAGCAAGATTTCTGTCTTAGTTAGAGTTTTGCTGCTGTGAACAGACACCATGACCAAGGCAAATCTTATAAAGGACATTTAATTGGGGATGATTTACTACAGGTTCTGAGGTTCAGTCCATTATCATCAAGGTGGGAACATGGCAGTATCCAGGCAGGCATGGGACAGGAATAGTTGAGAGTTCTACATCTTCATCTGAAAACTGCTAGCAGAAGACTGCTTATAGGCAGCAAGGGTGAGGGTCTTCTAGCCCACACCCACACTGACAGAGCTACTCCAACAGGGCTACACCTCCTAATTGTGCCACTCCCTGGGCCAAGCATATGCAAACCATCACATTCCATTCCCTGGCCCCCGTAGGCTTGTCCAAACATATGAGTTTATAAGGGCCATACCTAAACATAACATAATAAAAAATACATTTAGTCCAACTTCTAAACTCCCCATAGCCTATAGCAGTCTCAACAATGTTTAAAATCCAAAGTTCAAAGTCTCTTCTGAGATTTATCCAATTACTTAACTGTAATCCCCAATGCAAGACAGGAGACCAGCTGGACAAACTCCAAACTCCACATTTCCATGGATGATGTCAAAGCTGTTTGCAGATCTTCAACTCATTTTTCATCATTGTTGACTACAACAAACTTCTTTCTCCTGGGCTGGTTCCACTTCCTGTTAGCAGCTTTCCTCAGCAGATAGACCATGGCTGTGACATCTCGAACATCTTGGGATCTCCAAGACAACTTCAATGTTGTAGCTTCTTGATTCAATGTCTGGGATCCACATATGATCTTCTGAGCTCCTCCAAAGGGCTTGCGTCACTTCTCCAGCTCTGCCTTCTGTAGCACTCTAAGCTCAGGTTGATCCACTCCACTGCTACTGCTGCTGTTCTTGGTGATCATCCCATGGTACTGGTATCACCAATACTCTGGTGTCTTCTGCTGCAACTAGGCTTCACCAATAGCCTCTCATAGGCTCTCTTCATGGTGCTAAGCCTCAACTCCTTTGCATGATCCCTTCAGTTCTGGGCCATCAACTGCAACTGAGGCTGCACTTTCACAATGGCCTTCCATGGCCTCTCACAGTGCCAAGTTTCAGCTGTTCTTCATGACGCCTTCATACCTTCAAAACCAGTACCGCCTGGGTGAATCTGACACATTTTCAAGTACAGCGGCAGCATGAGTTGCAACCGTGGCTATCTCTGGAACACAGCTTCTTTGTGCTCTCAGAAAATACTTCCCAGAAGATTTCACCCCAGTGATGCTGGTCTTTTCTTAATCACTACTAATTTCTTAGCTCCTGATAACCAGCATCAGCTATCCCAGTAGTCTGTTCTATCCTGGACTTCTGAGGTCAGAGCCATGTGGCCAAAGCTGCTGAGTTCTGCTGCTTGCTGGGGCTAGAATATGGCCCCCTTGTTCTATTACATTATTATCAGCTTTCTGTTTTCCAACTCCTTCACTGCCTAAGCTTGGCTGTCCTGGAACTTGCTCTGTAGACTGACTTGGAACTCAGAGATCTGCATGCCTGTCTCCTAAGCAGTGGAATAAATGGTGTGGTCCACCAAGCCTCAACTTAGGTTTTTCTTTTTCTAGAACTTGTTCTAGGCTGGCCTTAAATTCAGAGACCTGCATGTTTTTGCCTCTTGAGATTAAAGGCTTGTACTACCATGCTTAAATCTAAACTTAGCTGGGTGGGATCTTGCCCCAAGGTCACTACTCCCTTAATTCAATTTAATATCCTTGAACACAGGAGTCAGCTCCATTTCACTTCCTTCTGCCCCTTTAATACTTGAACCATATAATTTATATTTTTCTTTTCTCAAATTGCTCCTTTTCATTAAAATGCTCTTCATAAGAGTGAACTTTAGTAACCACACAACAGAATTTACACCAGGTTGTTTTGAGACTTCCTTTGTCAGTGCAATTAATCTGAGTTTCCTCACCTTAGCCTCAGGCAGACTCTTCAAACAAGGGCAAAAAGTAGCCACATTTTCCACCAAAATAGCACAAAACAATCTCTAGGTCACATATTGAAATTCTCTGCTGAAACCTCTTGGGCCAGGTCTGCACAATTCAAGTCACTCTGAGTAACAATATCTTCCATATTCATACTAGGATGTCCCATTAAGCCCCATTTAAAGCATTCCACTGCTTTCCAAATCCAAAGTCCCAAAATCCATATTCTGGAGTCAAACCCATCACAGCAATACCTGAGTCCCTGGTACCAACTTCTGTCTTAGTTAGGGTTTACTGCTGTGAACAGACACCATGACCAAGACAAATCTTATAAAGGACAACATTTAATTGGGTCTGGCTTACAAGTTCTGAGGTTCAGTCCATTATCATGAAGGTGGGAACATGGCAGCATCCAGGCAAGCATGGTGCAGGAGTAGCTGAGAATTTTACATTTTCATCTGAAGGCTGCTAGCAAAAGACTGGCAGCCAGGCAGCCAGGGTGAGGTTCTTCTAGCCCACACCCACAGTGACAGAGCTACTCCAACAGGGCTACACCTCCTAATTGTGCCACTCCCTAAGCCAAAAATATACAAACCATCACAGCCTCCCTGCACGTATGTAGCAGATGTACAGCTTGGTCTTAATGTGGGTCCTGAACAACTGGAGCAGGGCCTATCCCCAAAGCTGCTGCCTGTCTGTGGGATATGTTCTTCTAGCTGGGCTGCCTTGTCTGGCCTCAGTGAAAGAGGATGTGTCTAGACCAGTGGAGACTTGATGTGCCAGGATAGAGAAATACCCAGGGGGCTCCCACCCTCTTGATGGAGAGGGGAAGGGAGATGGGAGGAAGAATTGTGGAAAGGGGTGACTGGGAGGGTGGGCAATGAGCAAGATGTAAAGTGAATGAAGAGAGAGAGAGAGAGAGAGAGAGAGAGAGAGAGAGAGAGAGAGAGAGCTCCATGGTCCATGCTGCCCCTGGAGGCTATGTTCATATCTGTGGCCCATGTTGTTGCCCAGGCCATGTGGAAGCTGTAGGTTTATGTTGATGTCTGTGGTCTGGGATGGTGCTGGATGCCATATTGCTGTCTGAAGCCCATGCCAGTGCCAGAGGCCAGGTGGATGTCCGTAGTCTTTGTTACTGCAAGAGGGCATGTTAGTGTCCATGGTTCAGCTTGCCATTAGAGGTCATGCTGATGTGTGTGACCTGTACTGCCACCTGAGGCCACATTGATGTCTGTAGACTGTTCTGCTGCTAAGGGCCATTTTGAGGCCCATTGTCCTGCTCCAGCCAGGGATCGTGTTGATGTCCATGGACTGTGTTACCACTGAAGATCATGTTGGAGTCCCAGGTCCTGCTGAAGCTGGGGGCCATTGATGTCCATGGTCCATGTTATCACCCAAGGCCATGCGGATGTCTGTGCTCTGTGCTGCCACCAGAATCTATGTTGATGTTTATAGGTCCTGATGGTGCCTTAGTTATGGGTTTACTACTGTGAACAGACACTATGACCAGGGAAACTCTTCTAAGGATAGCATTTAATTGGCCTACAGGCTCAGAAGTTCAGTCTATTATCATCAAGGCAGGAGCAAGGTAGTGTCCAAGCAGATGTGGGGCTGGAGGATTGGAGAGTTCTACATCTTCATTCAAAGGCAGACAGGAAAAGACTGGCTTCAAGGCCGCTAGGATGAGGGTCTTAAAGCCCACCCCCATAGGGACATACTTTCTCCAACAAGGTCCTAGTACTCCAAAGAGGCCACACCTCCAAATAGTGATACTTTCTGGGGCAAGAATATTCAAACCACCACAGACGGTGACCTTGGCCTGGGCTGCAGCAGAGGGTTGTATTGGTTTCCATGGTGTGTACTGCCACCAGACACCGTGCTGAGGTCCATGTCCTGTGCTGATGCTGTAGGCTATGTGAGTGTCCATGACTCATTCTCATGCTGAGAAAGCTGCTTTCTCAGTGATATCGATAACTGCAGACTCACAATTGAGAAGAGGGGGCATAGAAGGCTTGGGCGACAATCCTTACCCCAACCCTACTTCCCAAAACATGTAACAGACTAAATGGGAAACCATGGAAGAGAACTCTTTTTTTTTTTTTTTTTTTTTTTTTTTTGGTTTTTCGAGACAGGGTTTCTCTGTATAGCCCTGGCTGTCCTGGAACTCACTCTGTAGACCAGGCTGGCCTCGAACTCAGAAATCCGCCTGCCTCTGTCTCCCGAGTGCTGGAAGAGAACTCTTAAGTTGAGATAAAGATGCTGAAGTATTGTAGCTTCCCACAACTGAGAGCTTCTGGCAGAGGCTTGGGTGGAAAGGACTCAGTTTTCTTTCGAGGATTGGCCAGTGAGAGTTTGACCATGCTCCACTGAATGTCTGAACAACACAGATTGGACTCGTGGGGTTTATGTTTGTTTTATTTTTCTTTCTTTCTTATTCTTTGTGGGGAATCACAAGGGTAGAGAGGGCCTAGGATATCTGGGAAATTAGTGTGATTGGGGTACATCATGTGAAATTCCCAAATAATCAATAAAAAAACATTATGTTGGAAAAAAAATCTCACAATCATTAATACCCAATACAATATGCCTCCAGTAGAACCCAGCAACCCAACTACAGCAGACCCTGAGAAATGTAATATAAATGAAGCACCAGGCAGGGACTTCAAAATAGCTATTATGAATATGTTCAAGGACCTTAAAGAGGATATAAATAAATCCCTTAATGAAGTCTGTGAAAACACAAACAGTGGAATGAAATAATAAAATCAGCTCAAGACATTAGAAATAGAAATAAATTCAAATAGAAATAAAATCACTAATGAAAATCCAAAGTAAAGTAAAACAGGAAATGAAAACTTTAGGAAGTCAAACAAAACCTTGGGGGATCCTCACCAACAGAGTGTGAGAGATGAGAGAGAATCTCAGGCACTGAAGACAAGATAGAAGAACTTGGATACTTCAGTCAAAGAAAATCTAAAAGTGAAAAAATACAGGCACAAAACATCAAGGAAATCTGGGACCCTATCAAAAGGCCAAATTTATGAATAATAGAAAGAGAGAAAGGAGAAAAATCCCAGGTCAAAATCATAGAAAACATTTTCAACAAAATCACAGAAGAAGGCCAGGAATCCTGGTGCACACCTTTAATCCCAGCATGTGAGCACCAGAGGCAGGCAGACTTATGTGAATTTTAGGCCAGCATGGTCTACCTATCAAGTTACAGGATGTCTAGAGCCACATAGTAAGACCCTATCTATAAACAAACAAACAAATCATAGAAGAAAATTTCCCTACCATAAAGAAGGAGGTGCCTATTAAGGCACAAGGAGCATACAGAACACCAACTAGACTGAACAAGACTAGCAATGCCATACAACACATAATAATTAAAATAATACACTTACAGAGAAAGAGAGAATATGAAAAGCTATAAGGGAATAAAACAAGTATCATACAAAGGTAGGTCCATTAGATTAACACTCAACTTCTCAATAGAAACTCCAGAAGCCAAAAGAGCCTGGATGGATGGTCTTCTAACTTTAAGAGACTTCATATGCCAATGCAGGCTACTATACCCAACAAGACTATCAATTACAATAGATGAAGAAAGAAAATATTCCACAATAAAGCTGAATTTAAGCTGTATCTATCTACAAATCCATCTATACAGAAGGTACAAAAAGGAAATTTTTCAACCTGAAAAGGTTAATCACACCCAAGAAAACACAAGAAATAAGCAATCTCAGACCAGCAAATTGGGGGTGGGCGTTGAGGAACCAACACCATACCAACAAAATAACAGGAACTGACAAACACTACTCATTGATAGCTCTCCACACCAATGGTCTTAATTCCCAAACAAAAAGACACAGGCTAACAATTTGGATTCAAATACATGGTCCAGCTTTCTGCTGTATCCAAGAAACACACATTGTAATTAATATACATCACCTTGGAGTAAAAGGATGGAAAAAAATATTCTAAGCAAATGGACGGAAGAAGCAAGCAGGTGTAGACATTCTAATATCTGACAAAATAGACTTCAAACCATAACTAAATAGAGGAGATAGAGAAGGACACTACCTACTCAGCAAAGGAAAACTCCAAGAGGATACAGCAGTTCTAACATGCATGTGCTCAACAGGAGGGCACACAAGTTTGTAAAAGAAATACTCCTCCAGGTCAGATGACATACTGACCTCACACAGTGATAGTGAGTCTTTCATTCATTTGGAGTAGAGCTTTGTGTAGGGTGATATGTATGGATCTATTTGCAATTCTCTCACATGTGACTATCCAGTTTAGCCAGCACTATGTGTTGAAAATGCTGCCTTTTTTCCCCCAGTGTGTGTATCTGGGTTCTTTCTCAAAGATCATGTGTCCATAGGAGTGTGGATTTATTTGTGGGTTTTCACTTATATTCCATTGGTCCCCATATCTGTTTTTATGCCAATACCATGCTGTTTTTTTATCACTATAGCTGTGTAGTACAATCTGGGATTGGGGATGGTGATGCCTCCAATAGCTCCTTTGTTAGTCAGAAGAATTTTATATATCCTGGATTTTTTGTTTTGTTTTTTTTTATGGAGGTTTCTTGTGTGTATTTCCATAGGAAGCTTAAATTTATCCTTTCAAGATTTGTAAGGAATTGCATTGGAATTTTGAAAGGAATTACATTGAATTTACAGACTGATTTTGGAAGGATGGCCATATTACTCCTATGGGTCCTTGAGCAAGGGAGATTTTTCCATCTTCTGATATCTTCTTCAATTTAAAGACTTCTTTAAAGTCTTAAAGTTTTTATTGAACAAGTCTTTTGCTTTCTTGGTTAGAGTTATCCCAAGTTTGTTTGTTTGTTTTGTTTTGGTTTTGGTTTGGGGGGGGGTTGTTTGTTTGTTTGTTTGTTTTTAGGCTATGGCAAAAGATACTGCATTTCTGATTTCTTTCTCAGCCCACTTGTCATTTGTGTATAGGAGGGCTACTGATGTTTGTGTGTTGATGTTGTATGAAAAAGAACACTATCATTTGGACAAAATGGCAGGCTACAGAATAGAAAAGGTCCTTTATCAACTACATGTCTAATAGAGGCCTAATGTCTAATAAAGAACTAAAAAGACTGGCCATCAAAAAGCCAACAACCCAATTTAAAAATGGGGAATAGATCTAAACAGAGAGTTCTCAAATGATGGAACACAAAATGACTGAGAAATAAAGAAATGTTCAACATCTTTAGTCACCGAGGAAATGAAAGTCAAAATTACTTTGAGATTTCATCTTACACCAGTCAGTATGACCCGGATCAATAAAATAGATGCCAGCTCATGTTGGTGAGGATGTGGGGTAAGGGAAGCACGTATCCACTGCTGATGGGAGTGCACACTTGTACAGCCACCATAGAAATCCATGTAGCGTTTCCTCAGGTACCGAAGTAGATTAAAGATCCACCCATAGCTCTCCTGAGAATGTACCCAAAGGATTCAACGTTCTACAGAGATACACATTGCTAATCCATGCTCATTGCTGCTCTATTCATAATAGCCAGAAATTGGAAACAGCCTACATGGATGGATCATGAGAATGTAGCACACTTACACAGTGGAATATTATTCAGTTGTCAAAAAAACCCGAAATTTTAAAATTCACAGGGAAATGGATAAAGCTAGAAAAAGTCATCTTAAGGGAAATGATAACTCAGACCCCCAAAACAAGTATGGTATGTATTCTCTTCGATGAAGATGTTGGTTTCTAATCTTTCTATAGGCATGCTGTATACTACATATCTGTAAAGTCACAGAGGTTAGGTATAGAGTAAGAGGCTAGCAGTGAGGATGGGGGAGCTCCTTAGGAAGGGGAAATAGAAAATATATATCCATGAGAGGAGACTGGAACAGAGGGACTAAGCAGAGATGTAGAGGAAAAGGAGGTAAGAGAGGGGGTATTGGGAGGAACAGCTAAATCTAAGGACCATTTGAAGGGTCCTATGGAAACCCACTATAGTAGAAGCTTCTTAGAGTATATACATATATGAAAGAAACCTAAATTGAATCACTACAAAAAAAAAAAAAAACGGCAAAAAACGGCTACCAAGCATGAATTAGACATCTCTCCCTTCTAAATGAAACCTCCAGTGCCAAGAATGAATTCCATCTAATTAAGTTTTTGGCCAAAGGGCTGTAGGCATAATGTTTTTGTACACTGTGTTAAGATTACCCTTGTGTTATTCAAATGCTGATTTCTCTGTCCTCATATCTTATTTCAGTATGGACATGGCATTGTAATGCTTAGACCAAGAAACTTTTGTCTCATATTTGGGTAAAAAAAAAACTTACAATTTCTTCTCTGCCTTGTCAATAAATTCTGATCGCTCAATGGCTGGGTAGAAGAGAGAATAGGGCGGGATGTCTGCCAACCAGAGGGAGGAGGGAGGGAGAGAGGGGGAGAGGGAGATTCAGGTCAGTGAGGGGGATGGAGGATTTGGAGCCAAGAGAAAGGGGGCAGAGAGAGGGGGAGGAGGGGGAGGGGGAGGGAGAGAGGGGGAGGGGAAAAAGAGGAGGGGGAGAGGGAGAGAGATATCATGGAAATACACCTGAAGCCCAAAAATCCACATCAATAATAATATGCAAGAATCATGGGATGGGACCGGAAGGTATCCAGATTACCACAGAAAGCTAAGGTAGGTCATTTAAATGTTCAGCTACTGAGGTACAGTTGTAAATAAATCTTGGTTTCTCTCTGAGATTACTGGGAACTAAGACAAAGTAAGGAAATACAACCTCCAGATTAAATCATTGTAATATTTATATCAAAGATAATTTATTTACAAAGGGGCCTTGTGGAAACCCCTGACCAGCCCAGGATATTGCAAAAGCTGTTGATTGTTCTCCACAAATTGATGATAAGGCCTTATTGCCGAAGACAGGGCAGCCATAACCTCCTGATCACTATAAAGGCATCTTTAGTTCTTCTGTAATAATTGCCATCTCTTAGGGTCACTGCTGCTGTCTGCTCACCTAAGCCTAGTCCTGGAAGTTTCTAGCCTCTGTTCAGTCTAACCTAGGCCTGGAATGTTTCCAGGCTCTGTAGCACTGAATAAGCTCACCCTTTCCTATTCTCCCTGAACTCTGGCTCTCTCTATCTTAACCTGTGTCTAGTGTGTTCTCTCATCAACCCGTGTCTGTACAACTCTTCTAGTAAAACGGCTTCCTTCTTATCTCTCTCTGCCCTGCTCTTTTAAGTAGCTCCCCTTTACTCTTCTTCTTGTGAGAGTTGGGAGTATACTACTCTGTCTGATTCGTCACTTTGTCTGCCACTCAATGAGACATCACTTTCAGACATGGGTACTTCCCTCTACTAACAAACGTTACCTTCATTGTTTGGAATTGGAGGGTGTATCTGTATTCCAGCCAGAGGGATTAAAGGTGTGTGCTAAGACTGAGCCATACTACAAATAGAAACAGGGTTTTTTTTCCACTAAACAACACAATCTTGGGGTTCACAGTGTAGTCAAATATCCTGCAATAGATCACTGAGAAGTCGAGCTGGTGACTACATAGAACCTTCACCCCTACTGACTAGTGTTCACAGTACACACAGGTGCTTGCGCACTACCCGAGGAGAAAGGTAAATGCCAGCCCATCTAAAAACCCTTTGATAGGCAGTTTTGACTTGCCTGCAAAATACACAAGACATGAGTTATATAGTAGCACAATATTTATGAGAGTAATGAGCCATTATCTGATTAACTGTAAGACCCACTCCATGAGAAGGAGCCTGTGGTCTACACTCCTCCAGTTTCCAAAGAACCTGAGACTAAATAGCCATGGACCTAAGAGAAAATCACTTGGTACTGTCGTACTAACGGAACGAAGCAGTAAAATGACTCCTAGTGACACTGTGCTATACTCATAGACCAGCGTCTCCATCAGCCACCATCAGAGAAGCTTCCTCCCACAGGAAATGGGAACCAATCCAGAGTTCCATACCTGGACAGTGTGGACAGAGCCCTTGTTCCCAGTCCAGAAACTGTCTCCCATTCATAATTGCTCACTAAGGAAAAATTAGTTTTTTCCCATCAGAGTCTCACTGGATATACAAGCCACACCTAACGTCAGGCTGCATTCCCAGAAGTGGGTGGTTAACACAAAATAAACTCACTAGTATTTTTGTCTCATAATGCTTTGTCTGTTTTTTTTTTAACTTTACTTTATAGCTCTTTTATTTACATATTGTAATTTTTTATTTTGTGATTTTATGGGATTTCTGTGTGTGGATGTGTGGGTCTCTGTTTTACATGTGTTTCTTTTGCTTTTTGGCTCTTGTTTGTTTGTTTTATTTGCTTCTGATTTGATTTTTTTTATTACTTTTTTTTTTCAGTCCAGTCGTTAACTCCCTCCTGGTCTGCCCTCCCACAGTCCCTCATCCCATCCCTCCTCCCTACTGTTTCCAAGCGGATGTTCTCCCACCAACCTCACCAGGACTCCCCACTCCTGGGGCCTCAAGTCTCTCTAAGGTTAAGAGCATCTTCTCCCACTGAGGTCAGACCAGGCAGTCCTCTGCTGTATATGTGTCAGGGAACTCAGACCAGTTCCTGCATGTTGCCTGGTTGATGGCTCAATACCTGAGAGATCTCAGGGATTCAGGTTAGTTGAGACTGTTGGTCTTTGTCTTAGTCAGGGTTTCTATTCCTGCACAAACATCATGACCAAGAAGCAAGTTGGGGAGGAAAGGGTTTATTCGGCTTTCACTTCCATGCTGCTGTTCATCACCAAAGGAAGTCAGGACTGGAACTCAGACAGGTCAGGGAGCAGGAGCTGATGCAGAGGCCATGGAGGGATGTTCTTTACTGGCTTGCCTTCCCTGGCTTGCTCAGCCTACTCTCTTATAGAACTCAAGACTACCAGCCCAGGGATGGTCCCACCCACAAGGGGCCTTTCCCCCTTGATCACTAATTGAGAAAATGCCTTACAGTTGGATCTCATGGAGGCGTTTCCTCAACTGAAGCTCCTTTCTTTGTGATAACTCCAGCTGTGTCAAGTTGACACAAAAATAGCCAGTACAGTCTTCCTATGGGGTTACCCTCTTCCTCAGCTTCTTCCAGCCTTCCCCTAATTCAACCACAGGGGTCTCCGACTTCAGTCCAATGGTTGGGGTAAGTATCTGCATTTGTCTCAGTCAACTGCTTTTTGGTCCTCTCAAAGGACAGCCATGCTAGGCTCCTGTCTGTAAGCACACCACAGCATCAGTAATAGCGTCAGACCTTGGAGCCTCCCCTTGAGATAGATCTCAAGTTGGGATGGTCACTGGACTGCCTTTTCCTCAGTCTCTTCTCCATTTGTGTCCCTGCAGTTCTTTTAGATAGGAACAATTATTGGTCAGAGTTTTTGACTGTGGGATGGCAACCCCATTCCTCACTTTGATGCCCTATCTTTCTGCTTGAGGTGAACTCTACAAGTTCCCTCTTAACCACTGTAGGACACTTCATCTAAGGTTCCTCCTCTTGAGTCCTGAGAGTCTCTCACCTCCCAGGTCTCTAGTACTTTCTAAAGGGTCCCCCCATCTCTCATCCCCCGAGGTTGCATATTTCCATTCATTCTGCTGGCCCTCAGGGCTTCTCTCCACGCTCCTATACCTGATCATGTTCCCTGTTTCTCCTCCCCTTCCCCTCACCCACCCAGGTCCCTCCCTTCCTCTGCCTCCCGTGATGTGATTGCTTTCTTGTCCCTTCCAAGTGGGATTGAAGCATCCTCACTTGGGTTCTTCTGCTTGTTAACCTTCTTGAGTTCTGTGGATTGTACCCTAGGTATTCTGTACTTTATTGGTTAATATCCATTTACTAATGAGTGCACACCATGCATGTGCAGACCCTTTTGGGTCTGAGTAATCTCACTCAGGATGATATTTTCTAGTTCCATCCATTTGCCTGCAAAACTCAGGATGTCCTTGTTCTTAATAGCTGAATAGCATTTCATGGTGTAAATGAACCACATTTTCTGTATCTATTCTTCCATTGTGGAACATCTGGGTTGTTTCCAGCTTCTAGTTATCACAGATAGGGTCCCTATTAACATAGTGGAACATGTGCCCCTGTGGCACGGTGGGGTATTTTTTGGGTATATTCCCAAGCGTGGTCTTGCTGGGTCTACAGATAGATCTAGCTTCAGTTTTCTGAGGAATCTCCAAATTGATTTCCAGAGTGGTTGTACCAGTTTTCAATCCCACCAGCAATGGAGGAGTGTTCCTCTTTCTCCACATCCTCTCCAACATGTGCTGTCACCTGAGGTTTTGATTTTACCCATTCTGATTGGTGTAAGGTAGAATCTCAGTGTTGTTTTGATTTGCATTTCTCTGATCACTAAGGACTTTGAACATTTCTTTAAGGCTTCTCAGTCATTCGAGATTCCTCTGTTGTGAATTCTCAGTTTAGCTCTATAGCCCATTTTTTGATTGGGTTATTTGGTTTTCTGAGGTCTACCTTGTTGAGTTCTTTGTATATTTTGGATATTAGCCCTTTATCAGAGGTATGATTCGTGACTATCTTTTCCCTATCTGTAGGTTGCCATGTTGTCCTATTGACAGTGGCCTTTGCCTTACAGAAGCTTTTCAGTTTCATGAGGTCCCATTTATCAATTCTTGGTCTTAGAGTCTAAGCCATTGGAGTTCTATTGAGGAAATTTCTCCTTATGCCAATGAGTTCAAGGCTATTTCCCACTTTCTCTTCTATTAAATTGAATGTATCTGGTTTTATTTTGAGGTCCTTGATCCACTTGGATTTGAGCTTTGTGCAAGGTGACAAATATGGGTCTATTTTCATTTTTCTACAAACAGACCTCTCAGTTCACCTCCCACAATCATCCTGTTCCCCCCTTCAATGCAAGACTGAAGCATCCACATCCTGGTCTTCCTTCCTTCTATGCGCCATATGGTCTGTGGGTTGTATTATGGGCATTGTGAACTTTTGGGCTAATATTCACTTATTACTGAGTACATACCATATGTGTTCTTCCTCATGCAGGATTATATTTTCTAGTTCCATTCATTTGCCTGTAAATTTCATGAAGTCATTGTTTTCAATAACTGAGTAGTACTCCATTGTGTATATGTACCACATTTTCTGTATTCATTCCTCTGTTGAGGGACATCTGGGTTCTTTCCATCTTCTGGCTATTATAAATAAGGCTGCTATGAACATGGTAAAGCATATGTCCTTGTTGTATGTTGGATCATCTTTCGGGTATATGCCCAGGAGTGGTATAGCTGGGTCATCAGGTAGAACTATTTCCAATTTACTCCTGAACTGCCAGACTGATTTTCAAAGTGGTTTTTCTATCTTTCAGTCCCACCAGCAATGGAGTATACCTACTTCTTCACACTCTCGCCAACATGTGCTGTCACCTGAGTCTTTGATCTTAGCCTTTCGGATTGGTGTGAGGAGGAATCTCAGGGTCATTTTGATTTGCATTTCCCTGATGACTTAGGATGTTGAACATTTTGTAAAGTGCTTCTCAGCCATTTAAGATTCCTTGGTTGAGAATTCTCTATTTAGCTCTGTACTCCACTTTTTAATTGGGTTATTTGGTTCTATGGAGTCTAGCTTCTTGAGTTCTTTGTATATTTTGGATATTAGCCCTCTATGGGTCGGTTAAGATCTTATCCCAATCTGTTGGATGCCATTTTGTCCTATTGACAGTATCCTTTGCTTTACAAAACCTTTTCAATTTTATGAGGTTCAATTTTTCAAATGTTTACATTAAAGCATTAGCCATTGGTGTTCTGTTCAGGAAGTTTTCCCTTGTGCCCAAGTATTCAAGGCTCTTCCCCACTTTTTCTTCTATTAGATTCAGCATATCTGGTTTTATGTGTAGGTCTTTGATCCACTTGAACTTGAGCTTTGTGCAAGGAGTTAAGAATGGATGCAATTTGCATTCTTCTACATACAGACTGCCAGTTGAACCAGCATCATCTGTTGAAAATTCTGTTCCCCCCCCCACACACACAGTGGAGAGTTTTTGTTTCTTTGTCAAAGACCAAGTGACCACATGTGTGTGGGTTCATTTCTGGTCTTCAATTCTAATCCATTGATCTACTTGCCTGTCTCTGTACCAATGCCATGCAGTTTTTACCACTATTGCTCTATAGTATAGCTTGAGGTCAGGGATGGTGATTCCATCTGAAGTTCTTTTACTGTTGAGAATAGTTTTTGCTATCCTAGGTTTTTTGTTATTCCAAATGAGTTTGAGAATTGCTCTTTCTAACTCTAAGAATAATTGACTTGGAATTTTGATGGGAATTGCACTGAATCTGTAGATTGCTTTTGGTAAGATGGCCATTTTTACTATATTAGTCCTGACAATCCATGAGCATGGGAGATCTTTCCATCTTCTGAGATCTTCTTCAATTTCTTTCTTCAGAGATCTGAAGTTCTTGTCATAGAGACCTTTCACTTGCTTGGTTAGAATCACACCCAGGGGCTGGAGAGATGGCTCAGTGGTTAAGAGCACCAACTACTCTTCCAAAGGTCCTGAGTTCAATTCCCAGCAACCACATGGTGGCTCACAATCATCTGTAATGGGGTCTGATAGCCTCTTCTGGTGTGTCTGAAGAGAGCAATAGTGTACTCATAGACATAAAATAAATAAATAAATCTTAAACAAAAAAGAATCACATCCAGATATTTTATATTATTTGTGACTATTGTGAAGGGTGTTGTTTCCATAATTTTGTTCTTAGCCCATTTATCATTTATATAAAGGAAGGCTACTGAATTGTTTGAATTAATTTTATATCCAGCCACTTTGCTGAAGTTGTTTATCAGGTTTAGGAGCTCTCTGGTAGAATTTTTGGGGTCAATTATGTATACTATCATATCATCTGCAAGTAGCGATATCTTGACTTCCTCCCTCCCAATTTCTATCCCTTTGTTTTCTTTTTGTTGACTAATTGCTCCAACTAGAACTTCAAGTACTATATTGAATAGGTAGGGAGAGAGTGGGCAGTCTTGTCTAGTCCCTGATTTTAATGGGATTGCTTTGAGTTTCTCTCCATTTAGTTTGATATTGGTGAATTGTTTGGTGTATATTGCTTTTATTATATTTAGGTATGGGCCTTGAATTCCTAATCTGTCCAATACTTTTAACATGAATGGGTATTGTATTTTGTCAAAGACTTTTTCAGTATCTAATGAGATGATCATGTAGTTTTTTTTTTCTTTGAGATTGTTTATATAGTAGATTACATTGATGGATTTCCATATACTGTACTATCCCTGTATTCCTGGAATGAAGCCTACTTGACCATGGTGGGTGATCATTTTGATGTGTTCTTGGATTCACTTTGCAAGAATTTTACTGAGTATTCTTGCACTGATATTCACAAGGGATATTGGTCTGTAGTTCTCTTTCTTTGTTGGGTCTTTTTGTGGTTTAGGTATCAGTGTAACTGTGGCTTCATGGAAAGAATTGGGTAGTGTTTGTTTCTTCTGTTCCTGTTTATTGAAATAGTTTGAGGAGTATTGGTTCTTCTTTGAAAATCTGGTAGAATTCTGCACTAAAACCATCTGACCCTGGACTGGTTTTGGTTGGGAGACTTCTAATGACTGTTTCTAATTCTTTGAGAGTTATTGGGCTGTTTAGATGGTTTATCAAATCCTGATTTAACTTTAGTACTTGGTATCTGGCTAGAAAATCATCCATTTCATCCAGGTTTTCCAGTTTTGTTGAGTATAGACTTTTGTAGTAGGATCTGATGATTTCTTGGATTTCCTCAGTTTCTGTTGGTATATCTCCCTTTTCATTCTTGATTTTGTTCATTTGCATACTGTTTCTGTGCCCTCTGGTTAGTCTGTCTAAGGGTTTATCTATCTTGTTGATTTTCTCAAAGAACCAGCTCCTGGTTTTGTTCATTCTTTGTATAGTTCCCTTTGTTTCTACTTGGTTGATTTCAGCTCTGAGTTTGATTATTTCCTGCCATCTACTCTTCTTGGTTGTATTTGCTTCTTTTAGTTCTAGGGCTTTCTGATGAGCTGTCAAGCTGCTAGTGTATGATTTCTCCAATTTCTTTATGGAGGCACTCAGAGCTATGAGTTTTCCTCTTAGCACTGCTTTCATTGTGTCCCATAAGATTGAATATGTTGTGCATTCATTTTCATTGAATTGTAAAAAGTCTTTAATTTCTTTCTTCATTTCTTTCCTGATCAAGTTATCATTGAGTAGATAGTTGTTAAGCTTCCACAAGTATGTGAACTTTCTGTTGGTTTTGTTGCTATTGAATATTAGCCTTAGTCTGTGGTGGTCCAATAGAATACATGGGATTAATTCAATGTTCGTGTATCTGTTGAGGTTTGTTTTATGTTCGAATATATGGTTGATTTTGAGAAGGTACCATGAGGTGCTGTGAAGGTATAGTCTTTTGTTTGGGGGTGAAATGTCCTATAGATATCTGTTAAATCCATTTGATTCATAACTTCTATTAGTTTCACTGTGTCTTTGTTTAGTTTCTGTTCCCATGATCTGTCCATTGGTGAGAATGGGCTGTTGAAATCTCCCAGTATTATTGGGTGCGGTTCAGTGTGTGCTTTGAGCTTTAGTAAAGTTTCTTTTACAAATGTGGGTGCCCTTGCATTTGGGGCATAGATGTTCAGAATTGAGACTTCATCCTGGTGAATTTTTCCTTTGATGAGTATGAAGTTTTCTTCTCCATCTTTTTTGATAACTTTTGGTTGAAAGTCTATTTTGTTGGTTATTGAAATGACTACTCCAGCTTGTTTCTTGGAACCATTTAATTGGAATTTTTTCCCATCCTTTAACTTTAAGGTAATGTCTATCTTTGTGTTTTCTGTGTGCTGCAAAATGCTGGATCCTGTTTACATATCCGTTCTGTTAGCCTATGTCTTTTTAATTAGGTAATTTAGTCCATTGCTGTTGAGAGATCTTAGGGACCCATGTTTCCTGTTATTTTTGTTGTTAGAGGTGGAATTATGTTTGTGTGTCTCTTCTTTTGGGTTTGTTGTGAAAAGATTAATTTCCTGCTTTTTCTTGGGTGTAGTTTCCCTCCTTGTATCAGAATACCTGGGAATTCTAGCTGCAACTCCTGTGTGGGCTGTGTGGGATCTTGTCCAGTGCCAGGGCTCTGCTCCCAGCACAGGTGGAAACCACAAGATGTGCAGGCCTCTGAGTGGACAGGGAATCTGCCTACCTCGGTCGCAAAGGTCCTGGGACACCAGGTATTGGGGCACACTGTGTACTGGAGCAGGGTTTAGTGTCTCACCTGTGTACCTGGATGTGTTGGAATATCTGGGGAGTCGAGCTGCAACTGGGATGTGTGCTGTGTGGAGTCAGGTCCAGCACCAGGGCTCTCTGCTCCTGGCACAGGTGGGCACAGGAAGCCCCTTACAGCTTTTAATAGTCTTCCTTTGTTCTGTGCATTTAGTGTTTTGATTATTATGTGACAAGAGGATTTTCTTTTCTGGTCCAATCTATTTTGTGTTCTATAGGTTCTTATATATTTATGGCCATCTCTTTAGGTTGGGGAAGTTTTCCTCTATGATTTTGTTGAAAACGCTTTCTGGTCTTTTAAGCTGGGAATGGTCACTCTCTTCTATTTCTATTATTCTTAGGTTTGGTCTTTTTGTTGTGTCCTGGATTAAGTTAGAAGTTTTTTTTATATTTTGTATTTTCTTTGACCATTGTGCCAATATCTTCTAAGCCTAAAATTCTCTTTTCTATCTCTTGTATTCTCTTGGTGATGCTTGCATCTGTAGCTCCTGACCTCTTTCCTAGGTTTTCCATTTCCAGGTTTGCCTCCATTTGTATTTTCTTTACTGTTTCTACTTCCACTTTTTGGTCTTGGACTGCTTTGTTCAATTCCTTCACCTGTTTGATTATATTTTTCTGTGTTTCTTTAAGGGATTTATTTGTTTCCTCTTTAAGGGCTTCTACTTGTTTACCTATGTTTTCTTGTATTTCTTTCAGTGAGTTATTTATGTCCTCCTTAAAGGACTCTATTATCCTCATGAGATAGGATTTTAAGTCAGCATCATGGTTTTCAGGGGTTAGCCATGGTGGGAGAACTGGGTTCTGATGGTACCAAAGTATATTGGCCTTGTGCTTGCCATGGTGGGAGAACTGGGTTCTGATGGTACCAAAGTATATTGGCCTTGTGCTTGCCTCTTGTTTTATCTCTGGTGTTATCTGGCCTGAGTGTCTCTGTCTAGAGCCTGCCTCCTGTGTCTCTGGGTTGCTGCAGGTCTCCTGGGAGACCTGTGGCCTTGGCTGTAGCAGATCTCCTGGGAGGCCTGCAGACAGTAGGGTCTTCAGAGGGGCAGACATGCTGATCATCTACCCTGTTGCCCTGGGTAGGGCAGATCTCTTGAGAGGCCTTCAGACTATGGGGTCTTCAAAGAGGCAGGCAAGCTGATGATCTGCCCCAGCAGGAAGGGAGGTAGAGTTCAAGTGGAGGCAGTGGGTCCTGCATCTGCTAGGCTCCTCAAGGGTCCCAGCTACTGCTGTTATTTGGGAGGGTTCCTTACCTGTTGGTCTGGGTGCAGCAGATCTCCTGGGAGGCCTTCAGACTGTGGGGTCTTCAGAGGGACAGAGAAGCTGATGGTCTGCCCCGAAGGAAGGTCCAGGTTGGAAGGCACTATGAGCTTTTGTACACACAAAGATTTTATTTTTGTCTTTTAATGAAAGAGAAAGAAATATTTGGGTGTGGAGGGTGTGGGGGGTCTGGGAGGAGCTGAGGGAGGAGAGCCACAGTCAGAAGATATTGTATGGAAAAAAATCTATTTTCAAACAAGCAAGCAAACAGAACAATTCAGATAGATGCCACATGTTTTCTTTCCTAGATTGTTTGTACATGCATTAAGCTGCTGTATGTGTATATGTATATATTACTATATGAAAGCAGAAAGACATTGGAACAAGGAAGAAAACTAGCAGAAGGGAGCGTGGAAGAAGAGGGAAAGGAAAAGAAGGGTATGAGGACTGAGAACAGCCAAAATGCATGCTTATCTTCGGAAAGCCAGCAACAAGGACTCTGCAGAAGTGATAAATAAATGTTGAGGAAAATTCTCCTTTGGTGTTGGTGGGACTGTCACAAGAACTGTGGTGAGAGAGGTATGGAGGCTCAAAAAAAAAAAAATAAGAAGAACATCAGCAGATCCATCCTTTGAGTCAGTAAACTCCACTACTGGGTGTATCTGCAGAGACACTGATGTCGGCACATGCAAGGATGTCTGAAGTTACATGGTTATTGCTCCAGTCGGATTCATGGTAATCAGCCTAGGTGTTCACAGACATATGAACGATGGCGTAAAATATAACACTCTAAGGGAATGTTATTCATCATAAAAAAATAAAATCCCCTCCTGGTGGTGGGAGAGGGCACTGGAGAACAGTATATTAAATGAAATAAGTCAGCTTAGGAAAGACAGACACTGCTTGCTTTCACATATGCCATGGAAGCTCCTTACAAATGCAGCTACTATCAGCAGGAGAGGTGGGAATCAGAGCCCAGTCAGCAGCCCTTTCCAACTGTCACCACATCAGCCAGCTGCCTGCCAAAGAAACCTGTCAGAGAAGAGCATTAGAAACAGTAGGAGAAGTTGTGCTCCAATCCTTGCCAGGCCTACAGGGACAGGGTGTTCACTGTGCAGTGTAGGGAACAACGGAACTATGGAGAAAGAACTTGGTTCCCTTCCCCTACGTGCGAGAACCAAGAACTGTGGGTCCTGCCATGGCCAGTTCCATTTTCCACACAGGACCATGGAGAGCCTACCAGAACCAGAGGGACCTAAGAACTCCACTTTCCAACTCAGGGACACCGTGCCGGCAAGTCACTCCACAAGCATTCTTTTTTATCTCTTATTTTCTATTTTTTAATGTGTTCCCCTGCATACATGCCCTGATGGCTTTGCTGCTATTTCTACAGTTCTCAGTTAGGTCTTAGTACTGTAAATGCTTCCCCACCCAGTCAGCTCTAAGGCAGTGGTTCTCAACCCCTGGGCTGCAAGCCCTTCCCAGACACATCACACATCCTGCATAGCAGATAGTTGCATTGTCATGCATAACAGCAGCAAAATAGCAGTAACAAAATAGCAAAAAAGTAGTTTATGGCTGGGGGAGTCACCATGACGTGAGGGACTGTATGAAAGGGTCTCAGCGCTAGAAAGGCTGAGAACTAGTGATTTAAGGCATTCCTTTTTAAAAAGATGTTTTGTTATGTAAGTGGGTGCTTCTTCTCTGTGTGTGTCTGTACACTTACAAAGGCCCTTGGAAGACAGAAGAAGTAATTTTTTTTGTTTTTGTTTTTGTTTTTTTTCGAGACAGGGTTTCTCTGTATAGCCCTAGCTGTCCTGGAGCTCACTTTGTAGACCAGGCTGGCCTCGAACTCAGAAATCCTCCTGCCTCTGCCTCCCAAGTGCTGGGATTAAAGGCCTGCGCCACCACGCCCGGCATCAGAAGAAGTAATTTTATTTCTTGGAACTGGAGTTGCAGTTTTGAGCTGCCGTGTGGGTGCTGGGAATCGAACCCAGGTCTGGCAAAGCAGTGAGTGATTTTTAAGCTCAACCCTATCTGCAACCACATGGCACTCTTTATGGTGCTTGTCGGGTATATACTCATGTACTCTCCTTTTCGTTCCTGTGTCTTCTTCTCTCACCTTTTCCCTTTTTACCTCTAATTAAAAGCTTCCAAAGCCTTAAATCTTTCAAATCTATGGACCCTGACAGTTTTTTAAGCTATATTTTTCTAGTCACTTCACCCACCTTGAATTTTTCTTCACAAAATCAATATAATATTTAATCTTTCTCCTTGCTTGAACCACATTCCTCCCACTCCTAATCTTATTAACTAAAATTTGAGTATTCTCCATACTCTTTCTATTGTTTATTCTCCAACAGGTATTGAAGTCAAAGGCCCATTGTTACTACTAATTGGCTGCTACTGACTTTGTGTAGTGGCAATATCAAACATCCGTGGGCACTCTGGCAGTAAATATTTCATTTGAGGAATAATATAGAGCTTACCGGGCACACAGAGCTCCTGGCCTGAGGAATTATTTTCTGATCTACACACTCAATGCTACTTCATCCAAGTCTCGTGTGGACATGGCAAACACTTCAGCTAAAAGAATACAGCTGATAAAAATAAGCCAAATCCCAGTGCCAAATCCCATAAGGAACATGAAAAAACAAGACAACATAACTTATTAACTCTATGGAAATTATTAACAGCAGAATTTATTAACTCTACTGAAATGGCATCTAGTGAGAGTGAGCTATATATCTCAGAGCACAGAACAATGATTTTGAGTATCTTCGAAACCACAACCAGCTGAGTGAAATAAGGAAGGTGATGGATGATATGAAAGGAATTCAGCAGAGGTAGAAATGCTGGGGGTGGGGTGGGGGACCCAATCTGAGATGTTGAAATAAAACATATAGTAAGCCAAATAAAAACCTCTGTATAAAGTCTCAGCAATAGAATAGACCAAGGTTGCTTTTATTCCCAGCACTCAGGAGGCAGAGGCAGGTAGATCTCTGGTCTCTGTAGACCAGCCTCATTTATAAAGAGAGTTTCAGGCCATCTACAGCTACATAGAAAGACCATGTCTCAAAAAAAGGGGGAGCTTAGGAAGAGGTTAGAATATCTGTAGTTTAAAGATAAGATGGAGGGATTGGGACAATCCAACAGGGACACAGAAAAATAGTAAGGTAGGTACCAGTGAGCATTCCAAGATATAAAAGACATCCTAAAAATGTATAGGTTGTAGACACAGAAGAATATAGTTGTGAAAGAATAGTGAATCTTTTTAAAAGAATCATAACAGAAACTTTCCCGGAGCTAGGAAAAGAGACTCCAATCCAGATACAGGGGCATTTAGGACACCAGACAGACAAGACTAAAAGAGAAACTCCTTTGTGACATTAAACCAGCAAATATTTGTAACAAAGAAATGAAAGCAGCAATAGATAACACTGAGTCAGATGTAAAGGCAGGTCCACAATACCAGATCCTTCAACTGGAAATTAAAAAGGTGTAAGGGCTTAGAATGATGTACTTCTCAAAGGTAACTGTCAACCCAGACTACTATACCCAGCAAAGCTGTCTGTTAACAATTGAAGGAAAAATAAAACTTTTCCACGGTTAAATAGACTAAAGGGATTTATGATCAGTAAGTCAGCTCTACAAAAGGTACTTAAAGGAACACTTCACTCTGAAGAGAGAAACAGATCCATCCAGGAGGCCATAGAACAGAATAAACCACGTTAGAATAATACTAAGCCAGAGGGGAAATAGAAGAAACTAACCACCACAAAATCAACAAAATGTCAAGTATCTATACACAACTTTTGAAAATACTCTTAGGATTGATGGTCCAAATTCCCCCAATCAAAAAGCACTGGTGGATTGGATTAAAAAAAAAAACAGGATCCATCTCCTTGCTGCCATCAAAAATATACTTCATCCCAAATTACAGGTGATATCAATGGCAAAGGGATGGGAAAAGGTATTACAAGCAAATGGACCAAAAAACAATTAAGTGTCGCTGTTCTGATATCTGACAAGACAGATTTCAAACCAAACTAGTGAGAAAAATAAAAATATGGTCATTTCATATTAAGAAAACAACCCTCCAAGAGGATATTACTACTCTAAACATATATGCCCAAATCACAGATTCACCCGCCTGCATAAAGCAAGCACCACTAAAGGCAAACAAATGAACGTATTAACCCCAACGAGGTAGCAGTGAGAGACCCCAGGGCCCCACTCTCATCAAATGACAGGTGATCCTGATGAAAAAGGAACAGAGCTAACGGAATTATTTGATGTCACAGAACAATGGACTTACTAGTTCCTCTGATAGGCTAGGGCTGGGACTTGGTGCCTACCTGTCTTGCCAGCTGTTATGCTGTGTGGCTTGCACAGGTGATGTGTGTAAGGTTTCAAATGTGCAACTGTTCTTCTGGGTGTGCAAACACTGTCCCTTGTAGTATTCATCATCTGTGGCTCCTACAATCTTCCTGCTCCATCTTCTGCTATGACCCTGTGGGGAAGGATGCAATATGGGTGTTCCATTTAAGGCTGAGAATTCTATAGTCTCCTACTCTCTACACTTTGACTGCTTGTTGGTCGCTGTATTAATCACCAGCTACTGCAAAAGGGAGGCTTCTCTGATTAGGGTTAAGAGATAGATGTACTAATCTATGGGCATAACAATAAGGCATTAGGAGTGTTTAATTCTATGCCCATTTACCAGAGTAATGGCCATAGGTTCTCCACTAGGGCCTATTATTTACCCAGCCATAACTTTCTGACTCTGATATCAGTTCCAGATATGAGTTTCACCTTATGGAACAGGCTTTTTTATTGTATTTATCCAATCAGAACTGGTTGGTTACTCTCGTGACATTTACGTCACTATCGTACAAGTAAGAATGCCTCACCAGGCTGGTCATTGTTGTAGGTTGCAGAGTTTCCAATAGAGTAAGGTTGATAATTATTTTCTCCTCTAGCAGCATAGCACCTTCCAGCACCACGGAAGCCAGCCAGCATGCAGGGATGAGTTTTCAGGTGACTACCTGCTTAATTCTCCATGTTCTATGACCTAATTATCTACTGTCTTCAGAAATAGGATCTTGCTGTCAAGTTTTGGAGGGAACCAAAAGCATCAACAGTATAGCCTGTAATGTTGGGAGATCAAGAGGACCTCGAGAGCTTACAGCACTGAGATAACCCATTCCTAGCATTAGGCTTTGTATTTCTCATCTCCTGGAATCTGTTAAGGGTTTTGTTGTCTCATTAAAGGGTAACTCCAGTTAAATTATGTTTATATTTGTGCATATAATCTCTAGCTAAGGAGGTACGGGCAATTGATAGCTGCTGGGAGAAAGTTCATTTTCTTTAAGGATGGGGTGAATTGGATTGCATTCTTGAAAGACAAGGGGAAAGGGAAAATATTACCAAAATACCTTGCATTCTTAAAGAACTAATGAAAGTGAGGAAAAAATTTCAGATTGACTTTATAGACATTTGCAGAAAATTTCACAAAACACACATTCTTCTTGGGAGATCATAAAAATTTCACTAAACTTGATCATGTATTAGGACACAAAACAAGTCTCAGTAAATACAGGAAAGATGCAATAATTCCTTTCATCCCATCTAATCACAGTGGTACAGACTAAAAATCAACAGCAAGAACAACACCAGAGTACATCCAGACTCATGGAAAGTAAGTAAGAAACATCCTATTGAACAATGAATGTCTCATTTCAGAAATCAAGAAGGCAATTTAAAATTTCATACAATCAAATGAAAATAAAAATACAGTGTAGCAAAACCTATGGGTACTATGAAAGCTGTCCTAAGAAGGAAGTTTGTATCTCTGAAGGGGGTGGTTCTGATTTAGAATCTGTGTGTCCTGTTTCCCAATTGGTTCTTGATCAATCAATAAAGATGCTAGCAGCCAATGGCTGAGTGGGAGAGGAGGGACTTTCAGGTTCCTGCAGGGAGGTTAGCAGACACAGGTGGAGGGAAAGGGGATTCACCAAGCTTGGGAGGGAGAGAGAGCCACCAGCCATGTGAGATCTTGGGTGGAGTGGCCATTGGCCCCTCCTGACTTGGTCTGGGGAGATTAGAAATGTAACTAAACTGAGGGCAGACTTAGGGTGCTGAGCAAGGGGAAGGTAACTGAGCAACTAAGTTGAGGGCAGAATTAGAGGTGTTGATCTGAGTGAAGATAAGGACGCGTTAGCCTCAGGAGGCTTAAAAGTGTCCAACCATTGAGCTAAAAAGCATATTAAAAATAAACTAGTGTGTATCTGTCTGTCTGTCTGTCTGTCTGTCCTTCACCTGTGGATCCAAGGGAACCAGGGCTGTGGCGGGGGGGGGAGGGGGGGGCAATGAGAAACAAACAATAAAGCTGCCTGTCTCCAGCCAGCAAAATATCAAAGGATAGATTTTTAACATTTGATTTAACTGTTTTTAAGGATAGTAAGGACTATGATAGTGACTGTTTAAAGGTTCTTAAATGTACAGATATTAAGCTCCAAGAGAGAGAGAGAGAGAGAGAGAGAGAGAGAGGAGAGGGGGAGGGGGAGGGGGAGGGGGGGAGAGAGAGAGAGACTGGAAATAGGCTTATACAGTAAGCAGAAGGGAATTTAAGTTTACATTATATTAATAACTTAGGCCTTAATCTCATGTACGTTGGGCCTGGAGACAGAAGCATTGTCTCAATGGTTAATATTTGTTTAGATTGCTTTGAATTGTTTTGATTATCAAAATGAGTGTGGTTATGAGTTTGGTGGTTATGTTAAAGTTCCCTTGGGAGAGAGGTCAAGCTAAACCCTTAATGAATTCCAGTTACTGGACCAAGGACATGCTATTTGGGGAGAAAGGCTCTGTATTTGTGTTGACAGGAAAGGAGAATAGGCTCTGGACCCCTTCTAGAACCATATGGATCAGATATGACAGAGGAAGGCCCTCTGAAGATCTCGAAAATTTCGAGGAAAATCAAACAAGGCAAATAACTTGATCTGCTGATTCCTCGTCATGGAAACAGCCCAGTAACTGGCTTAGACATAAAAATGTCTCTAGCCAAAACTCCAGCTAAAACGAGACAATAACTCTTTTTTTTTTAACAATGAAAAAAAATTTTTTTAATTAGGTATTTTCCTCATTTACATTTCCAATACTATCCAAAAAGTCCCCAATACACTTTCCCCCCACTCCCCTACCCACCCACTCCCACTTTTTGGCCCTGGGGTTCCCCTGTACTGGGGCATATAAAGTTTGCAAGTCCAATGGGCCTCTCTTTCCAGTGATGGATGACTAGGCCATCTTTTGATACATATGCAGCTAGAGTCAAGAGCTCTGGGGTACTGGTTAGTTCATAATGTTGTTCCACCTATAGGGTTGCAGATCCCTTTAGCTCCTTGGGTACTTTCTCTAGCTCCTCCATTGGGGGCCCTGTGATCCATCCAATAGCTGACTGTGAGCATCCACTTCTGTGTTTGCTAGGCCCCAGCCTTGTCTCACAAGAGACAGCTATATCTGGGTCCTTTAAGCAAAATCTTGCTAGTGTATGGAATGGTGTCAGCGTTTGGAAGCTGATTATGGGATGGATCCCTGGATATGGCAGTCTTTAGATGGTCCATCCTTTCGTCACAGCTCCAAACTTTATCTCTGTAACTCTTTCCATGGGTGTTTTGTTCCCAATTCTAAGAAGGGGCACAGTGTCCACACTTTGGTCTTCGTTCTTCTTGAGTTTCATGCGTTTAACAAATTGTATCTTATATCTTGGGTATCCTAAGTTTTTGGGCTAATATCCACTTATCAGTGAGTACATATGAGACAATAACTCTTACTGGCTATGGAATCCCTAAGATTCTTCACGCCATCCTTCATATGGCATGAATGAAGGCTTATTACATTTGGTTATTGATAAAATTAACTCAAAAAAAAGGAGAGTTATCTTTCACCTGCTCAAATAAGAAGCAAAATTTCATCCTTAACTGATCTGTGCACACTTTACAATCCATACAGAAATCTTAATGCTACTAAAGTGTTGGTTGTGGGATTCATAGGCTGCAGAATGTACAGCTCTGACAAGATTCATCCACTAGGATGCTGAGCTGACCTGCTGTTCCAGCTCTTGCTTCCTGATGCTGTCCACAGACTTGCTTCCAGAACAGTCTTAGGATTGCTGTTGACTTCAGGTAACCTCACTTCATCCGACCTTTCAGACAGATCCAGTCAGAACTTGAGTCTAGCTCTGAACCTTCCAAACGTGCAGAAGCTGGATAACAGATGCTAAAGCTAACTTTCTTAAGTCTAACCGGTTTTTCTAATTGTCCTACCCTTCCCCATCCTTTAGAGAATTTCTCATTGCACCTATTCAGCAGTAAGAAGCTATGGAGAGTCATCAGCCCAACTCCCTGCGTTTAGGTTTCTGGTAGTGATTATCTTACAAATTATAGATAGGTTGCCATTTTAAGGGATAACTTGGAAATGGCCATGATTTTGAACATGAAAGAAATAGATGGCATGGATCACTAATTTTATTTTTGAACAAAATGTTTTGTAGCCATAACCTTAACTGATGGAAATCTTTATAACTGATACAAATTGAAGTTATAATTTCTTTTTTTTAATTAATTAATTAATTTATTTATTTTTATTTTGTTTTTTTTTTCTTTTTTTTTAATTTTTAATATTTTTATTACATATTTTCCTCAATTACATTTCCAATGCTATCCCAAAAGTCCCCCATAGCGCCCCCCACTTCCCTACCCACCCATTCCCATTCTTTTGGCCCTGGCATTCCCCTATATTGGGGCATATAAAGTTTGCAAGTCCAATGGGCCTCTCTTTCCATTGATGGCCGACTAGGCCATCTTTCGATACATACGCAGCTAGAGACAAGAGCTCCGGGGTTCTGGTTAGTACATCATGTTGTTCCAACAATAGGGTTGCAGATCCCTTTAGCTCCTTGGGTACTTTCTCTAGCTTCTCCATTGGGAGCCCTGTGATACATCCAATAGCTGACTGTGAACATCCACTCCTGTGTTTGCTAGGCCCCGGCATCGTCTCACAAGAGACAGCTATATTTGGGTGAAGTTATAATTTCTTACATTGGTACAGAATTTATATTGATACAGATTTAAGATTTTCATTTGTATAAATTTCTATATTGATACAAAATTTGAGAATAGTTTTACTCTTAGATAGGCATTGTGCCTATGCAACTCATTTAAGAATACAAAGCTTAGGGCTGGAGAAATGGCTCAGGGGTTAAGAACACTGACTGCTCTTCCAGAGGTCCTGAGTTCAATTCGCAGCAACCATATGGTGACTCACAACCATCTGTAATGTGATCTGATGCCCTCTTCTGGTGTGTCTGAAGACCACTACAGTGTACTCATATACATAAAATAAATAATTAAATCTTGAGGGGGAAAAAAAAAGAGTACAAGGCTTAGACCTAGTCCTTCTAATAGCTGCTTTACAAACCGTTTAAGATAATTCAGTAACAAAAGTTAAGGGTCACATAGCAAACTCATAGTTATGTTAGATTCTGATTGAATTATAATAAAGTGTTTTCAGTTTATTCAATTAAAAATGGCTAAGAGTAGTTAAGATTTAACAGTTCAGAGGCACTTAACTTACTCTTCAAAAATATCAGAAATCCACAGAGTGACATTATGAGACATGTCTGCTTCTGACAGCTTCCCAATTCCCCTTCAAAGAAAAATTGAACATCTTTACCTCCAGGTGAAGTTGCTTATTGTTGTAAGGTAGACACTAGAGAGAAACTGTTTATACATCTTCAGACAATATATGGTCCAAAAAGGACAAACAGAAATGGGATAAGTCAACTACTAAGCTCTGCCAATACAAGGTAAGACAGTCCTTCATATTTCCTGCTTTAAAAAAGGTCTGCCAGATGGTTCTGGGCCAGAAGGCTGAAGACAGATGTTCCAAAGTTGTAAGAAATTAGGGGCTGTCTCTCTAATTGTTTAAGTTTTGGAAGCTATGTTTGGTGTTCCCTATATAATCAGGCAATAGTCAATTCATTTTCAGATTTCTGATGGAGTTGAAGAGTATTTATAGTCTCATAATCAAACTCAAGTTGTTTAGCATGGAGAGAGAGGTTCTAGAGTGGAAGACATGGTTTTCAGATGGTGTTACTGGCTAAAATGTAAACATAATTCAAGGATAGAATTATAATTCTTTAAGTTAGGAATAATGGTAAAGTACTTTATGTAATTGACAAATATGATGGACTGGATGTTAATTGTATATCATACTTTGTAATTTACATGGTTTTGTTCAATTTAAGTGAGAGGAAAGGTTTGGGTTTTGGGGGTTTTGTTTTTTTTGTTGTTGTTGTTTTTTTGGTTTTTTTTGGTTTGTTATTGTTGTTGTTGGACAGAAAAGACGAGATGTAGTGGGGTAGTTTGGATGCTCAGGAATCTGCATGTGAACACTCAAGGTCTTGTTCCCCAATTGGTTCTTAATCAATCAATAAACATGCTAGTGGCCAATGGTTAAGAGGAAGAGGTAGGACTTCCAGTTTCCCCACCGGCAGGTTAGCAGATGCAGGAGGAGGAAAAGGGGATTAGCCATGCCTGGGAGGGAGAGAGAGCAACCAGCCATGTGAGGTCTCGAGTGAAGTGGCCATTGGCCACTTTCCTGACTGGGCCTCGAGTAGCAGCTGGGAGATTGGAAATGTAACTAAGCTGAGGGCAGACTTAGGGTGCTGAGCAAGGGGAAGGTAACTGGGCAACTAGGTTGAGGGCAGAATGAGGGCAGAATTAGAGGTGTTGGTCTGAGTGAAGATAAGCCATGCTAGCGTGTCAGTCTTAGGAGTGAGTGGCCATTGAGCTAAAAAGCATATTAAAATAAGCTAGTGTGTGTGTGTGTGTGTGTGTGTGTGTGTGTGTGTGTGTATGTGTGTGTGTGTATGTGTGTGTGTTCCATCTGCAAATCCAAGGAAACCAGGGCTGTGTGGTTGGTAGAGCAGTCTGCCTGGAGCTTAAAGCAGGGTAGTAGAAACTACATTCGACATATTTCTAAGTCTTTTCATTAAGAAATCAGAGATCAGAGGGATGCTGGTGTTGGGGGGGGGGCATCCTCTCAGAGGCGGGGAGAGGCAGTGAAGAACTCAGGGAGGCTGGACCTGGAAGGAGGGGCAACATTTGGAATGGAAAAGAAAGAAAGAAAGAAAGAAAGAAAGAAAGAAAGAAAGAAAGAAAGAAAGAAAGAAAGAAAGAGAGAGAGAGAAAGAGAGAGAAAGAGAGAGAGAGAAAGAAAGTGAGAGAAAGAAAAGAGAGAAAGAAATCAGAAATCTCAAATAAACGACCTAATGATACATCTTAGAGCTCCAGAAAAAGAACAGTCAAATCTCAAATAAGTAAATGGAAAGAAGTCACCAAGATCAGAGTAGAAATTAATGAAATACAAACAGCAACAATAAAAGTACAAAGGATCAGTTGAACAGAGTTGGCTCCTTGAAAAGATTAAAAAAAAAAAAAAAGTCAAACTCTTACCAGACTAGACAAAGGAAAGAAAGACTCAAATTAATAAAACTAGAGATGAAAAGGGAGCCATTATAGCAGACGCTGATGACATTCAAAACATCAAGTTTTATCTTGAAAATATATATACCACAAATTGTAAAGACTAAATGACACAGATGAATTTCTAGACGCAAAATTAAATACCAAGATGAGATAAGCATTTTAAACAAGCCTATATCAAGCAGTGAGATTGAAGCAGCAACTAAAGAATTAAATCTCCCAAACTAAAAGAAGTCCCTGCCTCAAGAGATTCACTGGTAAATTTTACCAGACCTTCAAAGAAGAATACCAATGATTCTTAAAACATTTCACAAAATATAAAAGAAAGGAACACTGACAATATCTTTTTATGAAGTTAGAATTATTCTGATATCAAAAGCAGATAAATACACACACACATACACATCACAGACCAATCTTCCTGATGAGCCCAGAGGCAAAGTTTCTCAACAGTATACTTTTATACTTTTATGACCCTAATTAATAAAATATCATAAATCTTCAGCATGATTACATTGTATTTATTCCATATATATCCATATATATCAGTAAATCTCATAAATTACATAAATGGACTCAAAGAAAGAAGTCTCATGGTCATCTGGATAGATGCAGAAGAAGCTTTGAACTAAATCCGACAGCCCTTCACAATAAAAGCTCTATTCAGGATAGAAGGAACATATCTCAACATAAATAAAGTTTATATAAGATAAACCTATAACCAACATTATATTAAGTGAAGAAAAACTCAAAGCATTTTCACTAAAGAAAAAAACCAAAACCAAGGTGTCTAGTTGATTCACACCTATCATTCCACATAGTACTGAAAATCTTAGCTAGAGTATTAAGAGGAAAAAATACAATGAGACAAATGGAAGGATAAGAAGTCAGTTCTCTCTGTTTGCAAGAGACTCAATTCTTCATGTGCTAGTCCCTAAAGACTCTGCCAGACAACTTTTAGAACAGATATGCAACTTCCCAAAGTGACAGGAAACATAACCAATGTACAAATGTTATTAGTCTTTCTGAATATTAATGACAAATAGACTGTGTTGGTTTGAATAGGAATGGCCTTCATAGGCTCATATATTTGAATGCTTGGTCATCTTCAGTGATACTACTTGAGAAGGATTAGGTGCTATGGCCTTGTTGGAGTAGGTCTGACATTGCTGAAGGAAGTATGTCACAGGGTGGGATTTGAGGTTTCAAAATCTCAAACCAGGTCTAGTATTTCTGTCTCTGTCTCTCTCACTGTCTCTCACTGTCTCCCTCGCCTTCTCCCTTCTTTGGGTCTGAATATAGAACTCTCATCTGTTTCTTCAGCACCATGTCTTCCTATTTGCGACCATGGTCCCTGGCATTATGACAATTGACTAAACCTCTGAAATGTAAGCAAACCCCAATTAAAAGATTTCTCTCATAATAATAATATTAATCATTAAGAATAATCATTGTGTCTGTTCATAGCAATAAAACACTAAGACAGAAGTTGGTACCAGGAGTGGGGGATTCCTGTGATAGATCTTTGGGATTTTGGACTAGAAAGGCAGTTGAATGCTTTAATGTGCCTTACTGGGCCATACTAGTAGGAACATGGGAGACAGTGGTGCTGACAGAAATGTAGCTTGTGACAGCCCTGCTCAGGAGGTTTCAGAGAAGAAGAATATTAGCAAGTGACCTAGAGAACATTCTTGTGATATTTTGGCAAAAGTGTGGCTGTTTTATGCCCTTGTCTAAAGAATCTGTCTGAGGCTAAATTGAAGAGTTTGGGATTCATGGGATTGGCAGAGGAGATGTCAACAATCTAGTATTGCCTGTATTGCATGGTTAGTAGTGACCACTCTTATGCAGATATATAATGAAAAAAGAGCAAGCTGAGCAAGGAAAGATGCAAAATGTACAGTTCAAGGAGAAAAGGAGCACCAGAAAGTGCAATGCCCTGAGTCCTGTGCTCCAGGAGATAAAAGAAGATCCTGTTACGACATGGAATAAAAGGGAGCAGTGACCTCAGCCTGAGCCCAACCAGCTAAGCTTCTAGCTTGTGAAAAGGAATTAAAGTTTGGGCAGTGAAGGAATCAATTGAAAGCAGAAAACTGATGGAAATAGGTTTGAACTAAAGGGCCAAGTTCTAGCCCCAGAAAAAAAAAAGAAGAAGAAGAATTTGGCAGCTTCAGCCACATGGCTCTGGCTTTAGAGTCAAGAATACAGGAAAGGGGTTGTGGAATCTTCCTCTGTGACTAAGGAAAACCTCTGAGGCCAGGCAGGTGTCGTGAGTGTCCCTGCATGGAGGCCATTGTGTGAAGCTGTGACAGTGAGGCCTGAGTGGTGTTGGAGACCTTAGGATGCTGGAGATGCCCACGCTGAGGGAGATCTGCCAAGGAAAGCTGCAGACTGGGTGTGGAGCCACCTAATAAAGAGAAGTCCAACAATGCTCGCTGAAAGTAGTTGGAGATGTGAAAACCACTTTGCTATCAGGCATGGAAATGTTGGAGTCTGCCCTGCTGGTTCTTCATTTTGCTTTGGTCCAATCTTGCCTCACCATCCCTTCCCTTTGTAAGAGTTGCCATGGTCAAGGAGCCTCTCAGGGTGATAGAACGCTGGCTATGACACACACTAAACCAGAAACTGGGGAAACCATCCCACTCATAGTAGCCTCATAAATACTTTTGAATAAGCCCCCTAAATGTAAGACTTTTATCAGGAAAAGTTAAAAACACTGAAGAGAACGGCTCTAGGAAATCAAAAGGCTCCCTATGTTCACAGATTGGAAGGATCGATTCAATGCAACCCCAATCAAAATTCCAGAGGAAGTCTTCACAGAAATAGAAAACACACACACACACACTTATAATTCTTTTGTAAGCACAAAAGGCCTTGATTGGCTTAAAAAATACTGCAGGGGAAACACCATACCTGATTTACCCCTAATACTACAGAGCCACATTAATAAAAACTTCACACCACAGAAATAGACTCATAGGTCAGTGGAGTAGAAGAGAGGGCCCAGTTACAAGGACACACAATTACAGGCACCTGATTTTCAACAAAGATGCCAACAATACATTGGAGAAAAGATAATATCTTCCACTTGTGGTACTTGGAAAATTGGGAACCCTATACATAGAAGAATAACATTAAATCCTTATCTCATACCCCTTGTGGGGGGAGAAGAAAAAACTCAACTCAAAATGGATCAAGAACCTCAAAGACCCCTAAACTCTCAAAAGAAAATTTACCTTCTCACCATAAATAAGAACTTTTTTGAATTAGTCAAGAAATAAAACCAGTAATCAACAAGTGGAATCTTATAAAATTAAAAAAACTTTTGTACAGCAAAGACTGTCAATCAAATGAGAAACAACCTATGAGATGGGACTAAATCTTTGTGGGCTATAGATCTGTCCTGGATTAGTTCCTGCTATCACCTGAACATCAAAAACAAAACAAAACAAAACAAACAAACAAACAAAACAAAAAACCAAACAAACAAAAAACCAACCAATCCAAGCACTGTCCATGGGCTAGGAAAGAACATTCTTCAGAGAAGAAATTTGATAGTTAATAAGCATTTTTTTTAAGTGTTCAGCATCACTGACAATCAGGGACATGCAGATTTGAACTACTTTCGAGATTCCACTTCACCCAATCTGAACGACTGAGGCTAGGAAGACAAATGATAAGGACTGCTGATGTAGGTGTGGAGAAGGGGGGTGCTGGCCCATTGTTGTTGGGAGTGTGTGTTGGCACAACCATGGCAGAAGTCAGTTTGGAGGCTGCCCAAAAACCTGAAAATAGAAGTACTATATGATTTCAGCATATCACTGCTGGGCACCCAAAGGACTGCATGGCCTCCTGTAGACAAAGGGGCTCATCTGTCTTCATTACTACTCTATTTACAATAGCTAGGAAACTGAATCAGCTTAGATGTTCATCAGCTAATGAATGGATCGTGCAAACATGCTAGATACACCCGATGGGGTTTTACTCAGCTCTGAAGAAAAATGGGATTATAAATTTTTCACACACACACACACACACACACACACACAATGGGTAGAGCTGAACAATAGTAAACTGTAAGGTAACCCAGGCTCAGCAGGATAAACACCACATGCTTTGACTTACATATGGATTCTAGCTTTGAATTCTTAGATTTATGTGTTTAATTTGTAGTGTTTGTAGAGATCAGAGAACTAGAGAGTGCCCATGAGAGGAGCAGAAGTTCTTAAGAGGTGAGGGTGTATGAGAATGTGTGGGTGTGAAAGTAGAGTGTGGGCACTGGGGTCAAAGGTTTAAGGTCAAAGGTTTAAGTTGGAATGGGGCCAGAAGGACAGGGGAGAGGAGAGGTTAGAACCAGTTAACACCACAACCAAGGAGGTATGGGAAATCTCACTATTTTGTAGGCTAGGTTTTAAAAGGGGGTTGAACACTGATACCCTGGGTGTGTGGACAATACTTGTCACAGAAGACATGGGCTACTAAGTGAAATTCTCAGTGTTGGGTGTTGGATAGTTCCATAAGAGTTATTGTCCATACAGGTCCCAAAGGTCCCACAAACAACAAGGGCCACTGCCATTGTTCCTGGTTGCCCACCAGAACTAGCTGGTGTAACCTGATTGTTGAAAATACTACACTCTTTGATTGCAAGACATAGAAAAACCAAGGCCATAGAGAAACCAAACAAGCACTAACCTGAAAACTCCATCCCTGCTGGCTAGCTTTCATCGTGCTAAAAAGAGCAATGCAGGTGCCTTAGTCAGTCTTCCATTGCTGTGAAGAGACACTGTGACCAAGGCAACTTTTAATTGGTGACTGGCTTACAGTTCCAGAAGTTTAGTCCATTAACTTGGTGGGGAGCATGGTGGCATACAGGCAGACATGGTCCTGTAGAAAAGTAGCTGAGAGTTCTATATCTTGATCCAGAGAGAGAGAGAGAGAGATAGAGGCAGAGACAGAGAGAGAGTCAGAGACAGACAGACAGAGACAGAGACACATAGAAAGACAGAGATACAGAAAAATCAGAGAGACGGAGACAGAGAGACAGAAACACTGGGCCTCGTGAGGGCCTTCAAAACTTCAAAGCCTACCACCAGTGACACACTTCCTCCAACAAGGCCACACCTCCTAATCCTTCTCAAACAGTGCCACTCCCCGATGACTAAGCATTCAAGTATCTGAATCTATGGGAGCCATTCTTATTCAAACCACTACAGTAGACCACTGGGGGAGAAAGTTATTAATGGTATTATGCAGAAGGGAACCCTACATGCTCCAGTACTGACCAGCCAGGCAATATGCTCATGGTGCAACAGCAGTAGGCAAGAAATTTATGGGGAGTAAGAAACCACCTTGCAACTGGATTTGAGGTTTCATACCTGGTACTGCAAACATGGACAAACGCCCACAGCTTGGGAGGTGACTGGCCCTAGGGAGGACTGCTACTACTGTTGTCTTGTTAAACAGACCAGTTTAAACTGCCTTCTACATATTTGTATTTATACATATAGATCAGTGATGCCCTCAGCCTTGATCAGAGAAGCTTCTCCCTGCAATGGGCAGTGCCAAGGCACAGATGCGAAACTGGTCAAAACGCTGGGGGAAGCATAGCTGTTGAGTGCTCAGCCTGAATGGAACCACTGTACCTCCACACACACACAAGGCCCAAGGAACATTATGGAAGAGGGGACAGAAAGAATGCAAGAGCCAAAGGATGAGAGGGGGGGATGCCAGGAAATGCTGTCTTCTGGACATGATATGGCTGTTGCACCACCAACTCTCTGTAGCTATGGTAACCTGTGCAAGATCAAGTCAAGAAGATCAGTTAATATTCTAGCAGGAAGCACTAATTGGACTCACTGGAGAAGGCATGAAGCGGGGAGGTTGGGAATAGGGAGTTGGGAGGATGTGATCAAGATATACAAAATTGTCCGTGAACAAGTTAAAGAGAATATGGTTAAATAAATAAATAATAAGTAAATAGAGGTTGGTAGGAAGGAACTTTGAAATTTAAGTTTTGAAAACCACCCTCACTGTACCCCATCCAAGCTCTGAGCTCTTGAGTGGGTACGCAAGCCTAGCAAGGCTCCATGTCTTTAGTTCTAAAATTGAAAGGTTGATGCTTCACACACTTCATATCATTCAAGCTGCCTCAAACCCTTCCTACCTAGTCTGTAATAAATAGCTAATAAAGAACAGGGAAGAAGAAAGATAGAGAAACTAGGAAAGGGAGGAAGGGGCTGGAGAGAGACAGAGACTAAGACAGAGAAGTGTTGGACTGACTTCTGGTGCTCTGTACACTGTAGGGTGGCTAAGCTTGACAAAGGCCTGAAGTAGCCAAACACTCTGAACATTCCCAGCACAAAGGTCTGTGGTGATGGACGTGCCAATGACCTTGACCTGACCAGTGCATGCTCTGTGTTGAAATATCACAGTGTGTTCTGTAGGTGTAATGAACTATGTGTTCATTAATGTATATATCTGGGGGTGTGGGTAGTGCTCACCTTTAATCCCAGCACCTGGGATGTAGAGGCAGGCAGATCTGAGTCTGAGACCATCCTGGTCGACAGAGGGAGTTCCAGGACAGGATCTATATAGAGTCACAGATGGTAACAAAAGGCATGTGGAGGCACACTTGAAAGAAGCCCTAGGGAAGAAAAGGGGCAGACACTGGAAGGAAATATCTACCAGGCAGTGAAGGTCAGAGCCACACAAGGCTGGAACACACAGGAGGGAATCTATGCCAGAGTCTCCTCTACACACACAAAAAAAAAAAAAAAAAAAAAAAAAAAAAAAAAAAAACAAGCTCTCACCCAAAAGGGGAGAAGAGATGGTTTCTTCTAGAGGCAAATAGGAGTAAGCATGGTCTAGAAACAGATTTAGGGGACCCTGAACTCCATGTTCCCCTGGGAAGCAATTTCACGAAGCTTTTGTAGAAAGAGAAGAGCAAACAAGAGAGTCCCACATACAGGCCTTGGATGCCCTTGGATGTCGATGGCTTTTGGTTGGTAGAAACTAGGGTGTTGTAAAAGTTAACATGTTCCTAAAGATTTTTATCTGTTAGTCACAAGACAGTAGGTCTGACACAGAAGTGAGCAAGGAATGGCTATGTAGGAAAATAAAGATCACCCAAGATAAATTGTAATTAGGCTGTGGGACCACAACATTCCAGCCTCTCTCCATCCATTGCCACTGATGTTCTGATGTGCTAATGGGCCTTGCAAAAGGCTCTGGTTTGAAGATGCAGCTTCTTTCTTGGAACTTCCGTTCACAGATGTGGGGAGGACCTAACTACACCATCACCCCGGGCTTCACCTTCCAGGACCTAACTACACCATCACCCTGGGCTTCACCTTCCAGGACCTAACTACACCATCACCCTGGGCCTCACCCTCCAGAATTGCAAGAGCAACAACGTCTTTTCAAGCTACCAGTCTATGATGGCCTGTCATAACTCCAGGGACCTAAGATGGACCCCAAAGTTCAGGTTGGATGTTTCCCAGAGACCCACATTCTCTGAGACCATGAGTACTGTGTACAGTCAACCCCAAAATCCACTTCACGCAAGGAGTAAGGAGATGTCTTAGCAGGTAAAGGCACTATTGCCAGGCCTGACCACCTGAGTTAGATGCTCAGGACCCACATGGGAGAGAGAGAGAGAGAGAGAGAGAGAGAGAGAGAGAGAGAGAGAGAGAGAGAGAGAGAGAGAGAACCTAACACCCCAAGATGTCTGTGGCTGTCAACAGACATTCAACACATTTGCTTACAGTTACAAACACACACACACATGCACAGGAACATTCACATGCACACATGCATGCATAGGTGCACACACACACACACACACACACACACACACACAGACAGACACGGACACATGCACACAAATAAATAAATGGAAAGAAATTGAAAAGAAAAGCAAGTAAACAGCATTAAAGGTACTACTGAGGCCTGAGGCTGCTCTGCATCCTGGGATTGGGGTCTGGAAGGCCAAGTATGGCCAGCAGTCTTGTTTCAAATTCCTGGGTTGATGTCATCTGTGACTGTGGGCCTGGAGCTGTCTACTAAGCCAGCCGCCCCACATTAATATTTGATGGTGCTGAATGGCTTTCTCCTGAAACCGAGAAAAAGCGGCCATTACACAAGGGTAATAAGATGTGCTGGTCTGATCATGGAGCTCCTGGTTATCAGGGCCTGAGGAGGTCGGCCATGCCTTGAATAATTCATCTCCCTGTAATGATTTCTTAGCCCTTACATCCCCTTTGGTGGAAGCAGCCAGGCTGCCCCCCTCACCCTGGCATTTCAGCCATGAATGCGGTCATTCTTAGTCACACCAACCCCAGTGCAGAAGACACACGGTGCTTGTGGGTGACCCAGAACTTTACCTCATTTTCCCAAAACACACCAGTAGAGGAGCCATGGGCTTGGTCCCCATCCTTTTACCCCAACAGAAGTGACACTGAACCTGGAATCTTACCACGGGTGTATTGCGTGATCCCTAAGCAAGTGGCTGTGCCTCTCTGGGCCTTGGTCTTATTATTCTGCCTGGCCTTTTTCTTGGAGCCTATCTTTAGTGTTCCAAGAGAACATGTCTGTTTTCCCCACATACAAACGTGTGGTGGCAGCTGGACTCATTTCCCTGTCACCACCTTTGTGGGCCCAGATGAGTCTGTCCTCACTTAGCAGCAGTACCTGGTGGGGAAGTAGGGAAGGCAAGATGGACAGAGATTGGTCAGGGACAGCTGCCAAGCTTACTGGGTGCAAGCCAGTTACCGCCTGGGATCAAGGTGCAGAGGAAAGGGGCTGAGACTGAAAACAGCTGTCCGCTTGGTACTGATGTTGCCAAATCCTTGTGATGATCCACATCACAATAACGATGCTAAGGGACTTGTGGTCTTTGTTGGGTTTTAGACAGGGTCTCGTGTATTCCAGGCTGATCTGGGACTCCTGACAAAGTAACCAATGTGGAGAATGAACCTGAACTTCTGGTTCTCCTGACTCTGGAACGGCAAACTGTTCTGTCAGACCTGATTTTGTGTAACACTGTGCATCAAACCCAGAGCTTTGTGCATGCTAGGCCAGCACTCTACCAACTGAACAGCACGCACCAGTCTAAGGGGTTTGTTTTTAAGTTGTTTTTCCTGTGGTCTTTGATCATCTCCCTCCAGCGACGTCCAGCTGACTTCAAGTGATACCCGTGGCCCTGCCAGGCCCCCTCAGTAACCAATCTCCTTTTCCCTGCATCTTCCTCTGGCTTTCTTGCAACACAGAAACACCACGTTGCTTCCCCTTGTGTAGCACCGGGAATGACCCCTCCCCACTCCATCTCTCCTTGAGCTTACTCAGTCTCTGGCAGGCTTCTTCTCATTACACGCCTTTGTCTTTCAAGCAATCCCCACCCCAAGGTCATTGCAGCCAGGATTTTCCTCCACAGCCCTTGACAAGATCTGGCTTCATTTCTAGTTTGACCTCTGCTCTGGGTTGAGGCCTCTGGGCAGAGACCAGGTCTGCTGAGAAGAGCAGTGACTGGCCCCTTGCTGCTCTGACTTCTTGATGGCTTTAGTCCACTGTGGCAGCCAAATTCTTGGCAGGAGAAAGCCCTACAGTCACTGGAACAAGGACAAGTCAAGGCCAGTTGGTTGGATAATGGGGGAGGAAGATAAGATGGGACAGTGATAGGAAAGGGCACTATGGCAACCGTAACTGGAGCCTTAGGAAGGCTACCCTCACCCAGGGCTCACAGTGGCTGGCTGGACAGGCATGGCTGGACCTTGGTGGATATGGCTTTGGGTGGGGGGAGCAAGAGAATTTTCTGCAAGTCCATCATTTCAAGTGGAAAGGGAATTCCTCAGAGGAAGGTATCTTTTGAGGGTAACTGGCTACAAGCCCACCTACAGGAAGCAAAGGGGGGAAGCTGGCTAGGAGGTACACTGGTGGTGCTGGGTGCAGAACAAGCTATTCCACCAGAGCCAGAAAGGGAGCCCTGTCCTTGTCCCATCTGCTGACAAAGCTCAACATTGCACCAGAACACACAGGGAACAAGCTGCAGTCCTAGCTTGCTTTCCGCACAGCAGGTGAGGAAGGGCTCGTTTTTGGAGCTGAGAAGTGACACATTAGCAATGAGTGACACATTGTCAATGGGCATAATTCTCCTCTTTGTCCCCAACCTCAGCTTCCGTGCAGCAACAGGACTTTATAACTCTTTGTGGCAGGATACTGCTGTGCACCTTACAAGCCACAAATCGTGTCCTTCTCCTATGTGATGAGGCACATGGTTCCCATGACCACCATGTCTTCCGCATTGTGACTTCCCTCCCCCTCAAGCTCACTGGTGTTCCCATACAACAGTCTGTTGCCTACACACTACATGGAAGGTGAACCCCAAAGGCTTCTGTATGAAATGGAACAGCTCAGGACTGGGGAGTTCCTTAGCAGTTACAAGTATATACCGCGCTCTCATGGAACCAGAGTTCAGTTCCCAGCACCCACACCTGATGGCTCACAACTACCTGCAACCCCAGCACGAGGGATTTCAGACACCTGTGAGTTCATATTTGTGTCGCACACACACTTCCAGGTAAGCATACATGTACTCCATATGCTTACATTATTCCTATTCTTATATAGCAAACAGAGAGCAGGTGTGTGAAACTGGCATTAGAAGTTGGGACATGGGCCTGGTGCTTACAGGCTCTTGGCTTCTTATCCAGATAACTGAATATAAAGGGCTCACAGAGGTTTGAAAAAGAAACATGACTTTATTCAGGGAGAAGTGACAGATCAGACCATAAAGGGATACAGTGTCAAGATTGACAGCAGGCCTCCGAGCAAGAGGACCCCAGGCCACAACCTGCTGTCTCAATATGGAGTCTAAAGGGAAAAGGAACTGGTTACTAGAGGGTGGTTCTCCATTTTGATCAGCAGGTTAAATAATATATTCATTTTCTTCCACTGCACGTACCCCATCCCATAACGCATCTGATCATTTAATCATAGGCACGCCTAATTATGCATAGGCATGTGACAGTAAATAGGGGAATTTCCCCAAAAGTTCACTGGAAGGACACAGTTTGCCTTATTGCGCATGCACCCAAAACCAGTTCAGGCTGGATTGGCCCTTGTATTCCTCTTACCCAGCTACATTGGGAATACACTTGAATAGAAACTGTCTAAATTTGATTGTTACCAGGGGTGAAGAAATCTATACTATTGTTCAGAGATGGGCGTGCATAGCTTAATGCAGGTGGGGGTTGCTGATATTGCTAGGTGCATTGTTTGGAAGTGGGTGTGTGTGCAGAGCGTGTGCAGATGAAGGATCTAAAGCTGTCAAGTGCATATTGCAAGAGGAGGGTTGTGGGAAACTCAGTCCAAACACGGGTCCGGGTTACGGAACCTTTCCTATGCTTGCCTGCCTCAAACCTAGGGCCTCGCACACACTAAATGGGCATGCTGAGCCGTAGTTTAGACGTCAATATATGTCCTACTAAGCATTTGCTGTGTGTGTGTGTGTTTCCACCTCCTCAACATCAAACTCACTGGTTGAAATCCTCAATCCCTAAACATTAAGAGGTGATGATGTCAAGGGAAAGTGAGAGTTATGGGGACTGAGCCTTGGAAAGGTGATTGTGTCATAGGCATGGAGCCTTGGTGAGGTGATTGGGTTATAAAACTGAAACTTTGTGGCTTGGTGGCCTTCTAAAAGAGACTCAGAGAGCCTGTTTATCCACCTGCCATGCAGGCAGCCACTGACTGTGAGGAGCAGGCCTGCAGCAGGCCCTGAATCTGCCTGTGTTAGCCTTGAAGTTCCCACTTCCACACACTGTTATCTGTCAGCCACTCAGTTTATGAAATTTTGATATAACACTGAGGAGAGACTGAGACTTAGGAGTGGTGCCTATGTAAGCATGCACAGTGGCCTCAGAGTTTCTGTTGGGCAGCTGTGTGACCTATTCAAAGAAGACCTGCACGGCTGGATAGATGCTGGGTGAGAACAGGCCACTCTCTGGAAATGGGGAGCAAGGCTGGGCAGTGAAGGCAGGTCACCCCTTAAGAACTAAGTTTTCTCGGAAGCCGAAGCCTGGGAAATATTGTGGTCATGGATTTTAAGGGTGTGGGAAAAATGAACAGTTTCAGGGCTTAATACTGGAGCTTGTCCAGTTATAACAGGTGCCAAGAGTTTATCTGATTGGTTGACTGAGGTGTGGGTCCAAAATGGCCTGCTGTGAAAGAGGCAGAGATGGCTGATATTCCTCGGCTTAGTGTTGACAGAGGGATTAAAGGCTCGGGCAAACTGGAATGCTCAGTGGATTTTCTGTTTAAAACCAAGTTCTGCACAATGAGGGGCTCTGGGAGATGTGCCCTTTGCTCCAGCCACAGGCACTGATTGGTGAGAGGAGAGAACTGATCTGAAGAGCTCTGTCAGGGCCCCTCTCTGTGTGCCATATCTTACCGTGGGAGATGATGCAGCTCAAATGGGCAACTTTAAGGCAATGGGTATAATTGGACCCTAGAGAAGCAGAGGCCAAGGGGCAGCGTGGAATCACCAAAGGCAAGGTGAGGGAACTTACAACAGTGGACCACATAGACAAAACTATGCTCATAGCAGCCTGACTCCTGTAAACCCTTGGCACCAGCCAATTAATCACACCGTGCCCGGAAGTGAAACAGATAGGAAACCTGTTACGTTCTTGTGAGATAAACTCCTGAGGTATTGAATGAAAGATGATCTTGAATGAGACCAACAGAAAGCCACAGACCCTTGACTGATTTCCAGCCTTGAGGCAGATCGTTGATGCGGAGTTCCTCAGGTAAAGGGGGGCATTTCACTATGATCACAGTTTACTGTGGGTCTTTCTCCTCCCCTTCTCCAGAGGTGCCTATGGCCCTGCACACTGGAGAAAAGAAAATAAACTATCAGACTTTAGGGGAGCCCACTAGAGACTGTATCTGAATTGATACTGAAACCAGGAGGTGTCCCACAAAACACTGTGCACCCCCCCCCCAGTTAAAGTAAGGGCTTCTGGAAGCCAGGTGAGTGATAAATGTAAGCCAAATTCAACTCACAGTAGGCCCAGAGTGTCACTAAAGTCATGCTGTGGCTATTCCCCAGCTCCAGAAAGTATAACTGAGACAGACACACTAAGAAGTTGGCAGGCTTCTGGTCTCCTGACCTGCAGAATGGGGGGCTGTTGTGGTTGGAAGGACAAATCAAGCCATTGGAGTTGCCTCTACCAGGGAAAATAGTGAGCCAATACTGCATCTCTCAAGGGATTACAGAACTTAGTGTCACCATTAAAGACTTGAAAGATGCTTGGGTGGTGCATGGGCGATGTTTCCTACCCAGTCTTCCTTGAACTCTCACTTTGGGCATCATGTTTCAAGCTACCAAGAAAGAGAACTCATCAGGAGTGTTATCTAGTGGTGGATGCTGTGTGCTATAGTACCAAGCTGCCAGGCAAGGTGTGCCCACAGTACAGTAGCGTTATGACTGTCAAGGGATAATAAATTGCTTTCTAATTGCATCTCTTGGCTGGGGAGCTTATAATCTCTATGGGGAAACCTACTACTGTTGTTCTGATCAATGGACAATTGTCAAACCACCTTCTAATATTTATATTTATACAAGCAGCTTGGTACCACCATCAACATTGATCACAGAAACGTTTTTTGTAATAGTCATTATTTAATGTAGACATGGATGAGTGGCCAATACAGGGAATAGTGACTGTTGAGTCGCTGGATATTCCACCACACACAGGCACTCTTACACACCACACACACACACACACACACACACACACACACATCAAGGTTCAGGAGATATTGCAGAAGAAGGAGCTGAAAGAACACAAGAACCAGAGGATGGAGATGTGAGCTGTGAAGTGCCCTTTCCCAACATGACTCCTGAACTAATGAACTCTTTGCAGCGGTGGTAATTGTTTGCACCAAATCTGCAGAAGTTAGAACTCACCAACACTCCAGAATGGGTAGGGGGAAGGTCTCATGAGACTCCACGCCTATCTAAGGAGCTACTAGCAGTTAGTGGCTGCTGTGGAATGGGAGCAATTTCTCTTGAGTGGTATAGCCCCTATTAAGAAGTCTATGCTTCCATTCAAGACAATCTCCTGCCTAAGCTTCCTGAGTACCTGAGAATGGCCAAAAACTAGACAAAAAGAATTCAGAGTGGTTTACTCCCCGACCAGCTGAAGACAGAATGAGAAATTTCATGTGTGAGAAAGTTAAGTGCCATGATAGCATGGATGTTCAAGTGTCATGATAGCATGGATAGTCAAGTGTCATGATAGCATGGATGTGCAAGTTGTCATGATAGCATGGATGTACAAGTGTCATGATAGCAGCATGTTCAAGTGCCATGATAGCATGGATGTTCAAGTGTCATGATAGCATGGATGTGCAAGTGTCATGATAGCGTGGATGTTCAAGTATCTCTAGAGTAAATAGACTCGATTGTTCTAGATATTGTCAAAAACACCATAGATACTGGAATGGGCCAGCTTGAAGTTTTGGATCTGGGTCTGGGTGGTAGTTAGGCTGGTGAGCTCCAGTACTCATGCCATATCTACCCCATCTATGAACTGCTGGAGTGTGTGAAGGGGCCAGTCCTCCAGATTCAAAGCTGCAGGACATTCATGACACAAGGCAACAACAGGATATCCAAGAGGAGTCCCCGTGAGTATCCAGTATTGATAGTGTAGCAGAAGCCAGGGGTCTAACCAGACCAATGCTTGTTGCAATGAATTTGCAAGAAAAGCTGTTTGGGCAAAAGGGTATATACTGTGTGACATACTGCAGCTCTCATGTCAAGATTTTTTGTTTTCTTTTGGTGAGGGGAGGTTGCAAGGGCAGGTGACAGATCTGGAGGGGCAAGGAGCTGTATGGGATTGGAGTGTGTGGTGTGAAAATCACAAAGAATCAGTATGACGTGGGAAATTTCTGGTTTCTTTGGAGACTCAGTTGTGTCATGATGTGATGTTTTCTGGACACTGTCTTATGAGAAGATATATATGAGAGGATGTTTTGCTGAAGCAGACATGTGGGAGGATGTTTTGCTGAAGCAGACACATGGTGTTTTTCTATAAGCTGTCTAGGAAAAGGGCCTGTGATGTTTGGAAAGGATATAAGTATAACAGTGGACAATGGTGTGTGGCATTGGTTCACCTTGTCACTCTTTGCTGGTCTTCTTGGGCTTGGTTGATGCTGGTCTTCACTGATGACGCTGTGGCATTGGTTCACCTTGCCTACGTTGATGACTTCCTAGAGAGAAATGGCCCCAAAGAACTTGTCGTGATATTCCAGTGGCTTCTTGCCACTTCTGCAAGGACTCTGGACACTTGGCAGAGCTCTGTGGTTTCTTGGGGACTGCATGTTGGTTGCTGAATAGTATTTGTGAGTGGATCAAGCGACTGCTGCTGATTTGTGTGAACAGAACTGCTGGTATCCTGACAACAAAGATTGGAATTGCCTCCAAAGAACTATTTCTAAACAGGTCTACTTCCTCCTTTGCCCCATTAACCTTTTTTCCCCACTGACTCTGGTGGGTGGTGGAGAGGTTAAAGCATTTTAAAACCCTATTAAAGTACGTCCTGAAAAATCTAAGCTTACACCACTAAAAGTTCTTTCAAGATGCTGTAACTGCATCATATGGTTGTTTTATTATTTTTCTTCTATGAAGAGCCTCCATACTGATTTTCTACAGCGTCTGATATGACTTATATTCCCGCCAATAGTATATTGATATGTTTTTCCTCCCAAATCCTTGACAGCATTTGTTGTTCTTTTCTGATTTAAGGAAAAAAAAAGTTTTATTGATTCTTTGTGAATTTCACATCATGTTCCCCAACCCCACACATCTTCCCATTCCTTCATTTTCACCCTCTGCCCTTGCAGTCTCCCCCTACAAAAGAACAACAAGGAACAAACAAACAAACAAACAAACATGTCTTGGTGGAAGCTGTAGTGTGTCACAGTGTGTACCACAACACACCTTTTTGTCCACATATTCTTACTTGCAAATATTCATTGCAATGAGTCATTGGTCTGGTTCAAGGCCTCTGGCTTCTTCTATACTATCAATACTGGATCCTCAGAGTGACTCCTTTCAAATATCTTATTGTTGCCCTGTGTCATGGATATCCTGCAGCTTTGAATCTACAGGACCAGCCCCTCCATCCACTCCAACAGATCATACATGGGGTAGATGTTGGAATGGGTCAACTCAGAGCCCTGGATCTGGGCCTCAGTGGTAGCTAAGTTGGTCAGCCTGCCAGCTCTCCAGCACACTCAAAACCAGCTCTCCAGCACTGCCTGGGCTAGCTCACCAAATATCACAGCCCTTAAGGGGCATAGCCAGCTCTCCCACTCTCATGCGCTCGGGCTGTCTTTCCTGGGTCCAGGCCACCAGAGCCAGAGCTACTGTGCTGCCCAGGTGAGGTGCAGAGCCATCTCTTCCAAGTGCCACAACCAGTGAGGGATGGGACCAGTTCTCCTGTGCTCTCCAGCAAGGGGCAGGGCCATCTCAGCACAGCCCTCACACACCAGCATGGCCCCAGCCCAGATACTCTTAAGTGCAGGTCTGCCATCTCACTATTGCCTTTAAAGGCTCTCTGTGCTGCAGGGAAGCTGATGGAGAGTAATTCCACATCTGGGCAGGAAATAAGGCAGATTGGTCCAAGTCCATCCAGTCCAACATATCCAGATGGTGTGCTGATGGAGTGGGGAGGCTGGTAAAAACATGGACTATGTGACCTCTGACCTTTCAGCCATCTTCCCTGTCTCCAGTGGGAAGGTGGTCAGTCCAGTTTCAGAGATGAACCAATACCATCATGAGAGGGAGCATGGACGCACACAGGCAGACAAGGTGCTGGAGGAGTAGCCGACTGCTACATCTCGATTTGTAGGCAGCAGGAAGAGAGTGTTGTTGTTTTCTCGGTTTGAGCACTCTCCTTGTGTGAGATGGAGTCTGTATGAAGTTCGGGGTTACATTTCCCTGATGGCCAAGGATGTTGAGGAGTTCCCATATCATTCTTGGCATATGTATTTCTTCTTTGGAGAACTGCCCAGCTCATTTAACCATCTGTTGATTGAATTATTTAGTTTGGGTAATTTTTTAAAATTCTTTGCAGACTCTGGATATTAATCCCTTAGATGGAGGTTCTCTGTTGGATGCTTGTCCATCCTAATGACTGTTTTCTTTACTATGTGGGAGCTTCTTAATTTGATTTTATCCTATTTGGGACCTCTTGCTATTACTCCCTGGGCTGGTAAAAGACTTCTCTTTTCTTTTCTTTTCTCTTCTTTCTTCTTCTTTTTTTTTTTTTACAAAGTCCTTGCTTATGTCTCTGCTTTTATCCAATATTTCATATTTTGCAGCTTCCAGTCCTACACGTTGACCTTTGAGCTATTCTTAATTTTGTGACAGGTGAGGACCTACACGTTGACCTTTGAGCTATTCTTATTTTTGTGACAGGTGAGGACCTGAGATCTTCTTTCCTTCTTCTGCATGTGGATACCAGGTTTCTCTGCACCGTCGCTGAAGAGGCTGCCCTCTCTCCAATGTATGTTCCTATACTTTTGTCCAAAATCAGATGGCTGTTGTAGAATGGGTTTCTTTCAGGTCCTATGCTCCGTCCCATTGATCTGCCTATCTGTCTGTCTTTGTTCCAGCACCATGCTATTTTTATTACTATGGTTTTGTGCTGTCATTTGGGGGTCAGATATTGTGACACTTCCAGCTTTGCCATTTTCTCTTGGATTGCTTCGGCTTTTCAGGGTCTTTCTAGAGATTTTCAGGGTCTTTCGTGAGATTTAGTTCCTCCCCTATTTCTGTGAAGAACATCACTGGAATCTTTGTGGGAATTTTATAGAGTCTGTATATCACTTTCAGCAACATGACCATTTTCCCAATATTAACTCTAATAATCCATAAAGACAAGAGATCTTCCCACCTTCTAATGTATCCTTCAACTTCTTGCTTTAAGTGTTTTTTTAAGATTTAAATTGTTTTTATTTGTGTGTGTGTGCGTGCGTGTGTGTGTGTGTGTGTGTGTGTGTGAGTGCATAAACCATGCATGTGTGTGTGCGCGAGCATATGTGTGCCCAGAGGAGAGTGTCAGACTCTCTGGAGATGGAGTTACAGGCAGTTGTGAGCCGCATAGGTCCTAGGAACTGAACTGTCCTCTTTAAGAGCAGAAAGGGCTCATGACCCCTGTGCCATCTCTTCAGCTTCCTCTTTTTTTTTTTTAAATAAATGATATTTGTTTGGGGTGTGTGTTTATGTGTGCATGTACATGCAGAGGTGTGTGTGTGTGTGTGTGTATGTATTTGTATGTGTGTATGTGTGTGTGTGTGTATGTGTGTATGTATTTGTATGTGTGTATGTGTGTGTGTATGTATTTATATGTGTGTATGTGTGTGTGTGTGTATGTATTTGTATGTGTGTATGTGTGTATGTGTGTGTGTGCGTGTGCCAGCATGTCAGAAGACAACTTGCAGGGGTTGATTCTCTTCTTCCAAGGGTCCTAAGGCTTGAACTTGGGTCATCAGGCTTGTCAGCAGGTACCTTTCCCAGCTGAGCCATCTCTATGATTCTCTGCATTGTTCTGAAGTCTTCACTCTAGAGGTCTTTGGTCTTTTATTTGTACTTATTCATGTGTATCTTAAAAGGCTATTGTGAATGGGATTGCTTTTTCTTACCTTGCTTGGTACTGGAGGAATGCTGTTTTGTACATTGAGTTTAGTAGTATTTTTTTTTCTTCCCTTTCTACTTTACAAAATAGCTTGGTACCTTAGTAAGCACTGGTGTTAACTCTTCTTTGAAGGTCTGGTAGATCATAGCAGTGAATTCATCCAGTCCTGGGCTTTGCTCTGTGGGAGGACAGCTGCTGTTTCAAAATCAGCGTTAATTTTATTCTTTTGCTTTATTTTTTCATTTTTTGTTGAAAACAATACATATTCTGATCACAGGCTCTCCAGCTCCTCCCAACTTTATGCTAACGTTCTCTTTCTGTAGAAATCAGAAAAAGAAACAACAACAAAACCAAAGAGAAAGCACAAAACACACACACACAAACACACATACACATGCACAAAACCAGTAAGAAAAAAAAATCCCAAACAAAGCAATTTGAGACACAAAGTCTAGGAAAATATTATTGAGTTCATTTTGTGTTGACCACCCACTGCTGGGTATTGGGCATACCCTTAAATGTGGCTTACATACCCTGTGAGACTCCATTCAAGAAAACTAATTTTTCCTTTGCAAGCAGATGTCAGTTGGAGATAGCTTCTTGTGTCTAGCCTGAACCTGTGCAGATCCTGTGCATGCTGACAGTCTCTGTGTGTTCATTGCATGCTTCAGTCCTGTTGTGTCTGGAATACCTTGTCGCCTTGGTGTCGTCCCTCCCACCGGTTCTGACAATCTCTCCACCTCCTCTGCCGATAGCTCTCTGAGTCCCGAGGTTTGAGAAGAACATTCTGTTTAGGACTGAGTGTTCCAAGGTCTCTCCTGTCTGCACATTGTCCAGCTACAGATCTCTGTTAGCTGCCCTCATTAGTGTTAATTCTATATCTGTTTAAACTGTTTATATTGATTTGATCAGGTAAGTCATAGTGTCTTGGGATTCATATATTTCTTCTAGGGTCCCCAGTTTGTTGGAATATATGTTTTTAAGATATTCTCTGAAGAAAAGAAAAGAAAAAAGAAAAAAGAAAAAAAGTTGGGCATGGTGGTGCACACCTTTAATCCCAGCACTTGGGAGGCAGAGACAGGTGGATCTCTGAGTTGGAGGCCAGCCTGGTCTACAAAGTGAGTTCCAGGACAGCCAGGGCTACACAGAGAAAAGAAAAAGAAAAGAAAAGAAAAAGAAGAGAAGAGAAGAGAAGAGAAGAGAAGAGGAGAGGAGAGGAGAGGAGAGGAGAGGAGAGGAGAGGAGAGGAGAGGAGAGGAGAGGAGAGGAGAGGAGAGGAGAGGAGAGGAGAGGAGAAGAGAAGAGAAGAGAAGAGAAGAGAAGAGAAGAGAAGAGAAGAGAAGAGAAGAGAAGAGAAGAGAAGAGAAGAGAAGAGAAGAGAAGAGAAGAGAAGAGAAGAGAAGAGAAGAGAAGAGAAGAGAAGAGAAAATATATTCTCTGGCCATTCTCTGGATCTCACTGGTATCTGTTTCATGTCCTTTTTCTTCCACTTCTGATTTTATTAATCTGGGTCTTCTCTCTTTACATCGCTAGTTTGTCAGAGGGCTTGTCCATCTTATCTTTCCAGCGATCTTTGTATTATTCTTTTAGTCTTCAAATCATCAACTTCCACCTGGAGCTTACGTCACATTTCTATGTACTTGTTTTGTGCTTGGTTCTCCCGTTCCCTGCCAACACTCTGAGATCTATCTTGTGTTAATTTTTTGAGTTTTCTCTAATGTCTCAATGGAATCTAAACTTCCTTTTTAGGGCTGCCTTTGCTGTGTCCCAAAGGTGTTGGTAAGGTAAGTTTTCATTTTCACTTTATTCTAGGAATTAAAATTTCCCCCTCTGACTTCTTCACTAGCTGGCTGATCATTCACAAGTACACTGTTTCATGTCCATGTGTGTTTGTGTATAATTTCTGTAGTTTTTCTTGCAGCTGATTTCCACTTAATTTGATTCCAGTTAATTCCACTTTAATTAATTTTGATAAGTCACACAGAAACTATTTCTTTTTTTTTTATTTTTTGTATTTGTTCATGCTTTCTTTTATGGCTGAAGATGTGATCTGCTTTAGAGAACATTCCACTGAGTGTAGGACATTTGGTTACTCTGTGAATTGTGTTATTGGTTGTTTCTAGCTGTGGTGTGGCTCATCCCTAGCACACATCTTTAATCCAAGAGCTTTCTATTTGTTGTAAACAGGATTAAATAAAGTCAACCATAGGTCAAGAGGTGGAGCAAGCAACCAGTTGACAGGAAGTGAACATAGGGAAAAGACCATAGAGTGAGAGGAGGCCAGGAGGATGGATAGACACACACATAGGACATAGAAAGGAGGAACATTGGATTGGAAGGTTTTTTGAGACACTGTGGAGGAGACCTTGCTCTTCCTCTTGTGGGGGGGAGGCAGCTGAGGAGGAAGGTCAGCTGGGCGCTTTCTCTGCCTCTCTGAGCTAGTAGGTTTTCACCCCAGCATCTGGCTCCTGAGCCTTTATTAATAAAATTGAATGTCAAGATTGGCTTAAAAACAACAGATTGTTGAAAAGAAGTGTATTCTGTGTGTGTTTAATGGAATCTCCTGTAGATGTCTATTTAATTCATTGGATCTGTAGGGCCATTTAACTCTAAAGTTTGTCTTTTTTTTTTTTTAATTTTCACCCTTTTTAAATCCAGATAACCTATCCATTGGGAAGAACCAGGCGCTGGGATCACTCAGCATTATATTGGATCTGAAGCTATCTGTTCTTTTATGTTTGTTTACAGAATTGAACACACCGACATTCTGTGAGAACATATTTACTATTGTATTTTCTTGATGGGTTATTTCATTTTGCAAAAGTATTCCGACTTTCTTCATCTCTTCTAAATAACGTTGACTTGAAATCTACCTTATCAGATGTGTGTATGGCTTCTCGTGTTTGCTTTTGGCTTCCTCTGACTTGGTTTAACATTTTCTAGCCTTTCGCTTTTATTCTCTCTCTCTGTGTCTTTCCAGTGATGTGTGTTTATCACAGACAAGCAACTGGTTCTCATTTTTAAAATCCAGCCAGCCAGCCTGCACCGCTAAATTGGAGATTTATGACAGTTTGTATTTGTGTCTATTATTGGGGAGGGGGGGACTTGCTGATTCCTGTGATTTTTGTTTGTTCTTTTTCTGGTTGGTTAAAATACTATTTCTTTCTTTTATCTCTCCCTGATTTATCTAACCGTTTGCTGAATTACTGAACTGGACATGTGCTGTTGTTTTCTAGTTTTCATTTATTCTTGCATTCAATAAATCCATTCTTTCCTAAGTTCCGATCGTCTTCCTTCTTTCTCTGTGTATGGGGTTCCTATGGTTGTCTCCCCAGCGTGGTAGAGTGGTCATGAGTTGTCTCTGTTCAGGGCATCTGGAGAGATTTTCAAAGGGACAGGTGCTTTGTGCACCCGAGTAGCTTTTAACTCCCTTGGAAAAGGAGTGCCTTTGCAGCTGTCTTGGTCCATTTTCTGGTGGTGTTAGCGAGACATGGGCATGAGATATACAAAGAAAAGAGGTTTATTTAGCTCAAAGTTCTGAAGGCTCAAGAACAACGGTGCTAGCTTCTGCTCAGCTCTGTTGGGGTCCTCAGGGTGGATATCAAAACAGGAAGCTGGGAATCCAGGGGCCAGTCCCGCTCTTTTCTCACAGTTCACTCTCATCAGAACTAACCGGGGTCTCTCACGATCTACACTAATGCCTGCAGTGACCTAATTGCTTCCCACTAGGACACGCCTCTTGAAACTCCACCCCTCACCTCTGTCATCGGAGGAAAGGACCAGAACTTCTAGATGTGAATGGATGGATGGAAAAGCAGATGTTAACCATAGCAGGGACCTTCCCACAGAATGCAGTTGGGGGCTGGGTGTCTGTGTACTTTCACATGATAAATCAGTCCAACTTTCTCACCCAGAAAAGCTGTCCAAGGGCACCCGGGAAGAGCTCCAACATTTCAGCTTCGTTAACTCTCAGCCAGTGGTTCTTATCATGTGGGTCATGACCCCTTTCACAGGGGTCACCTAAGACCACGGGAACACACGGATATTTGCATTATGATTAAGTAACTGTAGCAAAATGACAGTTATGAAGTAGCAACAAAGTAATTTATGGCTAGGGGGTCACCAGTACATTAGGCTGTGTATTAAAGAGTCACAGCATTAGGAGGGTTGACCACATAGAGAACTGCTCTAGGTCACCACTAAGTTCTAGTGCGTTCCCCTGTCGAGATGTTAGATTCACTTTTGACTGCCGGTGGAAATAGCTTGTGCTGGTTTTCAGTGGCCCTTGGCTCCTGGTGTAATTCCTCATTCCCTTCCTCTGGTTATGGGTGGGTTCTGAAACATGCTTCTAAGCCACAGGCTGTGACAATAGGTGATGGGCAGTCACTTCTGTGGCTAGTTTATATAAGGTGGCATCCCCTGCCTTGCTAGCACACCTTTCCTTCCCTTGTCTTCTCAACCTATAGGAACTTGTTGTATTTTTTGGTATCCAGATTCCTGAGAGCCGTCTTCAACTGATGGCAACTAGCAGCAGGCCCTCTGCCCGTGAGCCTCCAGGCAATGGAGTTATACTGCCATTCTGTGATTGGGAGGTGCATGTCCCCCAGTAAAACCCTGTATGGCACCCTTACTCACCCTGTGGGACACCTTGATACAGAAGGCTCAGCTAAGACATGTTCAGGTTCCTGACTCTCAGAAATGGGTGTATGAATGCATGTGTGTGTGAATGCAAGTGTGTGTGTGTTTTGAACTTTTGTGTGGGTGATTATTTATGACACAGCAATAATTACACAAGCCAGTACATTAAATTGATGCTCTCCAGTAAGTGCATCCATGCCAAAATATTTGCCCTGATCTAATGCTATATTTCTCTCATCTTGGTCTTTCGGTCTTTCTGCTCATGTACATTGTCCCCTGGTCTCTCTCTGTCTGACACACACACACACACTCACAAACACATGCACACACACACACACACACTTTTGTTTCTTCAATGGTTAGATCTTGGTGATGAGAGCACTGCCAACCCCTACCGCATGTTCACCTGGGACGCAGCTGTGGTTTAGTGGGCACAGGGCACAGGGGTAGTGAGTCCCCTTTCACAGCATCTTCCTCATGCGTGTATCTCAGGCGTCAGAGGTTAGGAAAGCTAGTCGCTTCTGACATTAGAGCCAAGCTCCTGCTGCAGTCAAGGGAGGCTCAGTGGGAGTTAGAGCCTCAAGATCAATTGCCTCATTGGTATGGTCATCAGGTGTTTCCACGCCAAGTCCCAGGACTCTGTTCTTCTCCAATCAATTACCCTCACTTTCACAGGAGAGACCTGTTGAGCCTGGGAATCCAATTGCTGTAGTTGAGCATCCTGCCTGATTAGATTGTGTGCGGACTCTGTACCACCAGCCCTGCAGCTGTAAGAATTGAGAACTTGTGGGTGCGGCAGCAGAAGTTGGCCAACTCAGAGCCTGGTGTGAGTGGGCTACATACGTGGATTGACCAGTTTCTCTCTCCAGGTGCTTCAGTGTACTCAGAAGAACCCATGCTGCTCCAGAGCTCCCAAAGTATCAGCCCTGCCAGAGCCATCAGGTTCAAGCTGCTCCGCCATAGTCAATCATGAGTAACGGTTGATAGATTAGTCGTGATATCCTTGCTGTTATGGATGGTGACTGTTCCCTCTTCCACACCTGAGTGTGGGTCACAGATGGGTGTGAGCAAGCAGTCTTCAAATCCTATTGAAATCCCAGTCCCTGTACCAAGTGATTGGATCAGCTGGGATCCAATCAGGAAAGGAGAATTACGCAGGGTAGGCCATCTAATAATGTTTAGCATGGCTCACTGTAACTGGAGAGGCAAGGTCATGAGTGACTGACTAGGGATACATACACACAAGGGATGTGAGGAACCCAGAAAGGGCAACTGTGCACCGAAGCTCAGGCTGAGATCTAGAGATTACGGGAGCCAGAGGCCGTGGCTCACTAATCATTGTGCAATCGGGGAATTTACCAGGACTGTGCCCTCTCAGGAAGCAGCTCTTCTCAAACGTGCGTCTTCCTTCTTCTGAGTCTCCCTTCCCTCCGTAGTTTGAGACCTGAAGAGGGAACAGGGTCTGGACTGTGGTGGCCTTGCTTCAGAGTTGATGTTCTCTGTCTCTGGGTTGCTTTGTGATGTCTCGGTGCCTGACAGCTTCCAATCTGGTAGGCCCAGTGAGGAGCCAGTGAGTGCTATAGAGCTTATAGTGGTACCTCTTGCCCAGCAACTCCATATGCCTTCATTAAATAGTAGGTATCAGTCTGTTCCTATCCCCCATCTCTGCCCTTTACCCAACTCCTCCTGGATTCCCCTCACCCTTCCAGGAGTACCCCCGCTGGCTTACAGGAACATACTTCAGCCTAGGCAGCCACCAGGGGCATAGGGGGAACAGCTTCTTTCTGCCCGGCAGTTTTGGTCTATAAAGTCCCAAGGTATGGTCTCCTATGTGGGAGTAGGACTCAGTGTCTTCTACTTCTGGACTTGGCTGGGCTAGCATAGACCATCCTAGACTCAGGATGTAGGGCTGCTTCTGGGAGTCCTCAGCCCACGTTCCCCAGCTTTGAGGGCTCAGGTCTGATTCTGAGGGCAGAGCCATTTCCACCATCTTCTTCTTCCATCTGTGCTGAAGATGGCCAACCGCAACTGGGGTCAAAATAGTGTGACAGACAACATGTGACCGCTAGAGACCAACCAGATGCTTCTAACTGCGGCACCACTTGCTAGCCAGGGGACCTCAAGCAAATTGTTTAATCCATCTGTGCCTTGTTCTTCTTGTGTGTTTATTAGGGATAATAATACCCCACCTTGGGCTTAGTTACCCCCCCCCATGTGACATCTGTACGCTATACAAAGCTGCACTTACTCATCCATACTCGGGGCTGAGTCATGGAGAGGGTCTTGAGAAACCAGAAAGAGGGAGATAGCAAACCACCATGACTGTGGTGGTTTGAATATGCTTATTCCAGGGAGTGGCACTATTAGGAGGTGTGGCCTTGTTGGAGTGGGTGTGGCCTTGTTGGAGGAAGTGTGTCACTGTCGGGGTAGGCTTTAAGACCCTCGACCTACCTGCCCGGAAGTCTTCTAACAGCCTTCAGATGAAGATGGAGAACTCTCAGCATCTCCTGCACCATGCCTGCCTGGATGCTGCCATGCTCCCGCCTTGATGGTAATGGATTGAACCTGTGAACCTGTAAGCCAGCCCCAATGAAATGTTGTCCTTAGAAGAGCTCCCTTGAATATGGTGTCTCTCCACAGCATCAGTAAAACCCAAATTAAGACAGTGACCCAGGTGTCTCCAAGCCAGGACTTGCACTTGAAGCCATGACAATTGGGTTGAGGCTGGCACCCAGAATGGACGGGCAGGGTTCAGCGAGGAGGGAGAATGGAGGCAGCTATGTCCAGGGACCACATTGTGAGGTTGACAAGAAATGTGTTGGTTCCCCCTGATTGGGGAAACTTAGGTCTGTGGAGGGAACCAGCTATCTAATATCCTGAGATATGGACGTCTCTGATTTTAACATTGAGCCTAGGTCTCAGCTCCTATACAGGTAGTGCCGTCCCAAGTCCCCAGCTCCTGGCCACCTATGTCAGGCTTCCATGGTAACTCAAGATAAAGTTCCCAGAGCACTGTTATCCCCACTTGCAAGCTTGTCCCTTCTTGCTTTCTTTCCATGCTGGCTGGAGTCCCAGCCATATGTGAAATGGTCAAAGCGGCCGCTGGTCACCCACCCTGTCCCTGTGATCAGAAAGGCAGAGCCCTACCTGTGCCCACACAGTTGCAGTCAGACATGGAGCTTGAGTTAACATAGAAGGAAAGGTGTCCTGACCTCTGTCTGTCCCTTGGCTGCCTATGGCAAAATGAGCAAGGAGACAGACAGACAGACAGAGTGTTGTCAGAGCAGGCTAGCTGGCCTGGCTGGATACAGAGACACTGACTATGAAGACTGAATGGGCAGGAGCTGTTCCTTTTGAGAGGGACTAAGGAGCTACATTTGGAGCCCACAGCTCACCCTACCCTCAAGGGAAGCTAAGTCAACCAGACTGGGTCTGAAGAACAAGGGAGGCTCGAAGTTACCCTGCTAGCCGCTGGGTGACCTGTCTGCAGGCCACAGGCTGTCCTAGTGTGCTGTGCTAGTTTAAACTTCCAGAAACCTCTTTTTAAGCTTCCAAAAAGAAGGAGGGGGTAGGGAAGGCGTTGTTTTCGTGCCTCTCGCTTCATTTGCATGAGGTGAAAAATGTTTCCATAGAAACAACCAGAGTCTGTAATTTTTGAATAACGATTTCTGTGCCAAGCACAACCTGTCTTGTCTGGATGGGGAATTAAGTCTCACAGCGTTTCCCCATAACAATGGTAAAGTTGCCCCAGCTGGTAGAAGATAGAAAGAGGGTAGTCTGAGCCCCAAGACCCGACCTGCTCAGCTTCAGTTTCCCCCTCTTGTGAAATGCGGCGAGTAAAGACAAGATCTGAACCATACCGATCAAACCCTCGGCATCTCCGGGATGGTACGAAGACTGGGTCTCTGGGTCTCCTGGTCCCCAGTCTTGAGTAGCCCCCAGAAAGCCTAAACAGCATTCTCATAAGTTTTTCAGAGGGGCGAGAGCCGAGGGCTGTGCATCTCCGACCCTCTGGACTACGAAGGAGCATTCTGCCTGCCCCGCTCACAGCCAGCTGCAGGCCTCCTCTGCGGACATCCCCTGCTGGCTGCCCAGCCCCGCTCACCCAAGCGAAGGAAGCGGCCTCGCCTGACCGCCTCTGCCCCCTGGTGGCCCGAGGGCACCACGCAGCCACTCACCCCCAGGCCCAGAGGGCTGCATGGCTACCTCAGGCCCCACTGGAGATATCCTCTCTCTGGGAGCTTTGAGGAGGCCACCACGGCGACAGCAAAGCTCTGAGAGGGACCCCAGAATCGAGGACCGCTAGCTCTTCTCTCCGAGTCTCAGTGCAGGCGACCCTCACACATGATTTGATGGAGGGGCATCCTGCAGAAACCCACATTGCCAACATCCTCTGAGAGTCTCTTTCAGGATCTCGGTGTGGAGAGCTAAAAACAGAGCAAACTGAAGACTACAGACTGTAAGGGGGCAGGGGACAGGACACTTCTGCTCCCCTATATTGCAAATGGAGATACTGAAGACCTGAGAGAGACCGGCATGTTTATCCAGGGACCCTGCGTGTTCCAGCCATCCCGAGGCCACTTCTGCGGTCCATCTTCTGTGCTTGCTGTCTGCAGACAGCAATCAGAGGCACCGTCCTTGTTGTCAGGGGCTGCCTTTATTTATCCTCATTTAACCGTGGGTTGGAATATTGTGCTGGGACTGAGCTGAGCGGCAGACATGCTCGGCGTCTGCCTGGCTTAATTATAGCCCCAGGGGCTGGGAGCAATGAGCCACGCGCCTCCCGCTCCAAGGCAGCAAGCTGGTCTTCAGATGTCCTTCCCTTCTCTCTCTTTAAATACCAGTGTGATGTGTCCCTGGTTACACTCTAATGATGGCCTGCTGGAGACTGACCTGCTGCGGCTGGAACATGTGCCACTGTCTCCAGGTTATGGGTAGGGGTCAGTAATGAACAATGAGGTGGGGAGACACTGTTCAGAAGAGCCCAGAGAGCACCTGGCACTGCCAGACAGTGTCCTCCTGCCACTGAGGATGGGGCTAAGACAGAGCAGAGGTGGGCTGACGGTGTCTCCGAGGGCTGTCCATCCCCTACCCCACCCCCAAATGCTGTGATGTGTGTCACCTGGATGTCATCCACCAGTACAGGGAAAAGACTAAAGATGGGAGAATCATGGCCATCCAGCTCAGGCCTCAAGTACAGCAGGACAGCTGTCAGTCACAGATGGCCTGGGAAAGCCAGAAGAGGCTTTGAGGGACACAAAGGTGGGGCCTATGCTATACCACTATGGTGTAGCCCAGAAGCCACTAGTGGGCGGGTGCCATGTCTATCCATCTTTGAGGGTACCACGGTGCCAACTAAAAGCCAGTGTAGGTCTGGAGATGTGGCTCTGTTGGTAGAGTGCTTGCCTAGGATGCTGGAGGTTCTGGGTTCGAGCCACAGCACCACAAAAGGCTGCTTATAACCTCAACACTTAGGAGATGGAGGTGGGAGAACCCAGGATTCAGGGTCCCTCTTAGCTATACAGTGTGTTCAAGGTTAGCCTGGGCTAAAAGGAAATAAACAAGCAACCCCACAAAAGTCAAAGCAGTGTGTCTGTGAAGCAGCAGCAGGCATGGAGGAAGCTGTTCTCCTCCCTCTTGGAGTCTCAGGATCCAGTGTTGCCCCACCATGGGCGGGGGGGCAGTGGTGGGGTGAAGGGCACCCTAGTACACCTGGCTCTTCACTGGCTACAGACTGTTGAGGGAAGAGGAGCTGCTCACGTTTTAGAGCTACCTCACTTGCTGATGCCTTTGTCTGATCCTTTGGGGAAACCACTATGGGTGTTTGCTGTGGGGATCAAAGTAACATGAAAAGAAGGTGGGCAGGCCGTAACCCTGAAGCTTAATTTTAGAGAGAGAGAGAGAGAGAGAGAGAGAGAGAGAGAGAGAGAGAGAGAGAGATTTGTTGTATACATGTGGAGGGAGGCATGTGTGAATGAAGTGCCTCAGGAGGCCAGAGGCGTCAGATCCCCTAGAGATGGCGCTACAGGCTGCTGTGCCTCCCAACCTGGTGCTGGAATTGAACTCATGTTCTGTGCGAGAGCAGGATACAGTCTTAACTGCTGGGCCACATCTGAAGACAAAGACACTCCTTGGTGCACCTTAGTCCTCCCTATACTCTGAGGTAGACTTGGGTATGTGGGAGCAGATGGCCACCCAGAGCCACCTGCTAAGGGATGCTACCTTATAATCAGGAAGACCCCACGGAGTGTCAGCTTTATTGACACACAGATGGTTCCTCTCTGAGGTAAAAAACAAAAACAAAAACAACCATGGAAGTCATACAAGCACAGGGCTGCTATGACTCATAGCATGTCTGACCAGTGTTACAGATGCTGGCATGTCCGAGACCCTGAGAGCTCGCATCTGACTGAGGCTCAAACAGCCATATTCAGAACTCTGAGATACACTTCCCTTATGCTCTGGGACCTTGAGGCACATTTCCCCAGGCAGATAAAAGCTCTAGGGAGTTATGCGATGTGAAGAGCAAAGGCCTGTGTAAAAGAGGCCTCCCCCTAGGATGAGGATGGCATTGACCTGCGCGCCAAAGGGTGGCAAGAACAAAGGACTTGGCATAATTGTCATTTTCCTAAAGATGGCTAAAAACAGCAGCCTCCAGGATGATCTATGAGGCTAGCTGGGGAAACTAGACACAGGGAGCCTGCGGCTCCTGCCAGGGGGCAGGCAGTACCTCCTACTGAGGGTTAGAGGACACTAAGGCATCATGAATTTGCTGCAAAGGTGGGGTCTCAGGACCACCCTCAGGTGGGTTTCACTTCACACTGCTCCTGGGAAGAGCTGAAAGTAAGGAAGGCTCAGGGCCTCAAGCGGCGTGCTCTGCTGCAGGTTTTGGGAGACCCCTTTAAGGTAGACACTTGTTTGGCCAGCAGGAGGGGAACATGGACCATGGGACAATGATGCGGTAAGGAGGGATGGAGAGAGACTTCTGAGATGTGTCCTGGGCCGTGTGCAGCAAACACAAACCTTCTGATTTGAAGAGAGTACCCTAAGTCCCTGGGTCAGGGTTCACGGTATGGCCAAGGGTCATAAGGTGTCTGGCTTTATCCTGGAAGAGGAGTAGAGATTGACTATATAGCTATGAGAAACCTTGGGGGAACTTGAGGTAGGCGATATGGTGTGCTGTAGCCATGAGGACCTGGGCTGTGAGGGATGTGGAGCAGAGGCTATAATGAGGGTCAAAGAGGAGATGGCTAGTGGCCAGGGAATGGAACAGCCAGCCTGGCAAGAAGGCATATAAAAGTCCTAGCTATGCCTCCTGCTTGCTATCTTCCCCCACCCCACTTCTCTTCAGCCCCCCTTCCCTCCCTCTCAGGCTCCACAGAAGCAGATTGTCCCCAGGCAGCCCTCAAGGCGCAGGAGCCTGGACTCACCCCATGGTGGGGGTCTTGCTCCACACAAACACAGCACTCTGAGGAGGGAGGGGACTCACTGGGAAGGAGATTCCCAAGAGGTCTGGGGTCTCCAAGGGCACAGTAGACATTTGCTAACTCTGGACCAGGCCATGTATGATGTAGGCCCTTCTCTGCCCACCCCAGTGGCTTCCTGGGAGACTGACAAGATAAAGGAGCAACCCGAGAACATCCCTCAGGGAAGCTCAAGCTTCCAGTTGCACGGTGCTCCGATTTGGTCTCCATGTTCCCCTCAAGCCGAATGACAGCAGATTCTGTCAGATTTTTAACAGGGGCCACTGATTCATGCTGATCAGTCCCAGGAGACTTGGAAGATGGTAGGAATGCAGGCGAGAATGCTGGTGGCCAGGACAGGAATCCAGGGACCTTGGCCACAACCCAGGCCTCTGTTCCCTATGAGACAAGAAGCTATCCCCTCTGTTTTCCCAGGAAGGGGATACAGTGAGCTCATGCCAGGGTACGGATTCCTCAAGGCAAGGAGAATTCTTCTCAATCTCTTCCCACAGGCCCTGAATAGGCCCTCCATCCGTCACTGGGCAAGGTCTGGGCTGCAGCTGGGGGGCAGCTGCCATGCTGGCTCCCTCACTGATGGCCCTGCCAAGCCTTGTTCCTGCTTGGCCTCCCTGCACCAGGCTCGACTGTACTGGGAAGGAGTCCCCAAGGTCAAGAAGTACCCAAGGGGCCTACACCAACCCCAGGCAAATGACAGACTGGAATTTCCATGCAAGAAGCCAAACTGAGCTGTTCTTCCTGCTACGGTAAAATCCAAAGTCTGGAAGCCATCAGTTAGGTAGGGTTAGAGGGGACAGACCCATCTTGTAGGAGCACCAAGAGAGACAAGGTGATTAGCTGGTGGGGATAGAAATGGGGTCTGGTTCTGTCTTGAAACCCCAGGCTGTGATTGAGGGAGCCTGGGATACCGCTGACAGAGAAGTACGACTGAGGATTTTGACACAGTACATAACCAGCTCAGTGTCTTCCGCCCTGCTGGTCTTACCAGAGACTCAGTTTACCAACCTGTTTCTGCCCAGAGAGAGGGTTATCATGGGCCCAGGGTGTCAATGTGGGCTGCTCTGGGTAGGGGGCCGGGCGCGGGGGCCGGGGAGCAGCGCAGTTCTCTGTAGCCTTCCAACTTCAACTAGGTTCATTCCGGAAAACCCATTCTGCAGGTTAGACTTCTAGACAAGAATTTTCTGGAATTAGGGTGGGTATAAAGCTCAGTCTGTAGAGGTCAGACCTAAGATGTGTAAAACCCTGGGCTCAACCCTCAGCATCGTGTGAACTGGGGGTGGTGGCAACTCGGGAGGTGGAGGCAGGAGGAAGAGAAGTGTAACACCATCCTAGACAACAAGGAGAACTGGAGACCAGCCTGGGCTTCATGTGATGCTGTATTGCTGTTCTTCTGTTTTGTTTTATTTTTTAAAGAATTTCTGTATTCAAAAATCCTAATTTGGAGGTGGGGAGGAGGCCTAATATCCTACTATCCGCCGATAGCAGCACCTACAGCTTACGTGAGCCCTCATGATCTTCCCACAGAAAGACGATCTAACTTTGTAGAAAACGTTTGTTTTCAGAGCTACCTTTTGTTCTTTGTGTTTGTGATTTTGTTGGTTTTGCGCACCAGCTCTGATGCTCCGCTCCCTCAGGAAATGCTCAGAGACTTCGAATGGCTGCCTGGCCGCCAGGCCTCTGAGGCAGCAAGCATCCTCCTCCTGGGGCCTCTGGAGAGGAGCCAGCCTTGGGAGTGACCCACCCTGCCTCATGCCTCATGCCTCATAGGGTCTTACTGATAAGAGTGTCTGCAGAATCTCAAGGAGTGCACGGAGCAGCTTAAGTGAGTGCGAGGGGCCCTGGCCCCAGTGTGGGGCATTCTTGGCTCATCCACCGTGGCTCTGGCCTCTCCTCTTCACATCTGCAGATTCCTCAGAATATTTGTGCCTTCCGGAGTCATTCTGTCTCTCTTCAGGAAGAAGTAAAGATAAGAGGCCAGGCAAAAGGCAGTGACAGGATCTGTGCTCCACATGGTTCTTTTCCCAGGGACCACCTCCTGGGAACACAGGCCGACCCTCCAGCCTGAGCCCAGGAGGAGCTGGAACAGCTTTGATTCATCAACTTAGGTTCTAAGCCGGTAGCTCGAGATCGTGGGTGCTGCTTTCTGTCCCACCCCACCCCCCCCCCAACAAAAAACAACTTTAAATGATACTCCTTGGGTTCCCTCCTAATGTGCTGGGTGTTTATGATATTTTTTTAAGGGCCTCATCAAAGAGAATGCAGTAATGCCGCCCGCCCCTTACTTCACAGCAGTAATACCGCCCATGATGAATTATTCACATCTGCGGTGAAACGGGGACTCCACAAACCGGGACAGCTGAAGCGGTCCCTTTCCGAGGGACTATTTTTATCTTCTTTTGCAATCTTTCATCTCGGGAGACACGCGGTTCGGGGAGCCCGTTGTGCAGAGCCCAAGTTGGCGGGATGTCAAGTCTGGAGTGCTAGGGTTCTCCCAGCTTCTGCTTAGAGTACAAATTCGTGGAAACAGGAGCGAGCGCTGTGAGTGGTGCCGTTGAAGTCTAAGGAGGGGCTGTGGAGGGGCCCCCCGCGGACTCCCCGTGTCTCACCTGGGGGATTCTGGGAAACCTGATCTCCACTGTAAGCCCTAGCCATGGTGGAGACATTTCCCATTTCTTTCTACTGGGATTCAGTTTTCTAAGGATTCGTATATGGGGTTCTGTGGGGGAAATGTGTGGGTTCTGTGCTTGTCCTGGTACCCATCCCAAGAAAGCAAAAACTTTCCTAGTCGCTAGGCTCAAGGTATAGGCCATGCCAGCCTCCAATTGTCAATACTGCCCCCATATCTTTAAAAAGCAGCTCGTGAGGTCTGCCTGGTGAGATGGCTCAGTAGGTAGTTTCTGGCTTCTAAACTTCATGACTTGAGTTCCAGACCTAGGACCTACATGGTAGAGGGAACAAACGGACTCCTGAAAGGTGGCCTCTGACCTCCACATCTGTGCCATGGCAGTACCCCATCCTCACACACAAATTAAATAAATAAGTGTAGTAAAAATGTTTAAAGCCTGTGAAATGTTTAAAACCAGCATGATGGCCATGAGTCACACCGGGCTATGATGCGCTTGAAATGTAGTTGGTTTCAAAATGAAATGCGCCGTGTCAGCCACACATCGGAGTTCAGAGATGCAAGTGGTGAGGGATGTAAGCTGCCTCGTTCACATTTCATATTCATCCTGATTGTGTACTGAGATGGTGATGGTTTGCCTTCGATGAATGAAATATGTTGTTAAAATGATTTCATCTGCTCATTTTACTTTTTAAAAACATTTCAAGTGCCTTCTGGGACTTGCCTTTTAATTCCTCGGGACTGCATTTTTCTGGAAGGGAAATGCTAGCCAGAGGCCATCTCTTGGTGGTGAGATTACAAAGAGCCCCACCCCCTTTTGTTTATAATTTCCTAAACTTTGCAGCGATCCCAACACTAGCCTTGCTTGATACACAGAAAGGCACAGGAAAGTATTACAACTGAGCCTCAGAGCTTGCTGGCCACACAGACAGGCTAATCAGCCACCCTGAGGAGACTGTCAAGCAAGAGCAGGAAAATGAAAGAGGGGGGCTTTGAGGGAACCTGGGGTGACAGCTGGGTCTCAAGGCTCAAGAGCACAGAGGAATGGCAGACAGGGCCCCAATGAGGACCATGAGGAAGTCTTTCTAGCATGGTTTGGGTCCGGCACAGGAACCTTTCCAGTACACAGCAGGAAGCTCTTCACTTCCAGCCAGGACGCAGAACAACCTGTGCAGCAAGCCCTTCATGTCTCTCTGAGGAAAGACGATTGTTCTAAAGTGAGCTTGAGTTTGAGGGGCCCACCTCCCAGGCTACAAGATACTCAGGTAGCCAGAACACCTTTAGAGCCAACATGCCAGGCGTCAATTAGCATGTCCCTCGGTTCTAACCCTAAGAGAAGGGACCATCATGTCACAGATGAACAAGTGTGGTGCGGGGGTCCGTTACTTTGCTCTGGCCACAGTGGTCCTCAGTGGTGTGAACTTACCTGTTCCAGCCACCAGAGGCGCTGTGGGAGGCAACCTCAGCCATGGAACCCAGCGGGAGACGAGAAAAACAAGATTCATGTTTCATAAGAGGGAAAAAAAAAAAAAACCCAGTGACGTTGGTTTTATGTTTTATTTAACCTGATCTACCCAAACTGTAGAATTCTGACATCAAATCAGCATAAAATGTATGTACAAGAACCCAGGTTCTTTCATAACAGGCTCTGCTTCTTTTGAAATCCAGCCTGCTCTATGTTTATTTAAATCTCGACAGATTAAGTACACTGTGTGTTCAACAGTCACACACAACTCACGACTACACAATCAGACAGTGATGCCCTAGAATCTACAAATGTAAAGAACTAGGCTCTAGTGACAGCAGGGTCTACCTGGCCATGGCCTTGGGTGCTGGAGGCAGGAGTCTGAGGCTATCTTCTCTGGGTTCTCTGAGGAGGCATTCCAGTACTAACTAGCCCTACCTTCCTCCACACATGACAGGAAGAAAGGATCAGGCCTGTCCCCTGACAGTGGGCTGAGAGTGAATTGAATAAGGCTCGATGGTCCCTGGGGTGGCTCCTTCAGCCTAGACTCTCCTGGGATTTTAGTGTCTTCATTGGGCTGGCATTATGTGTCACAAATCCTGGGTCATGAGGCCACATCCTGTGCCTCTCTGAATCCAGATGAACCACTTTTGCTTCTGTGTGTTTCTGTTCTCCAACCCAGAGACAGTAAGTATAAACCCCCTACTTAGTGAAGACGCTGGTTGTTGGAAGAAGCACACAGTAGGGACAGGACAGGAAGCAGCACCTCTCATTTTTCTTGCTCTCACCCCAGTGTTCCCCCCCCCTCGAAGTTTCCCCTCTACTCCAGGAACAGAGTCCATTCTGGCCCGACTCCCTCTCAGGAGACAGATAAGGCCTACTGCGCATGACTGGGTCACGGCAGAGGGAGGCCTCCTGCTGCTCGATAGCTGCAGGGCCCCTCAGCCGGCCTCTTCTTGCAAGGCCAAAGTTGGCTAGGTCCTCTGCACAAGAGCACAGTGCCGTGTGAACAGGATGCATGTGGGGCCTCCATACCTTTCGGGTGGTTGATGGCATGGTGACACATAGCTGACCCTCCTATGTTTGTTAATAACTTCTGTTCCCTATGGGAAGCTGGCTGGCCTCCAGCTGAGTACACAGCAGTGTTCACAGCCTATATGAGCTAACGCCTCTCCCAAGACACCTTGGGTTCTCTTCTGGGGAGGATTCCACATCAGCAACATTACATGGCAAGGCAGCGCCTTCAATTAGGGAATAGCTAGATGTTCCTAAGTATGATGGGGAAGTAATTCTCTGGCCAACAGAGTTTAATCAAAATGTTTTATGCAAGACGTATGCCTGACCCTGACAAATCGCCCCTCTCTTCCTGGAAATTAAACAAATATATTGTCAACACGGCTTTCAATAGCACATAAACAGATGTGTGCTGCTGCAATTGCAAGCTATGGGGTTCCACTGGGACCCCCAGATGAGTGAGGGGCATACTGTGATTCTTGCAAGGTCCTCTGGGGTTTGAGCAGTGCCTGCTGCCTGCGTGGGGGCTGGTAGGGGGGACAGCTCAGGAAACGATGCCTTTCAGTGGCGTCTCTCAGTCTTTAGTGTCAGCAGTGCCTGTCCCTCTCCTGGTGATCCTGGGTTCTGAGTTAGTCTCAAATGGGGCTACTTAGCCAACTCCTGTCCCTGCCCTTCAAACATCTGCCATAGCACCTGTCTCTCCTGGCACCCAGCTCCCCCCAGCCCCATCTTAACATCCTGACATGCAGTACAATGCCTGGCACACAGTCACCCTTGAACAACTGTATGTGGGAGGAGGGTAGGGAAGTGAGGGGCCAGAACAGCCTTGGAATTTGGGGAGCTAAGGGGGCAATTCCGCCAGGTCAGAGCTCTGTTAAGGCTCAGTTTGGTCACTGGACAAGTGATCTGATCGAAGGTGGTCCTGCCTGCATCAAGAAGTAAACAAGGTGCAGTGTGGAACTGTGGGTAGTGACGGTGCCACCGTCAGGTACCTTAGTGTTTGGGGCAGTAAATGGGGACAAGAGAAAAGTCAACTGTCACAGCCCCAAAGGGGGCACTCCTGAGCCAGCTCTTGAAAGCAGGATGGAAGCCTGGTAGGTAACTGAACTGGAAGCAGGTTCTGGGGCAACCCAGACTTGCCCAGGGCCTGCCAACCTAATGAAGGGCATCGCCTGTCAGTCCTCGTCAGGTATCCCGAGAGTGTGTGGACATCTGTGTCCTGGGCTTGTCGATGGCTACAGAAAGCTCATTTGGAAAAGTGGAAAAAGTCAAGTTCCTGAGGGCTGGTTCAGGAGGAACAGAGCCTGGCCTGTGTTTGGAATAAGCCACTTCTGGGACTCTGATGTTAGGAGGAAAGGGTCACCGGTGTGGACCATCCATCTTGGAAATGATTGCACATGTGGGCTTTAGTGATCGGGGGAGGCAAAGGCCCAGTATGGCCCTTTCCCTGGCCTCACTGGGGTTAAAGGCAGGTCATCATGGTCAGGGGTCTCCACCGCACAGCACAGTGGGGTGGAGTATGCTCAACCCAGCACCTCCCCATGGTCCTGCTCCTCAGACAGAGCCCACCTCCTGCTGCAGAGACACTATCCATTTCTTCCCTTTAATGGCCCTGTTATCTTACCAGGCTTGACTTTGGGGTGGAGGGCGGCAGTCAACCATGAAGATGTTGTAGTGATGGATTCCGAGGTCAGACAGGCTGGTGCCCTCCTTATGTTATTGATGGAGGAGAAAGAAGAGCTTAAGGTCAAAGTGGCCCCCTCATCACTCTAACTTGGATTATGCCGACAGATCCCCACCTTAGCTTGAGTTCTGTAGCCGCCATTTGCCCTCAGCCTCCACCCCTTGGTTCTACCTCTCTCAGCTCCTCTCTCCACAGCTGTATGCAACATCTGAACAACACCTTTAGTGGAGGTTGGGGCATGGGGATGGGGGTTGGGGATGGGGGTTGGTTGAGTGCCTATCACCAAAGGATGGCTGAGGACATAGAGCCTGCAAGGTGACAATTTTATCACTGCTTGGCAGGTAGAAGGTGCCGTCCTGTGTGTGTTTAGGGTAAGTAGGATTGAGCTTTAATGTCTCATCGACATTCAGGACCGAAGCATGGGCTCTTGTCCCTACCAGGCCCCAAGATGACCCTGTCAACCATATATGGTCTCAGGCCTCCTTGAACCACTCGGGTCCATGTTGGAGATTTGGCGCCTCTGAGAGAATGTTGTTTGTAGAAAGTTTAAAAGCAGGAGACCTCTGCTGTAGGAGGAAGACTGAGGCTGGAGAGGACCTGCGAGAGCTGATGACTTCCTTGGTTATCAGCTTCTGGACTGGACACTGACAGCCATGTTGATAAGCCAGGACACCCTGCCTGAAACAACCTCTCTCGCATTCCCAGTTCAGGGGACAGGGGTTGGGGAGAGAGGGGTAGAGAAGAAGTGGGAGGGAAGGTCCCAGGTCCAGATGTTGCTCATCTCATGGGGTCACCCATTAGCCACAGCACAGATGCAGTATCCTTGGGCTGCCCATAGCAGGAAGCGACCCCTTGTTCCTTGCCAACAGATCAAATGTTCTTGTACTGGTGGACATGGGGATTAGGCGTCTCTTGTTCTCAAACCCTGCCACCGGCTGTCATCTTGCAGATGTGCCCTCTGGCAGTGCCAGGCAGCTGTGCTCCCACAGAGGGGGCTCCTTGGCACAGAGGACCTCTGAGCAGCTGCAGCCGGATCTTCCCATGACCCTTCTGGCCTGCCCGACCACCCAGCCTGCCAGGCCCACTTCTGGGAAGTGGTTCACCTGTCCCAAGCCTGGCTGGGGAGGGGTGAGCTCAGCAGCTGGACTGGAGTAGGGACATGGGAGGGATCCCCAGAGGCTTGTGGCCCCTTAATGGAGGCTCAAGGGGGAAGAGAGCTGAGAGTCTCCAGAAGGTGGGGGCCTGGGACAGACCAAGAGCTTAGGGGTTTGGGGGATGAGCATGGCAGAGATGATAAACATGGGAGAAGAGTAGCATTAAGTGTCGAGAGGATCAGAGGTGAGCCCAGGTCCCTGGAAGGGGAGCAGGAGAAAATTTAGGTTCCCTAGAGACCCTGCTGAAGCCACCTACCTACCCTCTAGCATATACATGTATATTCACGGGACACACACCCCCTTCCTGACTTCATAAACATACAGGCATGGCCTAGTGTCCAAAGCCACCAGAGGCCAGAGCTGTTCAGTCAGGTATGGACAGACCTCCTGGCAAAGTGTGTTTAGCTCCTTACGGTTGACTTCATAAGTATCCATGGAGTCTCTAGGGTCACAGTACCCTGAGCCCCGGTGCCCACTTGCCCTGGGGTGCAAGAGACCTCGGGTCCTATCCCCTCTGAGAAGCTGTCACCAGGAGGGGAGCTGTCCTAGCTACAGTGTCCAATGGCCCCTGTGAAGCCCAACTCTTCCCTACTTCTTGCTGAAGGCATCCATTCATAGGCAGACTGAGCAAATGGATCTCTCTGCAGGGCCTAGATAGATTACAGCACCTCCCCCTCCTCCATAGGTAAGGATGTGGTGGCCCAATGAGGGCAAGGACTTACCACAGAGCCGACTGTGCTGGGCTCAGGAGGGGCTGAGGGGTGGAGGGGGTGGGGGAGGGGCCTGTGACCTGCTCATGACTCCTTTCTCTCCCAGCTCACTCTTCATTCCTCACAGGTGACCCCTCTGCCCTGTTCCTGGGATTTCAGTCGACCTCAGAAACCAGCTATAGCTCATGTCAGTGCCTGGAGGGCCAGGTGGAGGCCACCAGGCCTGCCTTGGAACTTGCATAAGGAGGCCCAGGCGGGTGCAGAGGCTCTGAGAGACAATGGTACCTCTCCTAAGGGGTAACAGATGTATAGGTCATCTGACCTTCTTACGGTTTCATCTCGCACCCATTCCTGGTGACAATTGGTCACAGCCAGCCTTGGGCTGGGTGCTGTACAAAGCTTACATGGTGGTGAGCCCAGATCCTTTTCTTCTTCCTTCCTTCCTCCCTCCCTCCCTTCCTTCCTTCCTTCCTTCCTTCCTTCCTTCCTTCCTTCCTTCCTTCCTTCCTTCCTTCCTTCCTTCCTTCCTTCCTCCCTCCCTTCCTTCCTTCCTTCCTTCCTTCCTCCCTCCCTCCCTCCCTCCCTCCCTCCCTCCCTCCCTCCCTCCCTCCCTCCCTCTCTCTTTCTCTTCCTTCCTTTCCTTCTTTAGATAAGGTCCCATGTACCTCTGGCTGGCCTTAAACTCACTAAGTAACTGAGGGTGACCTTGAACTCTCTTCTGAGATGGACATCTGACTGAGGGGGCGGCTTGCAACCTTAAGAAATCCAGCTTTTGTCTTTAGCCAGATTTCTTCAGCCAGATTGGCTCCACAGTGAGCCCACAGGACCACGGTAGCCTGATCTTGTCTTTGGAGGCCTTAGGATCCCCTGAGTCTTCTCATTTACCCAGACCCAATCTCCCCACACAGGGAAAAAGGCAAATAGTCCCAGGCAAGCATCACACATCACCCTCTATTAAAGAAAGCCACCTTCCTCGGGATGCTGGTGGCACTACCTCCCCAGGGCCCACTTCCATGAAAGTCACTGTCCCCAATACTTCCCTGTCATATGTTTGCAGAGGGACCCTCTGGGCTGCTGGGACTGTGGGGAAATTTTCCCTTAATTATTTTTTATAGCCTGACTTTCATGCGAGAGGGTTCCTTACAATCCCTGCCTCGCCAGAGAATCGTGAGCTCTCAAGAAGAACCGTAAATAAAACTTCACTTAATATTCAAAGTCCAAGTGGGGGTGGCCCCCTCCATGCAGCCCCTTGGCGCAGCCTGGCTCTCTGCTGGAAGGCAATTACTCTGGGCTCCTGCGATCAGAGTAGCTTCCCACCTCTGCGTTTTGTTTTTCTAACTTTCTCATTTAAAGCCAGGACGGGCAACACTGTATCCTATTTGTATTGTGTCGGGAGAGATTACTCTGGGTGCTGGCTGTGCGTGAGGGCCTTGGGGACAGCAATATTTTACTCAGGAATCCGCCTTTGAAACATTGAAGTGCGACAGACGTCAGTGCAGACAGGGCCATGATTTGATCCCTAGATCCGGGAGCTTTGGGGACAAATGCCTGGCAGCAGAACTAATTCTTCCCGAGGACTAGGAAAGCCATAACTTTTACCTTTATGATTGGAGAACCCTGAGACCAGCTCTCCAAGGGTCTGAGCTACTGCTGGGGAAAAAGCAAGGAGTAAGAGCTGCCATTCGGGATGAAGGTGTTCTCCATTCTTCCTTGCCACAGGGTGCTATGTGACCTTCCAAGCTCCTGACTGTCTCTGGACTAGAGTCACCCTTAAGAGAATGGCTAGTCAGGAAAGATCAGTAATGTCACCATTTTTTGAGTCCTTTTGCTGAGTACCTACTATGTGCACCTTGTCTGCCCACCCTTGAAGCCCTACTGTGTGCCACACATGTTTCAGGCATGTGTGTGTGTGTGTGTGTGGTGGGGGAGGGATTGGACTCCTGAGTATCTTTGTAGGAGAGACAGGATAAACACAAGAGTGAATGAGGCCACAATGGAGGAACATGGGGCTTTTGACGTAAATATATACTCTGTAGTGACCATAAAGGAAACGGGGGGAAGTGGGGAGAGAAGAGTGCTCTGAGGATATCATCAGAAGCCTATCTGAAGTCCAAGCAGAGCATGAAAGACAGGAAGGTGCCTGACACAGGCAGCTATAGGAGAAGCATGCTGGTAGTGGGTTAGCAGCTCCTGCAAAGGCCCTGACACAGAGACAGTGAGTAACGCCAGTATGCTCACCCCATGCTAGCCACAGCAGCACTCCTGGACTGCTAAGGTAATACTGGTTCCCGAGCAGTGCTGCTTCCCGATGGGGCTGCCTGGAGATGCTACAAGTCTTCATCTCTTTATCACTGTCTCACTAAGCCACTGGCCATCTTGATGGTCACCAAGACCCTGCCTTTGACTGGGGGTTGTTATTTACTCTCTGCCTTCCACAGTGAGGCCTTCTCATGGTGGCCCAGAACCCCTGTTCCAGTTTGTCTGGACTTCTCAGCCTCCCTTGCTTCCTCCCTGGCATTCAGTCTGTCTGTCATGCAGCCTGGATCAGGCTCTGTCTGTCTGTCCTCTGAGCCCTCACCACTGGGGATGTTCTAGGGGCAGGAGACCCATTTGGAAGGCACAAGCAGGCCTCAGTTCACAGATGAACGGACAGGGGCTGATCAGATGCAACTTGGTCATGTCTGCTACAGAAGGATGCTGGAAAATCTTCACATGGAGTGCAGTGAAAACCCACCACAGCACCAGATGGGGAGAGTGAGGTACAGGCCTGAGGTACCCCCAGACCTGAGATACCCCCAGATGTTTGGGGATGCGAGGCTGCCATAGGCCTACTGGCTGCTGCCCTGGGCCCTGCATTCAGAGGTTTTCAGGCCAGACAGGATTAATAAGGCTGTACATTGAGCAAGCCATCCGTCACTCCCAGCTCTGCAGTGGCCAGCCGGCCGGCCATGCCACTCCCTGTCTCACACCAGACTAAGTGGGGAGCAGGCAGGCTGGGAGGGGGTTGGGGGAGTGGGTTAGGTGGGTGGATAGGAGATCCAGGGAGTGGGAGGCAGCCTTAGCCACCATGGTGATGGAGAGCTGCCTGCCACTTGCACGAAGTGAATGAAGCCAGAGACCTTGGGCAGCAATCTTTGCTTGGGGGCAGCCACCCAGGGAGAAGCCACTTACCCTATGGGGACAAGAGGGGATTGGGGTGGGGAGCTTTTGAAAAATCAAAACTGTAATTAGTAATATCGATGCATTGTTCTTTTATTAAAAATGCTATCTTTGTTCCTGATCATAAAAAGATGCTGTTGACAGAGTAAGCTGGAGTCAGCGGAAAGAAGAAAATTAAAACCCCTTCAGTGTCCCCCCCTCCCCCTTCAGGACTCTAGGGGCGTTTGGCAGTCCCTCCCGGGGGTATGGAGAACACATATGCTGGGGCTGCTTCTATATTGTGGAGGTGGCTGACTGTATTTTAAAGATTTGTTTGTCAGTAAAGGAAGCATCCCAGGGGTGGGGTGCCTGAGGACGCATGCATTTCATTAATTTGACCAGTAAATCCAATTTTAAAATTCCCTTTGCGGGGGCAGTGGGGGGGGAGGAGAATATCTTCCCTCGCTTAAAATGGTGATTGACATACCCCCAAACCCTGTGCTCTGCAGCAGCCCAAGGGGTGTGGTGGGGGCTAGCTCCTCAGTCCAGCACACACCATCCTGGGGTGCTGGCTGAGGGGCTCTGGGGCTAGGAGTCCCAGAGTAGGTAGAAGGACAAGCTCTTCTAACTATTTGTCCACAGCTTCAAAAAGCAGTAAAGACTGCTCTGGAAAGGCATTCTGGGTACAACAGTGGGAGTCATAAAATGAAGATGTGCCACCAGGGGCCAGGGGGCAGCAGCTGGGAAGCCAGTCCTCACAAAGAACAAGACTTCTTGCTAACCACTGCCTATCTGAACTCTAGGCTCAGGGCTGTTTCTTCCAGGAAGGCTTCTGTGATTTCTCGGACTGGCTTAACTCCCCATTTTAGACAGAGCTCACATAGTGGGATACCAGAATCAAGTGACTTCTCTCTCTCTCTCTCTCTCTCTCTCTCTCTCTCTCTCTCTCTCTCTCTCTCTCTCTCTCTCTCTCCACTAGACCCTAAACCCCCTAGGAGCAGAGCCATTTTGTTTAGTGCACACATATCTGGGTAACAGAGGTACTGGGTGGCTGGGTTTGCAGAAGTGCTGTGCTGAGTAGCAGGAGTACTGAGGTGCTGGGTGGCTGGGTTTGCAGAAGTGCTGTGCTGAGTAGCAGGAGTACTGAGGTGCTGGGTGGCTGGGTTGCAGGAAGGCTTTGTCATTCTGCAACCTGTTATTCTCCTCTGCAGCTGGAGAAACTGAGGCACCAGCCCCTAAGCGCTTACCTGGCTTCCTATGCCCGCCCCCGGCCACCCCCACCCCTACCCCCACCCCTTTTGCCCCTCAGCTACTTAGTTTTAACATTCTTAGCCCTGGGAGGAAGAATAAGAAGACACAGACTTCTCGCTTCTTTTTTTCCTGGTGACCTTTCCATGTAATTAAAAAGCAGCTATTCCCGGAGACGAGGCAGCCGGAAGCAGAGCCGTGGCTCTCTGTGTACGTGTGCGGAAATTGATTGTCTAGAGAACAGAACAGCGCTTAGGCTCTGGCGTCAAAAACCACCCCCAGATCACCCTGGGGTCTAGAGACGCCAGTCTTCCTGCAGTCCAACTGTACATAGTGTTTTCCTGTGGGGAGGGTCGCAAGCTGAACTTCCAAGTCCCCTGAGCCTCTAAGCTACCATTTGAAGTACCTTTTCCTGTGCCTAGAATAGGGCCATGAGCCTTGGTGGCCAGGTTTTGAGAGGAGATTTGTAGCTTTCCTGCCCAGAAGAGCTGAGTTCAACCTAGGACCCCAACACTGCTTGCCCAAGAAATGTGGGTGCACAGCCACTTTGCTGTAGAAGCTTCTGGGAGATCCATGACTGGCTCTTTCCTAGACTGTGCCATGAACCAGATTGCCTAGATCCAGTGTGACTGTCATGAGCCTACTTGGCTGGGAGAGTGGCTCTAGGCTTAGCACCCCCAAAAGCACTGGGCCCCAGGCTGGAGGGTGGGGAAGCCCCAACTAGGCCTCCGCCCTTTGGCTCTCTGCAGCCTGCAGCTGCAGAGGATAATGCATGTTCTGGCTAAGGCCCAGCTCCCCTAAGCCACAGAGAATTGCAATTTAGCAAGTTTATCAAATCTGCCTGAGCTGAGAGGTGCATCTGTGCATGGAGGCATCCTGGTGAATCGAGGCTCCTCTGGACAGCAAGGCTGCCCGCCCCCCCCCCACGCCCTGTGCTTCCCACAGGCCTTGGATTAGCCCAGGCAGCTGGGCAGGAGTGGGGGCCAGGACAGCAGGGGACGTTGGGCTGAGGACTGGGGACTGGGGCTTGGCTGTTCATGTGGGCCTGGCTAAGACAGAGCTGTGTTTCTCAGTAGATGGGGTCTTCTTGCCTATGTATGAAACCAGGGGAATGGTCTACCAGGCATCCCCTCCCTCCCAGTGCAAGAGAAGATGGGCCAGATGGCTTATTTCTATGTACCCCTTAGACCCTGAGTGTTTGGGAGTGTTTTGACAGCCTGGGCAGACCCTTGTGAACAGAGCATCTGGCTCTTGTAAGCAGGAAAACAGTGTACAGGCCCTTGATGCGGCCCTGAGGTTCCCTCTGGGAGTGTGGGCTGGTGGGTCTCCCTCCACTAGCTAATCCAGGATGCAGGAAGGGCTCAGGTCTCCTCTGGCTGTGGGAAGCTTCTCCCTTCAGTTCAGAGTCCAAGTGAGTGAGGTACTGCCAGGCACTTCTGGTTCAGGCTGCTGAGAGGGGCGCTCCAGACCTCACAGAACTCATGAAATCACTTAGCCCTCCAGTGCACATCCAGGCTGTGGAGGCACCCACAGAACGCCAAGAATTAGACTCAGTTCCTCCCTCTGTCACTAGGGAGCTTGCCAATCGCCTGGGAGCCCAGCCCTCTGAGGAAGCACGCTCCTACCAGGAAAACTGAGTTGGGAGCCCAGCATATTTAGAACTGGTAACTACAAGTCCCCCTAGCCTTTCTTCTCCAAACCAAGTCTCGGGGCTCTTTTGAGAGCATTGGTGTCCTCTTTGAGAGCTGTGTCCGAGCTGCCGGCTACAGCGGACCCCTGCCATGCTTGAGCCAGAGCACCGTGCTCCTCTTAACTGAACCCAAGGCCACCAATAGTTCGGTTTTTTTTTTTCTTTCCTGAAGAAGTGGTTGCAGTGTTGTGCTCTAGCCTTCATTAGTGATCTTACTGAAATAGGATGAGACACCTAGTTTTGGGGGACACAGGTTCAGGGGGACCGGTAGCGTTCAGAGTCCTGCATGCATAGATTGCTTCAAGGAAGAGTGGGTCTCCTTGACCCCTGCTAGCTCTCCATCTTCTCAGCACAATTCTTCCAGCTGGACAGCCAGGCAGACCCCCCCCCCCCTTTCCCTCCACACTTCCTGAGAGCCTCTCTGCTAAGCCAGGAAGGCGGAGGGAGCCCACAGCCCTCACATGGTCTTCATTACTGGCTAGGCTCACAGAGCAAGGGGCCCTGGGCCCCAAGTATTGCTGCTCCAGAGATGCTCAAAGCCTGGCGTGGCCGACCTTCTTCTCTGGGGCTCTGGGGCTCTGGGGCTCTGGGGCTGTGCATTCCTTTCCACTGAGCAAGTGCAGCTGGGGAAGGTCTACGATGGGAATGGAAAACGTGTTGGGATCTTCTAGCACACAGGTGGACGTCACCTCCCCTGACACAGGGAGGTGGTGGGGCTGTGGGGCCACCAGAGGATGTGCTTTGTGCCTGGCTAGCAAGAGCAAGCAGTCTTTAGGCGTTGTTTCCATTGTCCTGAACACATATCTTAGAAGCAGCAGGCCTGGGTTTGAATCCATATCTATGAGAATACAAACCAGGGCTTTTTGGGAAACCCTACATGGGAAGCAGGGGGTGGGTGGTTCCTGGTTGGGGGGTCCTTTCCTATCCACTTCTGTTGCCAGAGGCCATGAGAGTGTGCGCCAAGCAGGCTGCTGCCATTGGACCACCACAACAGACTGGCCCGCAGCCCCTGACTTTCCAGCAGCTAATAAGTCTTACAAATATCCAATCTTGTTAGAATGTGCACAGTGGCCTGAACAGCTTGGCCAGGAGCCTTGTGGGAAAGTGGAAAACGTTGAGGCTGAGCACAGGCGATCTGGGCCAGAAGCCACTTCCTGTCTCTCCCTAGGATCCTTCTTAAGGCTTCAGACCTACCTAGCCCTGTTCCCTGTGGTACTCTGAACAGAGACTATCTCCTCCCTTGAGAGAGCCAAATAGATTCCCAGCTCCCGGCATGGTGACTCCATTTTGTCCTACAGCTCTACGGTACTTGACTCTCCTGGTGTTCGACACAGACCTTTTCATACATTGTAGTTCCTTTCACCTAAATACCCTTCCAGTCCTTCCAGCACAGACTGGGAGATAGCCAACCATCCTGGTCCTAGAAGGATCCCGGAGATCATAGTGGAAGTGACATCACTGTGCAAGTGACATTACAGACTCTACCCGGGGGCCTCAGAGGAAGTGACATTTTGATCCTCCATCCCCAACCAACTTGTTCTCCAAGCTGGACTTGGGTGGTGAGAACCCCAGGTCTAGAGATGGTAAGGAGGTCTCCCAAAGAGGTAAAAGGGAGCCTTTGAGGGTGGGTTGGGGATGGCTCTGATACTAAGAGCGGTCAGATAAGTGATGGAGTGGTGGGATGGGAGACAGATGAAGGTGCTTGTGGCCAAGCCTGAGGAAGTTCACAACTGGGACCACGTGGGGGTGGGGAGGGAGAGAGGGAGGAGGAAATGGGAAAGGAAGGGGAGGAGGAAGGGAAGGGAGAGGGAGGGAGAAAGGGAAAAGAAGAGGGAGAGGAAGAAGAGCTTTCTGGAAGCTGTCTTCTGACCTCTACCTCTTCATGCCTACTTTGGCCCACAGAACCTCCCCCAAATAAAACATAAAAAGTGCATTAAAAACAAACAAAAAACACTACTTGGTGGTCAAGGCAGTGTGATATTTTGGGCTGAACCCTGTGGCACCAAAAGACATCTCACCGAGAGGAACCTGAGGTTCCAAGCACAGGGCCACCAAGTCTGGTCTGGGAAAGGGGGTGCTGTGGGGTTCTTTGAGACATGGTCCTGGCTAGACAGGGCATGTGCCTCTTGCCAGTGGCTATGCTGTCATCAGGTGGGGTTAGTCTTAGAAAGCTCTCTCTGTTGACTTTCCCTTGGGCAGTGGTATTCCTGAGACCAACAATGCTCCATTGCTCCAAACAGAGACAATATAGGATGTTGCCATCTGGTGTTGTGTGGACACTCCCGAAAACACACAAGTATTTCAGGTGGACCTGTCTCAACACAGGATGCCAAGGGGGCTCAAGAGAAGAGGCAGGCATGAATGTGAGGTTTCAGTTGTGTGCAAAAGCCTGCAGACCCAGGGAGATGTGGTGAGATCTGAGCTACATCTCACTTGGTGTTTGAGAGAGAGACCCAGGAGACCCTACCAGAGTCAATGTTGCATGGGTGAGACCCTGAGAGATTCAATGTTGGGTGAGATATCAAAAGGTTCAGTGTTGTGTGAGGCACCAAGAGATTCAACATTAAGTGAATGCAACCCTCGAAAACTCCATGTTGAGTGGGTGAGACCCCCCATGTTGATTGACACCCCAGGAGAGTCAATGTTGAGTGTGAGAGACCCTGAGAGACTCACTGTTGAATTAGATCTCAAAAGACTCAAGTTTGTGTGAAGGTAGATCCTGAGAGATTCAAGGAGGTGTGTGTGTGTGCAACTTCAAGAAACTAGATGGGATGTAAGACCCAACTAAGACCCTGGAACTCCAGTCTTGTGTGGATAAGACCTCAAGACATTGAGTCCTGTGTGAGCAAGGCCCTCCACATTCAGTCACACCAGGATAAGAATTCACAGGTAAGGAATTATGATTTAAAGCTTGATCTAGAACCTTCTATGGAGAAAGAAAATCTATCCATGATGAAGCCACATTCCCACTGTGGGCAGCCCCTCCTCTTTCTCTCCCTGGGCACTTAGGATGAGCCGACATTCAGAGAGATAGCAGAGAGCTGTCAGGGACAAGGCCTGTGCATGTGGGTGCATTGCACACCTGAAATTCCCATAGCCAGTCGGTGAAGTTGGCATGACAAGACTCAAAGGCAGGGAACAAATCCAGCTAGAGCTGTGAGTGCTGTGGGCCGAAGGGCAGCTCAATGAAAAGAACACAAAGTAGACGTGTCTGGCAGGGGGTCACCCACCTAGCACCTCTCCCCTTCTGTCACGATTGGCTTAACCACTTGAAACTCCCATCTCTGTCTCAAAGGCAGAAGGAGGGAGAACGTCACCCAGTCTGCGCTCAGACTTGTGGGTCTGGCTCAGGCTTTCCCATTGCCAGGTGTTCTCTGATCCCCTCTAGGTCCCTCCCAGAGCCTTGAGGGGACCAAACCCTTCATCCCCTGCTCCACTTGAGCCTCCTTTCTAGGCCTGTCAGAATCAGGGCTCATGTCAAGTGAAGGAAGAGCTGTGAGCATAAGGAGGGGCTGTCCTAGCGCTACTTGGAGTCCTGGGGCTCCCAACTTACTCCCTCCATGCTGGTGGTACCACTGAACCCACTGCAACCCCTCCAAAACTCTAAAACTTCTTAACCAGAAGTGGAGACATGCTGGGTTCTTCTTGCTAAATCCAGACAGCCTCCAGGTGGCAGCCATCTTCTCCTGGTCCTGGGGTCCTGACTGACTGTTATTCCTGTCTGACCATGGCCTCCATGTCTTGGGTGGGCTATCATCATCCTGAGACCTTGGGGGGAAAACATGACCCAAGCTGCTGTAAAGGCCGCCTTCCTGGACCTGACCCTTGAAAAGGAGAATGGATTAACCTCAAGGGAGAGCCGATTTTCTTTGTGTATGTAGCTCAGGGTTGGACAGAGGGCACCAGGCAGGAATATCCTGCGTCTTGGCTTTCCCCACATCTCCAGCAATTCAGGAGAGGCCTACAAAACAATGGGAGGAGAGCCGGGTAATCCAATCCGGCCCCCGGTTTCTGCAACATTCTAAACATGGTCTCAGAGGACTTAGGTGACCCCCTAGAGAATGGAGGGAGGCCAAGGTATGTCAGAGCTGGGTGTGTTGGAGTTACAGTGAGGAGGGTAAGGGACAGGTAGAGAATCCTGGAATCTGTCAACTGCAGACAAGTCTAAGCTCCTTGTCAGCTAGAAGGAATGAAGAGCTGACTCTCCCTCCTGTCCTTCTCCCAACCCTGGGGACAGGCTCCAGACAGGTGAAGACATTTTCCACTGGCCCTCCTGTGACCTTACAGCCGCTTTCCTGAATACCCCCCCTCCCAGCCCTCCCCAGAAACCCCATCCTGGCTCTACATGCAGCCTTGGGGACATCTGGAGAGACGGGGTTGACCTCCCTCTCTCGTTCATACATTATTGCCTTTGTCTTCTGTCTCATCCCTGCTAAGGCCATGTCCTCTGCCTCACAGGCCCCTCTTGCTCTGGTCCCCATGCCACAGTGACAATGAGCCAGGAATGCCACTTCCTCGGGATCCAACCCTGGGCTTCAAGCTGAGGCCTCTCCTCCCTACAGTTCTGCCTGCACGCCCCTCCATGGCCAGGCGGCCTCACCTTACTAGGCCCACATGGCCTGTTTTCTCTGGGTGTCCCTCATGTGGGAGCTGTCTCTCTCCACAAGACCCCACGGCCAGTCTAGGTCTAGGCAGGGCTCCACTGGGAGCCCCAGGGAGGGGGCGATCGGCAAAGGGCTGTGAGCACATGAAGGAATGAGAGCACGTGAATCCAGGAAGGAGGGGACTATGGCGCCTCAAAGGGTGTGGGCTGCTCTCCCCTCTCCTCTTGGAGACAACACTGCTCTGTGTGCAATCTGCTTTCCAGGCCCCTCTCCCCCTTCAGAGCATAAGGCCAATGGGGCCTCCCTCCCCAACGTGCACCAAGGCCAAAGCTCTGGGCGTCTACCTTGCCTGCTGTCAGCGTGGGCATGACTTATGTGGCTGCTTGGCCCCTGCTCCTCCGGTATGGGGGGATTAATCACCCTGTCTCTGGAGGGGGGGCGGTGATTTTGGGCCAGAGAAACAAGGAAGGGGCTGCCTGTGTGCGTGGTGAGGCACTGAGCAAACCTTGAAGCGGATGGAATGGCTGCAGGCAGGGGCCCTGGGCCCCCAGGAGGCCCCTCCGCCCCCTTGGCAGGGCAGACTGCATCAATATTCCACAGGCAGGGCTGGTGAGGCCCTGACTGACTCACACTGGCTGACTAATCTGAAAGTAAGCTGTTTCTACTGCAAGTGGGAAGCTCAGGGAATCTTAAAAACCAAGGGATGGAGCCCTGACTCGCGTTCTAGAATTTTCCTCTTGCTAGGAAGCTGCTCAGCCCCTGCTTGTGTCACATCTTTGGATTGTCCCTCTGTCATGTTTCCCCGGGGAAACCGTAGCCAAACTTGGACTGGGGGGGGGCTGCTGGACCCCATTAAATCAAATTCACAGAGCAATGGGGACAACAAGCCCAAGCAAGACAGTCCCCAAAGGATGTTCCCACAAGCGACACTCAGTGGCACATAACACAGGCCTGGGAGGCAGGTCTATGAGCCAGGTTAGGCATGAGTCCTCTCTAAGTGCGGTAAGCTGCAGGCATTGTTCCCTCTAGGCCAAGGACTCAGTGTGTAAAGGGCAAGGCTAGCTCTCAAGCTAGAGGGGGTGATCCAGAGGCCCAGAGAGTCGAGGTAATGCATACAAGGCCACACAGCTGCTAAGGGTAGGTAGAATGGAGACTAGAATTCAGGGTGTTTGCTGCCACCGCCATCAGCTTTCCCAGTCTAGCTCACCATACCCCGCATTAAAGAGAGGTGGGAAACAAGGTCTTTCAGGCTTGAGCCGGTAATGTTGTGTGCGAGCATGCCCATGAATGTTCACGTGTGTTTGAGTGCCTGGGTGTGCGTCTTATGTGAAGGTCGGAGGTGGAGCTCAGTGACATTTCTCACTGTGTGAATACCATCTCAGTGTCTGTGAGGTGCTGCCTGTCCACTTTGTGGTGTAAGATAGGGATCTCTTAGTTAGCCTGAAGATGTCCCGTTAAGACTAAGCTATGTGGCTGCTGAGCATCATCTCCTGGGCCCCAGAATGACAAGCATGCACTGATGGCTTTTCAATAAAGATTTATTCATTTTCATAGTGTCTTGGGTAGCTCACTCAAGTGAAAGGTGCCTCCGGGCCCTAAGGTGACAGTTTCCCTCTACTCTTGGCCACAGAACGAGAAGGTGGGGTAGGGACGCTGAGACTCTTCAGACTCGAGCTCATAGGCTATGGAGGCCAGTGTCTTTCACCCACTGCAAATCTTTGGCAAACCAAGGTGACTGTGCCTCAGTTTACCTCAGAACATGGGAATCCTAATAACAGCAGCTACTGTTTTGTTTATTTTTATTGCTTTTTTTTTCTGCACATGTTTACGAGGGTGCCTGCATGTGTGGAACCCAGAGGTTGGCGCTGGGTATCTTCCTCATTTGCTGTCTTTACTCAAAATAAGACACGGCTTCACACAGAATCCAGAGCTCACGGATTCCACCAGGCTGGCTGGCCACTAGCTCGGAAGATGTCTCAATCTCCACCACTCCAGTGCTGGGGTGACATTCATGCGTCACAATGTCTGAGTTTTACATGGGTGTTGGGAATCTGAATTCAGGTCCCTCGTGATAGCATGGGAGACAGTTCACCCAGTGAGCTCTCCTTGCTAATAGCGTGACCCTAAATGGGTCTCTGTACACATTATCATCACCTCTCTCTCTCTCTCTCTCTCTCTCTCTCTCTCTCTCTCTCTCTCTCTCTCTCTCTCTCTGTCTCTGAGACACAGTTGCCATGTAGCTCGGCCTGGCCTCCATATTGCTTGCTACCTAGCCAAGAGCAATACTGACCTTGGGATCCTTCTGCCTCAGCTTTTGGGTGCTGAGGCTACAGGACCTGCACAGTTTGTGCAGAGCTGGCTACTGAACCCAGACTTTAAGTGCCTATCCAGTGGGCTGTATTCCCAGCCTCACCAGCAATCCAATGCTCCCATTGAGCCCTCTTCTTTGAAGGTGGATGTGATGCACACATGGACCAAGGTAAGTGAGGACTTGGGCATGGCTTAGGGGAGGCACCTGAGGACGTCATCTGACCATAACGTCCCTGTTCTTCCCAAGCTGGCTGTGTGTTTTAGGGCAAGCATCTCAGCCTCTCTGAGACCCAGAAGCTTCCTACAAAAAGGGGTGACATCAGGCACAGTATTTCCTGGGAAACTTGGAAAGTCCTGCTGAGGCAGCTCATCAAGCAGGCCTGGCACATGGCCTGGTACTTTTAAAGTGCCGATTAGTGCTTGCCTCCGTGATTATGAGTGACTGGCACCCAGCCCGGACAGGCTCACCTGCCTTGAAGCCACAGCCCGCTCTAGGGCCACCTCCATGCTTGCTGGGAAGCTGCTTCTCTGACAGCAGATGATAGGCAAAAAATGGAAAAAGTTAGTCCTCAGAGTGTCTTCCTTCCCAGAGGCCCCTCCTCCCACCGTGAGGCAGAGATAATATCCTCCCAAATAGGTTTCATGGAGTCAACCCATTACAAGTGAAGATAGCAGCCGTCTGTGAGTTCTTAATATCCTGCCTGGCACATGGGCAGAATAAGAGAAGAGCAGAGGCGAGACAGATCAGCTGCAAACACTCTGTCCTGTCCCTGGCTATCCATCAGCCCAGGCAAGTGTCAGGCAGCATCATAAGCCCAGCGTTTAGGAAATATGGTCACCATAGGGATGGGGTCAAATGAACCCTTTCAAAATTAGAGCTGTTTAAAATGCATTATCTTCAACACCAGCACTAGATGCAGCCAGGAGTTCCCTGGGCTTTGTAATCACACTCCACAGAGCTGTTCCACAGTGAAAGAAGCTAATGAAAGCCACTGGGTTTGGTGGGGAGACAGACCCCCATAAGATGTAACAAGAGGACCCAGACAGTAGTCTATCCCTGTTGTTCTCTGGCTGGTTCTGACCCAGTTACTTCTCCACATATGTCTCTGAAGTGGGTCATTGGTCACCCAAGCTGGGCCAACCCACTGCCTGCCAGGCGCCAGGCTGGGGCCAAGGTGCAGAGAGCCCAAGAAGTGGCTCTGCCTCAGAGAAGAGACAGGGACAGGCGCCTGGGGTCCCTTGTTGGTGATCTCACCCTGAATGTAGCTGTAAATTCTACTTCTGGCTGGTGAGCCCTGAATTTACATCTATAGCCTGGGCCTCTTCCTTGAGCTAGGCTCTCTGTCTAGCAGTCTTTCATGATGTCTGCACACCCATATCCTCGAGTGTCTGAGATAGAGTCCTCAGTCCTCCCTGTACCTCTTCCTGATACTGCCCAAAATGGGGATCTTTGTGACCCCTGCTTCCCAGGCACCTCACAGCTATCTTGATGAGGAGCTCTCAGGATCCATGTCCTGAGAGTGGCTAGCCTCCAGCTATGGCTCAGTCCTCTGTGAATTACTATGAGATGCCTACAGAGTCTGTTAGCCACCCTTCTGCCTGGCCTCACCCCTAAATCCATCAAAGGGTCCCAGGATACTCAGCTGAACTCAAGTTCGGCTGCCACACCTCTCAAGTGACTCCTGTTTTCATCTTGCCTGACCTTGACACCAGCACTCCATCATAGAGATCACTCCATGTAGGCCTCCTATTTGCTTGAATACACCCAGGGCAATTCCTGCTAGGGCATTTCTACTTCTTGGATTTATATAGCTGAATGCTAAAACCCTGTCCCGAGTTGTGTGATAAAACTTCTCCCCAGGAGAAGTTTTATCACATAACACACATCTACTTACCACAGATAGGGAACTCACCACAACAGACCGAAGTACAACTTGTTGAACCAGTTCATTATATTGGGGTTACTTATAGAACTATAGATGATGGGTTACTAAAAACCCGGGAACCTGGACCATACTGTACATCCTGCAGGCAGCTCAACAGTTTGGAGAGTGTCCCTTCTAGGTGCCTCAACTGGTCTAGACCTCTTCCAGGCAGCTCAGCTGGTTTCTGCTTCTTCCAGGCAGCTGGTCTGATCTCAGAGCCTTTGCTGTGTGGCTTTTCTGGGTCTACTTCACAACTTGGCTTCCTTCCGTGTGAGGGGACTCTCAGCTTTTGTCGCTAACTCTCAGCTTTTATCACTTACACTGGCAGGGAGTGGCCTAGTGAATCTGTTCAGTTTCAGGGACTTCCTGAAGTAATCCTGAGTTGCTACCTTCTTGCTCAAGGCGGCTTCCTGCTGGACAAAATGTTTCACTCTTGTAAGAAACTGTTACATAATATCCTCACAGAGCTGTGAGTCCCTACCAGCAACCAAATCTTTTCTGGTGCTCTGAAACAGTGGCTTGTACCACTGACCGACTGCCCACACCTGAACTTGCCTTTTCATTTGGTGTGTGTCTCTGTAAATAGAATGTAATTTCTTGTGTCAGTTGTCTTGCCCTAACTATTGACAAGAATACAGAGGAAGAAAGGCTACTTGGGCTCGTGGTTTCAGAGTTTCAGCTCATAGTCACCCAGTGTTGTTGTTTCTAGTTCTTTGATGCAGTGAAGCAGAATACTCACTCATTCACGGTGGCCTGGAACTTGGGGAAGAAGTCAAGGACATGATATGTACCCCAGGGACACATCCTGAAGGACCCACTCCCTTCAGCTAGATACATGTTCTAAGTGTCTATTGTCCCATCAAATCAGGAGTCTCTCCACAGTGACCCATGGATAAGAGGAAATGCTTTGTCATCCTGTCCACTCCCAAGATGCCACTTGTGAGTGAGCAAGCCCCCAGCACAACATCTTGGGGGAACATTCCAGAGTCACACTGTGACCGTGTATGAGTTGGATGCCAGCAGGCATTTAAGGCACTACAGCAAGGAAGCCAGGTCCAGCCATGTGGGTGGTGGTCTCTCGGCTCCCTTCAGCCACTCCAAGGCAGACTGGCCCTGGCCAGCTGCACCCTGAGCCCCAAGCTAACTTCCCTGGCAGCTCATCCCTTCTTACTAGGAACAGTGGGCATTTTCAAAGACCTCTTTCCTTTTCTTTCTGCATCCCTCTTCCATGCTTCCCTTCTGGGACTTTTGAATGTTTCTCTTGCAGCTATCTCTCATTCTAGATACCCGCTGGCCATCCTGGGAAGTATCCATGTACAATTAAAACTCTCGTATTTCCCTAAACCCGATGTTCCATCCTCAGTCTCGTGGGTAACCTGGTAGAAACTCAGGGCCTTGGTACCACCCTCACCCTCACTTCCTCTTCTGCAGTCCTGCCCTGACTACCCTTGGCTTCTCTTCTGCATCCCATCCCTGCCAGTGCAACCAGGATGCCCCCAAGTCCTTCTTGAGTGGTGATAGGCAGCAACCTGTATTCAAGTAGCACTTTTGCCTGCATTGAGCCTTGAAGGACAAACCCCTCTGGAAGCTTCTATGCTGTGTGCCCTGTGCTCTCTGTGGACACAATTTGGTTTGATTCGTTTTACAAACATTTACCCAGCCTGGGCTGTGTGCAGAACATTGCCAAGCCCTAGGGAGGCCTGTGCCTGCCTCAATCCACCCCTAACTCCATGCTCCCCTCTCTTCCCCTCCTCCCTGTCTCGCCTCTCCTCCTCCTCTTTCCTCCCTCCTCTTCCTACCTCTCCTTCTCCCCCTTCCATTTTCTCAGTTTTCTTTCCCTCACTCCTACATCTTCTCTCTTCTGCCACTCCTCTGCAACCCCTTTCCTCCCTAGTCTCTCACCCAAAACTCAGGACCCTCCCACCCTCAGCCTAGGACACTCCCACTGTCATGCTGCCCTGGTAGAGGAAGAGCAGTGTCCTAGGTATATACTACGCTATTGGTCATGCTTGATGCCCAGGAAGGGGGACTTAGGCAGAGACAGTGGCCAGGGTGAGGATCCTGCCTCCCCTCACCCCCACCCCCGCCCAGTGACTCTCAGAAAGCAACTTCCCAGGCATACACATAAGCAGCAACTTTGATGGCTTTCTGACACAGTCTATTCGGACTATACAGGATGATGAAAGCAGAGACATCCAAGCAGATCACCATGGTACTTGGAGTATCAGTGTGGACCTACTGGAGAGAGGAGTGTAGCCTACTGCAGATGGAACCAGCTCAGAGTCAAGTCAATAACATAGAGAGCCACCCTGGCCTCATGCCTGCTGTGTGCCAGGTACTGGCTCAGTATGTTTACATCGAAAGGAATTCCTGAACTCTCTCTCCTGTGAGAGGTAAGTAAAGGCACAGAGAGGTTTAGTAACCCAATTGAGGACACACAGCAGTACAAGAATTTGTCATGACAGATGCTTCTTAATACTAACGAGTAAACAAACAGACTGAAATTGGCACACTGGCCTGTGTCACAAGGGCAGGTAAGCAGAGCTGGACTCTGGGCAGCAATGCCATGGTTGTGACAGGAAGTCTCTCGCTTGTGTCTGGCTGGTAGGACGAGGGGACTTTTCTTTGCTGCCTGTGTTCATTCCTCTGCTCATTTGTTCATTTGTCAAACACGACCTTAGCAGCCAGTCCCTGGGGACTGAAGGACCACTCAGATGTGGTTGCTCTCTACCTGAAATTGCCACCCAGCCAGCAAGAAGACATCACAGAAAGCAATGCTTCCTGGTGAAAGATGGGCTGACAGAGCTGCTTGCAGGCAGACAGGGCTTTGCTCCTCCGTTCTGCCAGCAGCTCCGAGAGGCCCCCTCGGGAGCAGACCTTGGCTGCCCTGGAGTGCCCAACACTGATCTTGCTCGCTTTCCTCTCGTCTCTCTCGCCCACTTCTAATTCATCTGGCAGCTCTGGTGTTCCTTCCTAAGCCCTGCTAAAGCCAGGCGGGATGAAATGAGAACGAATGACATAAAGACTGTCAGCCATGGCGCCGGAGATCGCTCGTTCTGCCCTCCATCCGGCGCACCTGCCCAGAGGTGACTAGACAAACTCAGGAATTTAATTGCTCCAAGACTTGAGTTTTTATTACAGCCAGGAGTCTCCAAGGCTGACCCCGTGCCCCTTTCTCCACACCCCCCCTCCTCCAAGCCAGACACAGAGCTAGTGCTCAGAGGGGGGAGGGTCCTCCCTCCCACCCACACCTCTGAGCAAGCTCCATCAATGCACATCCCCCGCCTTGTGAGTCACGCATCATCAAACTGAGGAGTGCGTTTGCTCTTATGTTCTAAAGCACAGCCCTCCCTTTCCAGCCCCACTGCCTGCCTTCTGGAGAACAGAGCCTTGTGTAGCCCAGGCTGGCCTCTCACTTGATATGCATACCAGGATGCCCTTGAATTTGTCATCCCTTTGCCTCTACCTCCTGAGCAACACCGTGATGACAGGTGAAGTTTTATGTGATGCTAGGTATGAAGCCTAGATGCTTCTGCATTCTAGGCAAACAGTCTGCCAACTGAACCACACCATCCCAGTCATCCCTCTCCTTTTATGGAAAGAAAAAATAGCCACTTGACCACAGGTTAAGAGCCCTCTCTGCCCCTCTAACCTCCCCAGATTACATCTGGAGGGAAGGAGCAACAGTCAAGGACTCTTCCCTCTTCTTTCTAAATTCTCTAGAAGGAGGGTGGTCAGTATAGGCCATTACCATTCTTCCTGACAGGGGTGAGCACTGTGGGATCTCAAAAAGCTGGGCATGCAGACTCAGGAAGAGTCAGGCCAGAGTGGGGACTCCATCCTAAATGGGAACCCCATCTTTTATAGTCCATACCTCCTTTGCTTCCTCTGCTGGTTTACTACATCCCCAGGCCCTTCCCTCTTATCCACCACTGGTCCACACATCTTTGTGTGCACTATGGCAGGGGACTGGAACCAAGAGACAGAGAGAGAGACAGAGACACAGAGACAGAGAGACAGAGGGAGGGAGGAGAGAGCACTCAGCAAGACCCCCTCCAGCGCTGCCATTGCCAGGGATGTGCTCAGCTGCAGAATGTTCAAGGCTTCAGGCAAGCTCCGTGTCAACGTCACCTTCTCTGGAGATATCAGGGATGGCCTTGAAGGCTTTGATCCTGGCCACGCGTTGGCGCAGGACTGTGTGGATGGAGGCAAGGCCACTCGCTCCGTGCTGAACCAAAAGCTTCAGATGCAGTCTTCTCTTGAGTGCGTGACCAGCCTGTCAATGTCACAGCCTTGGCTGCCAGGGATGGTTTCTCCCAGTGGCAACTTCAAGTTTTCTCGGTGGGGAAAAAATGGTTTCACCCAAGCGCTGTGTTCGTTTTGCAAGAATGGAGTCCACTCTCTGAGTCAGGGCGCAAGATCATCCTGGGCTATTTAGGCATCTGTGATGAGTCTTGCCTCTACTCCTAGGGCCAAGAAGAGAGCCTTGGGCTGTGCCCAGCAAAGTACCTATGCTCTTTGGACCACACCACACAGGGTGCACTCCCCGGCTTCCACTGGCATCTCAGGATGCTATGAGAAATTCACAGAGAAACCAATCATTCCGGTGCTGCGTACCCCTCCCCTTACCTAGTTCCTTCGGGGTCCCCGTGCCCAAAGCAGGCTTCTCCATCCTCCCAGAGCCCAACAGCCACTAATGCAGGTTCTGTCTGGAGAATTTTCCTCTTCTGGCCATTCTGTATAAATAGAATCAAAAATTGCAAACTCTGTGCCTGGTTTCCTTCATGTCACCCAAGGCTGGGTGATTTCTTCCAGTTGTGGTCTGTTTCAGACTCGACTTCCCTCCGTGGCTGAATACTATTTCACTGTGCAGCTGGAATGCAGTTTCTGTATCTACTCACAGGCCTGAGAGGACCATGGGAGGCACCTTCCGGTCCTTGTGAAGAAAGGAGCTGTGGGTGCTGCACATGTCCCTGGGGGCTACAGTTTGTCAGGGGTCCTGAGGATGCATTGGTCTGTGCCGTGGGTAGTTAGAGCATGGGGTTTTATGCTAGAGAAATGTGTCACCCAACGGCGTGGGTGTGACCATCTTCATCACCCAACGGCGTGGGTATGACCATCTTCATCACCCAATGGCGTGGGTATGACCATCTTCATCACCCAGCTTTGATGTTTTCGTGCTACAGAGCTAACACTTTCCACCCCCCATTGTTAATCTGTGATCCTCACTCCTGGGTAAAGAACCAGTTAAAACTAGGGCCGGAGAGATGGCTCAGTGATTAAGAGGACTTACCACTCTTGCAGAGGACCCAGGTTTGGCTCTCAGTACCCACCTGGTGGCTCACGAGCATCTATAACTCCAATCCAGGGGAACCATACCTTTCCTCAGGCAGCGGACATGCATGTGGTCCGTGTACATGCGTACTAACACTCACATACATGAAATAAGTAAACCTTTAGAAAGGAAACAGTGACATAAAAACTGGGGCTGAAGATTATAGTTTCAAGTCCCAACGCAGGCTCCAGAGCTCATGTCTATTCTAGTAAACTAGGTGAGACTCTGTCTCAAAAGAAAAAAAGTCAAAAAAAAAAAAGAAAGAAAGAAAGAAAGAAGGCTGGTAGACTAATAAGGTAGTTTATTAGTGGGCAAAGGGGCTCCAGTCAAGTCTGTTGGCCTGAGATTGGATGCCAAGACCACCTCACCAACACTGTAGGAGGACAAAACCAGTTTCTGTGTGTGTGTCCTGCCCTTCACATGTGTGTCATAGGAGGTCACCCTTGCATCAATCAATCAATCATCAATCAGTCAGTCAATCAGTTAATTAAAGACAGGGATGTAGCTCAGCTGTAAGCATTTGCCTAGCTCCGCATGCATACAACAAAAACCATAAATAAATATATGAATAGTAAGCCAGGGACAGACTCCTCCTGGTGATGTTTCTCTGTCCCCCCACACATGTCTGGTGGGAACGGAGCTCTACCAGTGACTGGAGGTGCATACAGCATGAAGCCCTGTCTTGGCAGCTGAAGCATATCACTGCTCTGACCCCTGTAGTCACTCCTGAGTCCCCATGGCAGACCCTCCATGGCAGTGTGAGCACCGGGGACAAACTTGGCAGCGGTCTTCTGGATATGCTTGGAGCTTAGCTGCACCCGTGCATCTGTCCCACCTGAGGCCAAGTCTCCATGATTCAGTCAGGCGGACAGGGGAACGGGAATTCCCAGGTCCCCAGGCTCTTACCTTGGAGGGAGCACTTAGCACGGGAAGAGGAACCCTTAGGAAAGTGGCCTGTACTGCCTGACAGCGTGGTGGCCTCCTGCTTTGGGTCCTGCTGGTAACCATCTCTTCCTTGGGAAACTGAGGCACGGGTTATGTCGTTCATAAGACATTAATATGCATGCCTGGGAGAGGACATCTTGGATCTGAGGGAACCTGGTGTGTTGGAGAAGACCCACATGATTGAATAGCAAGATGACCCAGGGGCCTTTGGGGGTGACATGGGCTGAATGACACAGGAACAGGACGAGGAGCCAGGGTCAACTCCAGCCAGCGTGGGCGGGAGGCAGGGGAGTGGTACTTCAACCTCACAGCTCATACCCAGCTCCAAGTCACTCCACTCTTTGTACCATCCCTCTAGCTGTCACAAGGCAGAGGTGGGACTGGCTTTATCAAGCAGTTCCTCTCCCTCCCGGCATGCATCGGATGCCCAAGAATATTCAGCCTGGGGATTTACCTCAGTCTCCTTGGTCTTCCTTAGGGACTTTTTCAGTCTTAAGTAGCCAAACTTGATTTTGAAAAAAAAAAAAATCTTTATTGACAAAGTATTTATAAGCCATGAAGATTGCCCCCTCTAAGTGTGTAATTCAATAGTGATCAGTAAATTCACAGAATTGTACAACCATTACCAGAATCTAATTCTAGAACATTCCCCTTATCTAGGAGAAACCTTGAGGTCTGGTCATCTGTTGGTGGTCTGGGAGCTCCTGTCCCACCATGCCCAACTCTCCGCCAGCCCCACCCTCTGAGTGTTACAGGGTCTTACTTGAGCACCTGCCTGGGAGGTTCAGCTATGTAGCCCTTAATCTAATGGCAAATGTGGAAGTCACAGAGAACCCTAGATAACAGGAGTCAAGGCTGAGATCTTGCTCGTCAGCTCTGCCGTGTACGTGAGGCAGAGCCTTCTGATCCAACCTGGATCGGGCTGACTCCCCTCTTTCCTCCTGTACATGGAGGGGAGATTGCTGGGTGGAGGTCATGGCTCTGTTCATCTAGGACCCCTCTACGGTCTCTTTGCCTGTACAGTCCCTCACAAGTGTTCCTCATTAGACAGGTGATAGCCATCAATCAGGCGACCCAGAGACAGAGGAGACTGAAGTGAAGTTATCTCTAGGCAAGGACTGCAGGGAGTGAGGGAGGAGGGCATTGGATGCTGGAAGAGACAGAAAACCTCTAATTCCAGACCCTTTGGAAGGAGCAACTACGGTGACCTCTTGACATTAGACTCCAAGGGAATACATTTCTGGAAGCCACCAACCTGTGGCCCTTGGTAATGGAATCTCCAGGCAAGTTACTGCTGGTAAAAAAAGAAAGATTAGGGTTTGTGCCTGTCAGGGCCCACTGTTGGAGGGACAAACAGGGAGGCAGAGGGATGGCAGAAAGGTTCTGTGATTGGCTATTGGCAAGGGTGGGGCCTAGGCCCTGAATACTGCTCTGTGCCAGGCAGGCCTGTCCTCTAGAGCTATCTTGATCACCCAATTAGCTGCAGACCCTCCTGGCTGTGTGTCTCCAAACTTCAGGACAGCAAAAGTGTGCTTTTGGGGCAGTCAAGGGACATTGGGTCATCACACAGTTCCCCTATGGATAAAACAGAGAGAAGATGGCTACAGCATTCCCAAGCCCCTTCTCAGAAGTCTTACAGTGCCTCCCCAGGTGAGGGTTTGTGTCTTTGGTGTGCTCCATATTGTAGCTAGAAAGTTCCCTGGAGTACAGCATCTTGTGCACACTGGGACCTAGAGCGAAGGCTGGCCTCTGGCTGAAGGATGCCATTGTCAACTTTTTCATCCCTAGGGACAGCCAAAGGCATCTCTAGATAATACTAGGTGCGTCCTACCCGCAGAATCAGAGAACCAGTGACCCTGCCCGAAACTGCCCCCCAGAAGAGGATGGGACACATGCTGGGGTCCTTGCCCCCAAAAGTCAGTATCTGTGAAAGATTCTACAGAAAAAAGAAATGGTGAAAATTATTGGTTTTCCTCCTGTCTCCTTCTTTGGGTGGATTTTCTTAAATTGTAAGATGCTGGGGTGTGGCTAGGCAGCAGAGTGCTTGCCTAACATGAGTAGAGCTGTGGCTTCCATCCCCCCAACAGTAATATAATAATGATATAGCATTACCATACACATATATAACATGAAATTCATCATTGTGACTACTTAAAATGCTGTTGGTTTGTTTAGCACTGGCTGTCCTAGAACTCACTATGTAGAAGAGGCAAGCCTCCAACTCACAGAATTCCATCTGCCTCTGTTTCCCAAGTGCTGAGATTAAAAGCCTGCAGCACCACACCCAGCCGTGTGTGTGTGTGTGTGTGTGTGTGTGTGTGTGTGTGTGTGTGTGTGTATGTTTGTATTTGTGTGCATATATACCATGGCCTGTGTGTAGAGGTCAAAGAACAACCTGCATAGGATGAATGCTCTCATACCACCATGTGAGTTCTAGGAACTGAATTCTGGTCACCAGGTGTGGCCTTCACCTGTTGGCCCATCATGCCAGTCCCTAATGTCTGGCTTTCTAAGAAACTATCCCCCTGTTTAAAAGTAAAATCTTGGGCTGGAGTGTGGTAGCTCACACCTTTAGTCTCCGCCCTGAAGAGGCAGAAGAGGGCAGATCTCTGTGAGGTCTAGGTCAACTGGGGCTTCATAATGAAACCCCTTCTCGATAGGTAGATAGATAGATAGATAGATAGATAGATAGATAGATAGATAGATAGATGATAGATAGATAGATAGATAGATAGATAGATGATAGATAGATAGATAGATAGATAGATAGATAGATAGATAGATAGATAGATAGATAGATAAAACAATTTTCTGAGCCAAATCTTGACTTCTGGGTTTTGAACTTGCCCCTGGAGGTCCTATGTGATACAGAGTTGAGGGCAGCTATGTAGGGTGCGGAGATTACAGACTCTTATGGGGTCAGTTAAGGTATGGCCCCTTTGTTTGTTACTTTTGCATCCCAAAACAGCCAAGTGACACAGAGGAATGGTTGAGTTCAACTCATGGCTTCTGAGACTTTAGTCTGTAGTGCTTGGTTCTGTTGGATCTGGGCCTTGGCGATGCAAAGCATCATGGTAGTAGGAGCATGTGAAACGAAGGCAAGACTCCTCAGCCCCCTCTTTCAGCCAGTTCCCACCTCTTTGACTTTCAGAATCTTCCCAATAACAAGCTGAGGATGAGGTTCTCATCATGGGAACCTTTTTATTCAAGTGCTTTCTGAGTTACCCAGTCCTGGGAGTAGAAGTTCAGGGTGTGTGTGGTTCAGGGTGTGTGTGTGTGTGTGTGTGTGTGGTATGTATGTGTATGTATGTGGTGTGTGTATGCATGTATGTATATGTATATGTGTATACATGTGTGTGCAGTGTGTGCATGTGTGCATGTGTATGTATGTGTTTGTGTGTGTGCATGTGTGTATATTTATGTGTACTTATGTATGTGTGCACATATGTATATGTGTATATATTTGTGTGTGGTGTGTGTACATGTGTGTGGAGTGTGTGCATGCCTGTGTGTATGTGTGTGTAGTGAGTATGTGCATGTGGTGTGTGTGGTGAGTGTGGGGGGATGTGCATGCGTGTGTATGCATGTGGGGGGGGTGAGTGTGTGTGTGTGTATGTGTGTGTGGTGTGTGAGTGTGTTGTGGTGAGTGTGTGTGGTGAGTGTATGTGTGCATGTTTGTGTATGTGTGTGCGGTGTATATGTGTGTATGTATGTGTGTATGTGTGTGTGGTGAGTGTATGTGTGTGTGGTGAGTGTGTGCATGTTTGTGTGCATGTTTCTGTATGTATGTGTGCATGTTTCTGTATGTGTGTGTGCATGTATGTATGTGTGTGCGGTGTATATGTGTGTATGTATGTGTGTATGTGTGTGTGGTGAGTGTATGTGTGTGTGGTGAGTGTGTGCATGTTTGTGTGCATATGTGTATGTGGTGTGTGTGTGTGTGTGTGTGTGTGTCTGCTGGACTGTGGCAGCTTTTGTCACCCAGCAAGAAGACAGGTCCCTAGAAAAGCTGAGTTGTTGTGTTCTCTGAGCTGGTGGCTGGAGAGTCAGACCTTCACATGGTCCTCAAAGTTCTCCACCATGGAGCGTGAATGCAGTATTTTTAGCTTGGAAATATTTGCAGGGGAGGAGCTGCCCAACACCTACATGGGCCATAAAATAATTTCCATCAAGCAGCTGAGAACACCTCGCATGGAACACTGCAAGCGCCTGTGAGCTCTCCAAGATCAACACAGCCCCAGCGCCCGCCAAGGCCCTGAACAAGGAGGGCTGCTATGTGGGCCAGGCAGCAGCACCAGCAGCCACGCACTGTCTCCCGGGAACAAGGCTGGCAGTCTTCTTGCCCATCCACAGTGGCCTTCTCTCCTGAAGGGTCAGTGACAGGACCAGGTGTCTTGGAGGGGGCTGATAAAGGATGTCTGTCTCTCTTCTGGGGCCCGTGTTGACCATGGCTGGATTTCAGTAGTCCCAGTAGAAGGAATCTGGTCTTCAGTTCTTATGAGTCACCCACAGAGATGGAACTTACACCGTGTGAGGCTGTCTCAGAACCTCCCTCCCCATATCTCCCAAAGCACTGGTGAGGAAGGCAGTGAGCTGCTCACTCTGTGTGTGTGTGTGTGTGTGTGTGTGTGTGTAGTGTGTGTGTGTGTGTGTGGTGTGTGGTGTGTGTGTGTGTGTGTGTGTGTGTGGTGTGTGTGTGTGTGTGTGTGTGTGTGGTGTGTGGTGTGTGTGTGTGTGTGTGTGTGTGTGTGTGTAGGCCAGAGATCGGGGATACTGAGACTCACCAAGTAAGCTAGGCTGGTTGAGCAGAGAGCTCCAGGGATCCTTCTGTCTCTGACTCCCCAGTGCTGGGATGTAAGTACACACTACCATGCCATACCAGTTTTTAAAAAGATCAACTAGACCCTGGGGATTGAACATGGGTTCTTATGCTTGTAGCTTAAGGACTTTTACCCACTAAGCTATTTTGTGAAGCTTCTCTGTTCTTAAAGTTGAGGAATCTGGAATCAGAGAAGCCAATGGAGTCCCAAGGAAAGGCACCTACCTTCTCTGCTCAGTGTCCAGCTCTGGGAAACCTATTGGTTTAGCTGAGTTGACTTATATGGCATTGAGGAATGTAGTACATCTCTGTGGAGGCAGAGGTCACAACAGAGGGGAGGGAATGGACTGAAGACCCTGGGGGGATCCTATGCACACATTGGGGTCGAGATGGGCTTTTTTCCCTCCTTGGCAAATACCTCTATAGTCTTGTAGCCGTGGGCTTTAGTATGGGTCCACCACTGTAAGCTGTCCTGTGCATCTATGAGAAAGACCTTCAACCTCTCTGAGCCTTCCAGGGATGATCCCAGCACAGGGATCCTGGAAGTTAGGTAGTCACAGAGGAGATGTAATGACAGGCCAGTCTTGGTCCAAGTAGGCAAACCCAACATCCTGGCACTGACCCCAGATGAAGAGCAGAAAAGCTGTGGGGGACAAACAGGTTGGGTAGTGTGATGAAGCTGTTGGCCTAGCAGGGTTTAAATATCAGAACCAATGTCCATCGGGGGTCTAATTCCTTACAGTGGGGACCCACATGGATGCACTTTCAAGGAAGCACAGAGTTTCTGGGCTCCTGAGGAACACCCCAGCCTCCTGGGGGTCTCTGGTATGTTCTCTAAGGGAGAGGAGGAGGTGAAGGCTGAGGCAAATGGAGACAGAGCCATCAGGGCTGTCAGGACTACATGAAGGATTCAAGGAACAGATATAAGGCTGGTGACAGAATTGCTTTCCTTTTATAAAAAAATGAGGCATAAGGAAATGACTCATAGCCAAGAGGGTCCTTCCATGCAAGCCTCCCACTGACAAAGAGAGACTGTTGTCAGGAAGTGTTAAGCAGGTGGATGGATGTTAGGACAGAGTCAGTGAGAGGAACATGGAAAGATAGCCGGAGAGGGTGAACTTGGCCAAGACAGAAAAAATTTGAAGGGATTCAAGTCTAGGAAAGGGAGCACGTGCCTTTTGTACAAGGGCCAGAGCTGTTGTGGCTGGAAGAGAGTCTGAGGAGCAATGGTGGTCAGGTTGCCAGGAGAAGGTTAGGTTAGGCTGGACCAGAAAGACATAGCTAACCAGCAGCCTGGCTTTGACCTGGCATGAGAGGATCCCAGAGGCCAACTGCAGTGTCTCCATGATCCTGGAAAGAGCTGCTGCAGGCTCAGATTGGCTAGGGAAGACACAGAAAGAATGTGATAGATCCTGGACATGGTTTGAAAATAAACCCAAGGGCTGTGCTGAGGAGTTGGAAATAAGTGCAGGATAGCGACAGGGTGTGGGATGCTTGTGAGATGAGCAGTGGAGGTGGCTTTGTGTCAGGGCCAGCCTCTGGGTAAGTCCTGGCAGGGACAAGGTCTGGCTGCTCTCAGCTCCCTGAGTGATGGTGGCTCTTCTAGTCTTAGTCAGTCTTCCAATGTCCCCCCAACCAAGAGGCATAACCAGGCTGGGGAACATTGAAAGGCATCCCAGCTGAGGTAAAGAAGGACAGGGTCCCCTTGAAGGTGCCAGAGGTCCAAATCCACAGCCAGGTACAGTGTGCCCTGTTTAGACTGGGGTTCTCATGAAGTTTGAGATGGTGCCTGCCCATGGCTGTGCACACACACACACACACACACACACACACACTCACATACATACAAACATATACACACCTCTGCATGCACACACACACATACTCACACACATTAAAACACACACACACACACAATCTATTATCTTATATAGACAAATCTGGCATTTGAAAAAAATAGGGAATGTGTCTGAACTATGAGAAAGCAACAGTCAGCAGAGAAGCCACAGCAGGGATGCATTTTCTCATGACAGTTCAGGGACTTTGGGCTGGAGCGTCAGATAGCCTGGAGGTTCCGAGTACTTACTGTTCTTGTCAGAGGACCTGAGTTTGGTTCCTAGCACCGCATGGCAGCTCATAGCTATATTAGCACTGTTTTCTGGCCTCTTCGGGGACCTGCACTCACATGCACACTCACACTCATACACACAATTAGAAATAAAACATCCTAGTTTTCATCTTTTGAGGCCGGGTCTTGATATATATATATATATATATATATATATATATATATATATATATATATATATATCTCATATACCCGAGCAATATATATATATATATATATATATATATATATTGCTCGGGTTGGTTATGAATTCTTGGCAATTTTTCTGGCTTAGCCTTCTTTGTTCTGTGACCATGGGGGTATGATGCTATACCTGCCTTTAAAAGTACAATTTGTGGGGCTGGAAAGATGGCTCTGTGGTTATGAGCACCAACTGGTCTTCCAGAGGTCCAGAGTTCAATTCCAGCTACCAGATGGTGGCTCACAACCATCTGTAATGGGATCTCATGTTCTCTTCTGGTGTGTCTGAAGACAGATACAGTGTACTCATATACATAAAATAAGCCCTTTTTTTTTTTTTTTTTTTTTTTGGTTTTTCAAGACAGGGTTTCTCTGTGTAGCCTTGGCTGTCCTGGGACTCACTCTGTAGGCCAGGCTGGCTTCGAACTCAGAAATCCGCCTGCCTCTGCCTTCCTAGTGCTGGGATGAAAGGTGTGTACTACCACGCCCGGCTCATACGTCTTTTTAAAGACAAAAATAAAATATAATTTTAAGTCCCACATGTCTCGAATAAAAGGCCAACCCCACTCAGTCTGGGCTCTGAGGTGGTCCACAGTTGGGCATCTGGGAAGTCACAGGGAAGGTCCTCCCAGATTGCTGTGGGATGGCCCAGTGCCAGACTGCAGCCACAGTCCTCTGATCCCAAGGAGGCCAACCCTTGAAGGGTCCCAGTGTGTGATTTTCTCGTCTCTCAGTCTTCTGCCCTCTCTGGTTTTTCTTTAAATAGCACAACAGCAGCAAAGCCAACCAGTTACTTCTCGTTTTAAATTCTCACACTGTCTCCAAATCCCAGCTGAAAGGCAAACTCCCTGGCCAGAGCACTCAGTCTCCACTCAAAGGCAACCCCCAGCCTTCACACGCTCCCTTCTGCCCCTATGCTAGACCCAGAGGGCCACGCACGGGAAATAGAAGGGATCATCTCCGGGCTTTGTAGATATGGCTGCAGCAGGAGAAGGCATAAAGAGACTCAGGATCTTTCTCTGTCCTGTTCTCCACAGCCACACCTGGTCCAAAGACACCCCCCGCCCCCCAGATTCCCACAGGTCAGTTACTGGCCCAGGCCTCTGGGTGGCACTACCAGTCCTAGGCTGGAGCAGTCCCTGCCTTGCCCCGCCCCGCCCTTTCCACACCTCTCTTCTCATATATCCCCCTGGGGTGGCAGCCAGAACCAGGCTTCCAGGAAGGAGAGAGCCCAAAATATCTCTTCTGTCCTGTTCAAAGTAGCCCCACGGCGGGCTGAGACCGCTGTACATCCCACGTTCCCTAATTGGGGATGGACGGGACAGAGGACCACTCTGGGAAAAGGCCCTTGTTTGTACAAGGAAGGGCCAAAGGTCTCAGATCCGTGTCACCGCAGAGTCTGTGTGAAAGTGGCGCTGGCCTTCAGAGAACCACATTAGGGAGAGCTTTATGTTTGTATAGGGAAGGGCAAAGGTCTGGGAACGATGTTACCACAAGAGCTGAGCAAAGTGAGACTGTCCTTCACACATCGGGGTGGGCAGCGTGGGTGAAGAAGCCACTGGGGGAAGCAGGGCTTCGTTCTTTCCATGTTCACACAGAGAAACAGCCCCTGCCTGGGCCTCTGGCCCCCTTCCGCATCCTCACACACCCCTGAACGGGCCTCTTCTGTGCTCCCCTCCTGCTGAGGGGATGTAGAAGACCTTCACCGCCCTGACACCAGGGAGCCATTTGGCCAAGCCTGGCTGTACGGATGGGAAACTGTATGGAACAAGCCGTAGTCTGGACTGTGTCTCACGTAGCTGTCTGTTCTGCTCCCATGAGGGGTGAGAGCATCCAGCCACCTGGCTGCGTTTGCTGGGAACGGACGTCAGGAGCAGTGACTGGAAGGCAGGGGGCCTAGTTGGGGAGGGAGGAACTCTGCAGGCTTGAGGCACCTTCCACCCCAAAAACCTTGCTCGGGAGAACAAGGACCCCTCTCACATCCCCCACGTTTTAGACGGCCCATTGCCACAGTTACTGACTCCTGGCTGTCTTTGGGTCCCCTCTCTTCATACACAGCTGACTCTGCCAGCTTCCTCTGCCCGGCCCCCACACTGCCAAGGCTGACAGGGTTGGGCCACGGGGAGGAGTGAACCCCCAGAACTATCCGTCAGAATGCCTGGACAATGCCTGGGAACGTCTGTGCTTCCAAAAATTTGTTATCGGTCTTCCTCTTGGGCCTCCCGAGCAGCCTGTATTGAGGAAGTTTGGGACAAGCAGTACGGTTCCTGGGACATGAGTTATGACAAGCCTGTGGCTTCATGACTGGAAGGACTGAGGCCCTGGAGGGATTTATCACTCTGAAGAGAACCTTCAGAGGGCTTCATTAGGCTGAAAACGATAATGGATAGGCTCCCCTTGCCTGCATTCATTCACAACGGCTCTCCTCTTATCTTTTCCCTACAGGAGCCACTCTCTGAGGAAATGCAGACATGAACTGGTAACTGCTGCAGAGTAGGCGCCTTCCAGCCCTCTTCCTCCTCCACGTTGGCGAGGCGAGGCGAGGCCAGAAGACCCGCCGGCAGGGGGCGCAGCCAGCTCGCCAAGAGCAGGGGCGCTAGGCGGGGCAGGTGTGCTGCCCGGGGAGCCAGCGGGACCCAGGGTGGTAGAAAAGTTGAGGCAAGCGAGGGGGGAGTAGGGCGAGCCTTCTGGGGCCGTCAGGCCTGCACTGCCTTCCAGATAACCACATCCGGCCATGTATGGATATAAGCCAGATGCCGCCATCTCCCCCACTCTGTTTCTTTTTCTTTTAGAAGTGGTTTAAAGAGCAACACTGACTCTCTTACGCACAGCACTTTAAATGCGAAGTGAGTCCTCCTTCCACCCCAGTCCCCAGCCCACTCAGCAGAGGTGAACGCTAGTAACAGTTTCTTGTGTGATCTTCCTGAAACATCTATGTCTGTGTAAACATATAAATAGAAAAGTGGATCTGGTACGTTCCCTTTCACACTACATAAATGAGTTCATTATATACACACTGTTCTGTCTGGAGCCTTTTTTTTTTTTTAATCTTACCACTACTCATCTTGGGGATATGTGAATGTATTTTCCCCCTCTGTGTTAAATGGAACAGACAGCAGGAGTGGGAGGGGGACTTGCTAAGGAGGAGAACTGCCTTTAAACTTCTACTTTTGTGTCTCTCCTCTATCTTCCCTACTCCAGCCACGCCCCACAGCACCCCACTCCTGGTCCTCTACCTCATCTTTACCCCCCTGGCCTTTCAGCTGTCGCCATGCCCTTCTTCCACCATGGCTGCCACAGTGACCGCTGGGGCTTCTTAAGGCTCTGACCTTGTAGCTTCACTTCTTGGAACCTGCCTGAGCTTTTCCTGTGGCAATGCCCAGTAAGGTCATGTTGGGGACCCCTCCAAGCTTCACCTCCTTAGGGACAGCTGCTCCCCTCACTCTTCTGAGACTCAGCTCCCAAAATAGCCAGGCGCCCGGGTGCCTGGCCTGCCCTGGCTGGGCCTCCTCCTGTTGCCGGGAAGACCTCCCCCTCCCCTGAATTGGCACACTTCTTTGAACCTATCAAGGCCCATCCCTACCTCCACTTGGATGTCTTCCAAAGGCCCTGCTGGGGCCCAGTGGCTCTCCTGGGGCCCAGCTAGAGTAGCTCACACAGTCTGACCTGACCTGCGTACTCTGTCCATCTTGGGGCTGTTGCCCAGGGCTGGGGACTCTACTTCAGTTGTTGTGGCCTGTTCTTGCCCGCATACATGCTCCTTCCACTAGGCATGTAGCAGACTGGAATGCGCTTACAAGGTCTGCTCCACGTTGCTCCCACTTCAAAGGCCCAGTAACAAGGTTAGAGAGGGGCCAAGAAGGGTGTCCAGCGTGCTGGTGTCTGTCTATGCTTCCTTAGCTCTGAGACATGAAACTCTAGACACGATCCTCTTTTCAAAACTCTTGTTTCTTCCTCCACTATGGGAGCTGAAGTCCACACTCAGGCTATCAGTTCAGACACTCTTTAGAGCCTTCCAGACTTGCCAGTGGCATTCCCAGTGCTGAGCAGTGGCTTTACCAGCAAGCATGCCAAATGAGCTCTATTCTTCTCTAGGCTCTGCATAAACGGCCAAGCTGGAACTTGTTGGGGTCTTTTGTCCAGGCCAGACTCTACGGGACACACTTGTGTCCTGACAAGTGGCAGAAGTGAACAAGTAAACAACAGGGATTGAATTCTGGGGCGGAGGCAAGTGGCCACATGGGACATGAGCCTTTTAGTGTCTGGGGCAGCCCAGGAGGAAGACCCCAGGGTAGACAAGAAGGGACGGAGGGACATCTGACCTTGCCTTAGTGGACACCAGTTTACAGTGGGCTTTATTGTAACTGTCTCCAAGGTCAGAGGAGATATTAAGGCCCCGGGCAGGAATGCAGAATTGTGCCAGGCCCAACACTGGGATCCACAGGCTCCTTCTCCACTTGTCCGTGGACTCCTATGGCCAGTTCCCAGGTTGACATTCCCGGACCCTCTTTTAATTTTTTCCACAGATGGTGCTGTTGATCCCACGGTCGGATCTGTCCTCCCTCTGTGCTGTTTTCCCCTGCCTTCCTACTATGGCTATCAAGAGCTTCTCAGTCGCCTTTCTGAGAGAGAGCCACCGCAGATGTTTCCACAAAGTCGGGGCCAGGGAACACATGGATGGCCCCATCCGTGTCTGCAAAGCCCTCCCTGCCTGCTCTGTCTCGACAAGTGGGGGTTGGGGGCTGAGAGGCCTGGGGGGCGGGGGATGGGGGGACGGGGGGCGGGGGGAGACAGGCAGATGTGGAACCTGGGAACACGGCCAAGGCTTTGTTCCGGACAGTCTCCTCTATCATAAGCAGAGCTAAGGAGCAGACAGGAGCAGAGAAGCTCCGAGATCATTTGGGGCTCCAAGGTACCCACAAGCAACCCACTAGCCAATCATGGTCAGGACATCCCAAGCAGGTGGCCTGGCTGCCCCCACCCTTGAGAGAGGCTCTGTCACCCTGAGGCTCAATGGGTACATTCCATGGTTGTAATAAGGACAATTTGGGCAGGTAGTGGTAACATACTCCCTTGTCCTTCTGTTTCAGGCTCTCCCTGTGGCCCACCCTCCCCCAACCCTTTCGAGGGGCTATGGGCATATAGTGCCTTAGCCTCCTCTTTCAGAGATCCATGGAATGAATATGTGACAACCGTTCAATCAAAGACCTCGAAACTGGGTGATGGGGTCCCTGACTACAAATGGGAAGTCAAGTGGCTATGGAGTCCTTGGAGTGGGAGGCAGACAGTTGTGGCACCCTTCAGATCACATGGAAAGGGTGACCACCTCCTTCAGTTTCTCGGCAACCCAATCCTGCCTGAGGAAGAGCAGTATTTAAATACCCACTGTTGCTCTCTGGGCCAATCTGTAGCTTTACTCTAGGAACCTCCCCAGTGAAAGAGAGAGTCTCTAAGTTCCCTAAGGAACATCCAGGATTGTGTCTGTAGCCTTGGCAGGATAAGGACAGGGAGGTGACAGATGGCTAGACCTGGCCATGATGGTAGAAGATCTGTCAATAAAGAGTTGTGCCCCCCACTCTTCTTAGATGAGGGGAGAATAGAGGCATTGCTTCTTCTCATAGTCAGCCCAGACAGGAGGACAGGGATGGATAGACAGATTGTCTGCCCGAGGTCCTTGGTGAAGCAAGTGTTGGGGAAGAACAAGGATCTTATGTGACTAGGAGATGGAAGGCACGAGCAAGCAGGTGGTATTTAAGGGCATAGGTAGAGACAGGACAGTCCCTGCCAGATCCCCAATGTGTGGCAGAGCCAAGTACATATGGAGGGGACCCTCTGGAGGGCATGGCAGCGGGGTCTGGGATGAAGTTGAGCTACAGAAAAGCATAGGAGTCTCTAATACAGCTGCCAGGGGCCACAAAGTTCCTGGCTCCCCGGCCCTGTCACCCATCTGTCCCAACTCTGCAGCTTCAGAGACTACAGGAAGCACAGGCCTTCCCTGGCCTCAGAACCAGTCATGAGGTTTTTCTCCTCAGAGTAGTGTTGTAGTTGAATTCCTTAACTGTCGGTTACTGCTCCCCACACAGACAGTTTATTAAAAACTGGGCCAAGTTAAAAATACTGGCATCGAGGAAGTACAGGCACCCCAAACTACCAGAAAGCCGCAGCTCCTCCCAGGGGAATCCCTGCCCACGGCCTGTGTGTAGCCCAGCTGGCAGGCAACCTGCCAGCTCCGTGGAAGGGGACAGAACAGCCCCTCCCAGCTGCTCCAGCTCTGTTCTGTCTGAACTGAACACCAGCCTGGGACCAGGCCCGGCACCCCTGGGTGCTAAAGAGGTCTGGACTGGGGCCAGATGGAACCCCTCCCCACCTTGAAGTGAAGGCAGGGTTAAACACATTCACATACCCACCCACCACCCAGTTCTTAGCACTGAGACCCACTCTAGGGATAAGGGGCAGGACTCTGTAGAGAGGTCCCTAGAAGGGGGTCCTGTCTGGCATGGGAGGGACTGAGGAGTAGCTACCAGATGAGAATCTCTGGTAGTCCAAAAAGACCCCTTTGATGGTCACAACAAGAGAGATATACCTTTCCTGTAGAGTATTCTACCTAGCTCTCCACCCACACATTACACACTAAATCAACAAATGCTCTCTGGGCCCCAACGGTGTGTCCAGGATACAGATGAGAACCGGGCACCAGCTAGATCTTTCAGAGGCTCTGGATACTTCCCAGTGCGCAAAGTGGCTCACTAGCCTCCGAGGCAGAGCGTGACAAACGCCAGGTTCTGTGTAAATAAAATCAATGTGAAACCACTTTGAAAGTTAAAAGCACAATTAACGCCCAAGTGTGCCTACTACAAGGCCAGTGGCAGAGAGCATCCAACAGGCTGGGCTCCGCAGCATGGCTGTTCTCTTTGCCAGTGGCACCAGAGGACAGATGGAAGGGGCTCATGGTACATTGACTCACTGCCCTGTGGCGTTCCCCCGACCCCACCCCCAGCCCCTCCTCGCCCCTGCGAATGCTGCAGACTCAATTAAAGAGCTCGTGGAAGTGTCGGTTCAAATCCTCGTCTCCCTAACTCGCCAGAAACTCTCAGAGGAGCAGGCTGCATTTGCCTCATTCAATTAATCATCTAGGTGCTGGATTATCACCCGCAGCCTCTTCAACCCACAAACACCCTTGGGTCCCTCTTACAGTTAAGTGAAGGCCTATTCTCCCACGCACGCACTCACTTAGACATTCAACTGTGCGTAGTCTCTGCATCCTGGAGCCCTTGGATACCTATCTCCATCTTTTGATTTTTTTCCCTGTGGCCACAGTTGGTCCTCTCCTTTTCTGCATCTCCCTACAGTCCCAATCACACAGAGTCTATGTTTTCATTTTCTTAATCGATGTCCCTACGACATTGGGGACCTACAAGGAGCGCCTTCTTCACTCTCTCTGGGTGTCTGGAGTCCCGTTGGGGTTTTTTGGTTTGTTTGGTTGGTTGGTTGGTTTTGTTCTTGTTTTTCCATGAAAAGAATTGAAGAAGGGTGCTTAGGGACACCAGGCAAGGAGCCAGTCGTATGAACGGCTGACACATGGCCAAGACGGAGACTGGAACACAGTCGTTAAGCGCACTTGTTGCTTTTGCAGTTCTTGGTTCAGTTCCCAGCACCCCCATGGTGGTTCAAGATCCAACACCTTTTTTTTTTTCTGTCCTCCATGGGCACCAGGCTCTTTATGTGGTGAACACATATGCACACGTAGGAATAACACGAAACCCAGGGAAGTCCTGAGGGTTTCTCTAACTTGCAAAACCTCCACCCCTGGCCCTTTGTGTCTAGACTTGGTGAACTTGGCTATCACCTGGGATGGAGGTCAGATCTCCTGTGAGCTGAAGTACAAGGCTTCTCTACTAGCTTTGAGTTTCCAGCCCAGGTACTGATACACCCCCCCCCCAGGCCTGTGGGGTAACTGGGCCTGCTGTCATCTGTCTGGTTTTTTTTTTTTCACCTCACCCACTTTGCTGTAAATAGTCCCTCTAATAAGCTCTCTCTGATCTCACCATCTTGCATGAACCATCTGTCTTGTGCTGAGCCCTGCCTGGGAGGCCCTGATTCACACAGACCTCCCCAGCCTTGCCTCTTAGCTCACAGGGTCTGTTAACTCTCGCTGTCAAGCAGGGAGATTGGGCCCGGATCTCCAGAAGTAGATGCTGGCCTGTAGAGTCCATTTTAGATCCTAGGTTCTGGTTCTAGAGGCCTTGGGTCCGGGTGTCGGGGCCTATGGAGGCTGGCTGGTAGGTTGCTGACTTGATTTGTTATCAGAGTGCATTCTCACCCTGCCAGCAGCGGAGTATCTTGTTGGAGGCCAGACTCTTTGAAAAAGTGCTCATCAGAGGCCAGAGGCTTCACACTCACTGGAAAGCAACCCCCTCCAGCTCCCCCTCCAGCTCCCCCTCCACCCCCATCTCATGACCCCCATGCCCTTGCTGGCTTCCTGTTCCTTGGCCTGTACCAAATCTTAAAGATGCTGTCAACAAGAAAACAAACCAAGCAAACCCAGACAGTGTGGAGATGGGGTGTCCACATGCCACACCAGGATGAGGGAGGGGGGAGGTCAGGAGTTGGGTTTTGTTGCTGCCCCTCAGGCCGGGAGTCAGAATGAAGTAAAATACAGTTGGAAATAATTGGCCCGTTACAGGGAGGTAACGAAAAGCCATTGAAAAGAAACTTACGGAGGAATCAATGTAAGGCTGAAGGCAACCTCTTCCTAGTGAAGAGGCGCTCACTTGCTTAAAGGACAGCTTCTGAGGGGCCCCGTCTCCCCAAGCAAGCCCAGGACTTCCCTATTGATTCTTTCATAAGACGTTGCAATTCGATTCCACACAAACTTAACGAGAACCTACTGTGCACTAAATTCCTAGCTTGGAGCCCCAAGAAAGCTAAGTTTCCTCTTAAGTCTGGCTCATTTGTGGGAGAGTTAAGGGCGACTTCACTGCTCTGCGGCAAAGCCTCTCTGATCCTTGCTTGCTATCATGGTGGTGAAAGGAGTCAGGCAGGTCATGGCCAGAATGAGGCTTAGAAATGGGGTTAGTATCTGGGATGCCAGTAGGTCTCAGACTTGGGACAGATAATGAGAAGGACAGGGGGGAATCAAAGTTGAGTTCCAAGGTAGGAAAAGGAGAGAAAGGAAATAAGGCATTGTGTATGTGTGCTTGAGTGTGTGTGTGTGTGTGTGTGCGCGTGTGTGTGCATGTGTGTGCATGTGTGTGCATGTGTGTGCATGTGTGTGCATGTGTGTGCATGTGTGTGCTTGAGTGTGTGTGTGTGTGTGTGCATGTGTGTGCATGCGTGTGCATGTATGCCTGTGTGTGTGTATGCGTGTATGTGTGTACCTATGTGTATGTGTGTGCCTGTGTGTGTGTGCCATTGTGTGCCTGTGTTCCTGTATGCGTGTGCGTGTGTGTACATGTGTGTGAGTGTGTGTGTGTGTGTGTGTGTGCCTGTATGGGCATGCATGCATATGTGTGCCTGTGTGTGTGTTCGTGAGTGTGCATGTGTGTGCCTGTGCCTATGTGTGTGTGCCTGTGTGCCTGTATGTGCATGCATGTGTGTATGTGTGTGCCTGTGTGTGTGTTGGTGCATGTGCGTGTGTGTGTGCCTGTGCCTGTGTATGCATGCATGCATGTGTGTGCCTGTGTGTGTGTTCGTGAGTGTATGTGTGTGTACCTGTGCCTGTGTGTGTGTGCCTGTGTGCCTGTATGTGTGTGCATGCATGTACATGTGTGTGCATGCATGTACATGTGTGTGTGTGCGTGTGTGTGTGCGTGATCAACCCAAAGCTTGACACTGAAGTAATAATGGCAAGAAAGGACTACTCAATCCCAATTCTGATCCTTCTCCTTGTTTCTAGTCTCTGGTCTTGTTACTGTACATGGGGGTGTCGCTGTGCATGTGTGGAGTACACCTGACACGAGTAAATTCTCTCCTTACACCATCTGTGTCTCTGAAACTGAACCCAGGTATTCAAACTTGGTGGCAAGCATCCTTGCTCGCTGAGCCATGTCGCCAGCCTCTCTGAGCTTTTTGATCAGTTTTGGCTTGTTTGTTTTAGATTTTTGCGGTTTAGACAGTCTCATTACGTAGCCCAGACTGGCCTCAAACTCTGTCTCCTGTGCTAGGGTTAAAACTGTGTCATACATACCACACCCTGCTTTTTTTTTTTTTTAACAAAGCCTTACTACCTTGAGGGTTCCTGGGGGGCTCTTTGAAATAAGCCTCTACAGTCTTCCTAACAGGGCTTCACTTCCAAACATTCTAGTCCTGCTCTGTCCAGTCCTTGCTGTGTGACCAGCAGAAAATCACTTGCCCTCTCTGAGCTGTGCCTCTGTTATGTGACTAAGTGGGAAATGACAGAGCTGGAAGCTAAGAGGGAGAGACATTTCTATGCCTGGATCACATTAAAGATCATCAAAAGTTTGGGTTTGGGTCCTAAGCCACCCAGTGTGTGCATGAGGTAGGGGTTGGGTCAGCTCACGCTAGCACCCCCTTGTCCTCCTTGTCCAGTCACTGGCTGTAGCCTGACTGCAGACTTGCTAGGTAGGGCCTCCCGGAGGTGCAGAGCGTCACCATAGGAACGGTTCGCTCACACGCAGAGAGAGCTGTTCAGAGGAACCAGGCGCTTGGTGGAGGGAGGTAGTGGGGGGCTCTGGATGTGGTCTGACGCAACTGCTACCCACATTCCCAGTACAAGATCTGGGGGCCTCCGTTGCGATGCAACTAGGTGGGACCAGTCTTGCAAACTAGGGGACCCTCCTGGAAGGCCGCTTGGGGAGGTCAGCCACCCCTGGGAAGTAGAGGGCTGCTGTCGGAGAGGGACCTGCTGCTGGGACCAGTTGCTAGGACACGGGATCTCTCTGAGGGGCCCATGGTAACCCTCCGAGAACACGTTGTGCCTCATTCATTTATTCATTAATTCACTTAATCCGCAACCAGCTCACGGGCAGGGCTGCAGGCCACCAGCCGCGAGGTACAAGGAGGAACAAGATGTCTCTGGTCCTGCTGAGGTCAGGCACATGTGCACAATCCATTAACACCGGAGCGAGAAGATGTGTTCTGGCCAGTGATGAGGCCCAGGGAGCAGGCCACAGACAGGCTCGCTACAGGTCCAGAGTGAGAACTACAGGAGAGGGGGCGGTGCGGCACCGCTAGTGGGCAAGCTGGCTTGAGCTTCTCTCCTTTTCTTAGGGACAAGGTGATAGCCTTCTCCAGTGGAGAGATTCTCAAGTCCATCCTGGACTCAAAAAGCACACTGAAAACATGTTTTTTGAATACAATTGAATGAAAATGGAAATGTTTCCTTACAAAACTGAAAGAGAAAAGAAGTCTTCGATTCATTCCTCGAGAGCAATGTTTTCACAGCCTTAAACTTGACAGAGCTTCCTGCCAACAGCTGGGGGGGGGGGGGGGCACCACACAGCACTCTCTTTTACAGACAGTGGAGAGAGCCAGCGAGAAGTTCTGCTTCTCCCGAAGTCTCCCCCCGCCCCCGCCCCCCGGAAGAACTGATCTGGGGCCAGGAGGATCCTCCTTGCTCAGGCTCCAGGTTTGAAAGGAGGACTTTCTGGTGACTAAAAGCAGTCTCTGATTTGGTGTCCTTGGCCTTTGTGGTCACTCCTTCTCCCGCAACCGAGATGGGTGGTTCTTCACTGGACGGGTATGGACGTCTTGGCTTTATTTCCAAGGCTTCTGATCAAGTCTGGGTGTGATACTGCTGCCACTACCGTCATCATTTCTGTAGTCTTGGTCAAACGACTCTGTGACAAGAGGATTCTGATTCTGAAGCCATTGTTTGCCAACTTAGGACAGATTTTAGATCCCAATATGGAAGCTTTTGCACTGCACTGCAGCCTCGGGGTTTTTTGCTCCTTTCTTTTTTGTTTTGTTTTGTTTTTCCTGAATTTTAATCCTGCAGGACAAACTAACTAAACCTCTACACTTTGTTGCTAGCTTGTTACAAGGGCTCACCATGGTGCCTCAGACCTTTGGGCTTGTGTTAACCTCCTGCCTCAGTCTCCTCCTATATGTTTTGTTTGCTTTAGGTTTCCGTTTTAGTCATGTGCACGGATGTTTGGTGTGCTTGTGTAAGTATGGGTGCTCTCAGAGCTCAGAAAAGGATGTTCGGCATTGGATCCCAGAGCTGGAGATGCAGATGATTGTAAGCTGTTCAACATAGTTGCTGGGAACTAAACTTGGGTCCTCTGGAAAAGCATGAGAACTCTCAACTACTTCGAATCTCTCCATCCCCATCCTGAGCTCTCGGGACCATAGTCATGCCATATTCAGCTCTTATCCCACAGTCTAGCAGCTGCACAGGAACACACATGCACAAGTCTCACTCACACCATCCCCCAAACATACACCCTAAAGAGCACAGAAACATCACTTGGAGAACTCCTATGCATCCTGCTCAGCCCAAGTCTATAAGCCCCTTCCCCAGCCTACACCCCTTTGGACACATAGCAGAGCCCTTTTCCCTTTCTGGGCACACAGTAGGGTTTTTTTTTTTCTAATTTTGAAGAGATAGATGGATATTATTTTGTTTTGTTTTGTTTTGTCTTTTCGGGACAGGGTTTCTCTGTGTAGCCCTGGCTGTCCTGGAACTCACTTTGTAGACCAGGCTGGCCTCGAACTCAGAAATCCGCCTGCCTCTACCTCCCAAGTGCTGGGATTAAAGGTGTGCGCCACCACCGCCAGGCTGGATATTGTTTTTAAGGAGGAGAGCCACTCACTGTTTTATGGGAAATTAACTTCTGAGAATTTGTGATATGTGGAGAATTATTGTAGTCTTGGTCAACGCTTGTAATGGCAGCTACATGACGAAAAGACTCCTTATTCTTTTGAATGCCCTCCCTCCTGGTTGGAGGGTGAATTTACCTTGGGAGTAAAAGAGCATGAAGAGTCACTTAACATTCTTAGAGGCCCCCAGCGTGTCTCCCTGCCATAGAATGACTCACTGGTGCCCTTTAAGAGGATAATTTGGTTGATGCAAATGACATAAACTTAATATTCATGTAGACTGTGCCGTTGAAGAAATGGAGAGGTCTAGGTTTTTAATCCTCTCACTGACTGATAAAGGAAAACTAGTGTCTGGAGAGAGGGGAAGACCCTGCCCCAACCAGCGCTACATGTGGAACCCAGACCAATGTGTCTCAAGCTTGCCAAAGCTGCAGCAGAGCCTGGTCTCCTGCATTACAGGCAGACCCACATGAGAACTTGGGACTATGCGGGATTTGTGCTCTGGCTGCCTTCAGAAGGCCTTAGTGTGGCTAGGAGTGGTCTTGATGCACCTCTCTGGCCCCACATCTCAGACTCAGGAAAGGCTTGCATTTCTGAGGTCACGGGCCATGTTCCCAGTCCTCTGCATGCAAAGCCACTTGAGACTGAAGAGCCTTTTCTCAGCTTGAACCTGAAACAGAACCGTCATGTTCTCAGGCCTAAATGTACCCTGTGTGCCTCTCATTTCCCCGGTCTTCCACCTCTGGTCCGCCCCTCGGCGGTAGAGGGAAGGGGTGAGGGGATTTCTTCTCCAGCCCCGTGGTTTGGGTGTATAATCCCAAGGGCAGAGGCTCGTATCTCAGCATCGCATTTCTGTCTCTGGCCTTTGCCTGAAGAATCTTGCAGCACTCAAGAGTGCTGAGTCACTCCTCCTAGCCTAAGAGAGAGAGCAGGGCTTTGGAGGTATACTGAGGTAGTCTCATTCTCTCTCGGCCATATTCTTGCTTGGCCCTAAGGTTGGCCCTCTGAGCAGAGAGCCGAGGCTTCCATGTCAGTAGGCCATGGTTTTGATTCCATTCTGTGGTCATCGGCAAAACCCTCAAGCCTCGGGTTGCAGCCCCACAGCTCCAGGCTCCCAGGAAGCTCTGGTGAACCTGAAACCCACTATATATACTAGAACAGAAAGAAAGCGATCTTGGGGAGTAAGAAGAGGCCGTTGTGATTAGCATGTGGTGAGGCCAAAGCTCCAGACCTAACATGGGTCTGAGTCTCTGAGCTCTTAGTTAGACCGAGTCCTGGGAAAAAAAAGAAAAGAAAAGAAAAAAAAAAAAAAAAAAAAAGCGGAAGGAAGGGAGGGGGAGGGGGCAGTGTCCTTGCACAGATGGAAAATGGAGAATGTCAGCTTTAGAGAGAGCAATAAAAGCACCCCCCCACCCCACCCCACCCCACCCTCCACCCTGAGAATCTTGTCAGGCCTCAGTTTACTTATCTGTAGTCTTTCCCAGGACTCATCAGCAGAGAATCTGACACCTCCCCAACCCACAGTCCGAGAAACAAAGCTTCAAGGCTCAGAGATTCTCAATGGGGGTGTGGAGCAAAATGTCAACCCGGGGTTAACCCCCTCCCCTCCCCCCCTCCCGACCAGCTGGCCTAACCCGCTTCTGCAGACCAAGGCTGGTTTGTCTGAGAGGCCCATCAGCTCCACCCCACTGAGCTTCCCTGACCAGCAATTCTGTATTTAATCAAGGGCCAAGTGGTCTGCAGAAGGCTGGAGGCAACTATAGGGTCTGGAGAGGGAGGATGGGAGAGGGGAGCCGGGTACTGGAAATGGGCCAGAGACAGCATTTTTTGGATTCTTTCAGCAAACTTTGACCCATAGCCAGGGCATCTCTTTTGCAAGGCAGAATCCCCGTTGCTTTCCTCTCCTGCCTGCAGGAGAGCCTCGAAGTTACAGAGTCCTTGGTTTGGCCAGAGAGAAGCAGCCTAGTTCCGAGGCAGCCTAGACTTCTCCTGCGACGCCCCCTTCCCCCACCGCCCAGCAAATTCAGTCTTTGCTACCTGCGTAGGGCCCCTGCTACCGCCCGCCGTGGTGACAGTTGGGCGGTGCTTTTGCCATAGGGGGCTGCCGGCCTCACCCCTGTGAGTTCAGGGGTCTAAATGCAGACGCCAGAGAAGAGGAGGGACCGAGGGGGGATGCTCCGATGAGCGGGGCGCGACTCCCAGCCCCCAAGATCTGCTTGGCAAACGGCAGACTGTGCGTGCCGGCTTCTCCCCCAAGGGATTGGATTGGCATTTTCATGCTTTCTGTGCAGCCTCTGAGCCTGTGACAGTCTCCAACATCCCCTGCCTACTGCTCCTGCCTCACTCATTTGTTCTCGGCGTATGCTCATTACAGGACGTCTTCAGCCGGCAGCGTTAACAAACGCTTTATTGAGACCAGAGCAAACACTCATAAAACTCCTGGGCTTGTGAGTCCCCACCCAAAGCCACCCTGTAGGGCCTCCAAAAGAGGACTCTGTCTGCTTCCCTCCCAGATCCCTCGAGCTTTCTGGCGCTCAAGTCCAGCCGGGCTGTGGCTGGACCTTTTAGGCACTGGGCTTTCTGCTTACAAAATCCTGAGGTCTTTTCAGGGACAGGTGTGTGATCCCTGCTTAGAGGCATGGAAACATGGCTCAGAGACTGGGGTGCCGGGCCAGCGCCCTCTCAGCAGGCACGGGATAGATCAGGGATTAGAAAGCAACTTCTCCTTAGCCAAGGGAGTGCCATTTCATTTAAGCCCATGACATTTAGGCACCTAGGCTGTGCCTGTGACTTGCTTTCCTTTCAAGCCCTGGGGAGGGCAGGGTGGAAAGGGGGCTTAGGAAGGGGAAATGGAGTCTAGGGGAGGGGCTCACCTCACTAGTCTGGAGCTTATTGTACTCTATGTGCCCCACTTTCCTGCTGCCTTGAGCAGGAGCCCTTATCCCAGGGACCCAGCCCCAGGATCCTCCCATCTCCCTAGCTCTGGCTGAGAACCCAGCCCCTCCAGTCTGCCTGCTGTACTGCTCTGCTTGGGATAATTTTGGAGGCTGAGGTCAGGGGATTTGGAAGGAAGGAAGAGATGAAGGAGAGCCAAGGAGACCTCAGTGATCACCAAAGAGGGGACAGTGGCACCTGTCAGCCACTCTCAATTTAACCAAAGACTTTGGAGGGGGAGAATCCAAACAACACCCCTCCAAACATAAATACTTGCTATGTTAGCCTCAGTTTATTAACTGAAGACAGGAGGAGCCTAAGGGGGGCAAGGTCCACACCAATCCAGAGGCACCCTGACTACTTCCTCTAGTCCACCTAGAGGCTTTTTCTTCCAGTCCTCATTTGGTTTCTGCAGAAAACCCAAGAAAAGAACATTACCCCCCCCCCCAATTCTTTCAACCTCCACTCAAATCATGTGTCCATCCCCAGCTTCCTGCCCGAGAGATTCCCACTGTCTAGCTTCCAGTTCCCTAAGATGGCAAGACTCTTCCAACCTGCTTGGATAAGGTCAGATGATCTCCCCTCTTTGGGTTGAAGATACCCCCCACCAGGTTCAAATAGTTAATGTCCCTTGTCTAACCACCCTACCTTATATGAGGAAAAGGAAGCCATGACTAGAGAAACACAAGCTCACAGCCTCTGAGAGGTAGATGACAATTAATATATGCAAATTGAGAATACCTGGACTACCCATCTAAAAATCCCAACATCTTTTCTCAGAGGTTAAAAGGCTTTATTTTTTTATTTATTTATTTACACTTTATTTTATCTTATTTAAACATTTATATGTGTGCATACTACATGTGTGTCTGGTGCTCTTGAAACTGCATTTAAAATCAGTGGTGAGCTGCTGTATGGGTACTGGGAACTGAACCTGGGGTTTTCTGGGAAAAAAAATGATCTTTACTGCTGAGCCATCTATTCAACCTTCACATTAAAAAAAAACCATTTATTTACATTTTATTTTTCAAACATTTATTTGATTTTTATTTTTTACATGTTTTCTTTTTTTACATATATAGAGAGGTGTGTGTGTGTGTGTGTGTGTGAGAGAGAGAGAGAGAGAGAGAGAGAGAGAGAGAGAGAGAGAGAGAGTCATGTAGTGGTCAGACAAGACAACAGCTTATTCTCTTCTTCTACCGTGTGGGGGTCTGGAGATTAAATTCAAGCTGTCAGCTTGGTGGCAAGCACCTTTGCCCATTTACCAAAGGAGCTATGTCAATGACTTTATTTACATTTTATTTAAGGGGGTTCTGTGGAGATCAAAGGACAACTGCAGGAGTCAAGGATCAAACTCAAGTTTGGCTGCAAGCACCTTTGCCCAGTGAGCCACTTCCCTGGCCCAATAAAGGTATCAGTTCACTCAGCTTCTCCTCCTTTTGAGCCTCAGAATGGGGAATGGGGGGCGTCTCGGCTGAGTAAAAGGCTCTGAGCCCTTGCTGGGGGGCTAACAGGAAAAAGGGATTGCCCCAGGGACACTGGCAGAATAAATACCCCCCCACACACACACACACACACTCCCATCCCATCCTCTAAGCCATCCCTGGTTGAAAGCCACTAAGTGAGTGTGTGTGTGTGTGTGTGTGTGTGTGTGTCTGTCTGTCTGTCTGTCTGTCTGTCTGTCTGTCTGTCTGTCTGTCTGCATTTGACGGTGAACATATTGGCGGGACTGTCAACATGTGTCACTGTGAACAAAGATGGATTTGGATTATGTGTGCTTTGGTGTAATTTGTGTGTTGGGTGATTCCACAAATCTGAGACAGATTTGGGGACTGGGCATAGGTGTTGCTATGAGGTGGTACATGTTGGAAAGAATCAGTGCTTTTACGTTTCAGCATGATAAGGCCCAGACTGTGACTGTGGTACCTGCGAGAGGAGGAGGGGGTGGGGGGTGACGCATGATGTCGTCGGTGTTTACCAGTGGTCTCCTGTGTTTACAGGCGGGCTGCGTGGAGGGGCAGCATAGGCAGGAGGACTCTCAGTCTTTTCATAGCTGGCGCTTCCCCTGCTTGGAGCAGATCGGACAGTGTTCCTGCTGCCCTGGTCTGTGACCTGTGCCCCAGGGACAGGCAGTAAGGTTTGCCTGTGCTGAAAGGTGTGTTTGGGTTGGGGGTCCGTGGGGCAAGTGCATCTGCACCTTCCCCAAACTCCACAATGGCAAGGCTCGTCGGAGGACTTCGGCTTTTCGTGGTGGTTTTCGTGTGTGCATCTGTGATCATGTGCATCTTCCACATCTTCGTGGTGTGCGTTTGGGTCCTCCTGGGCTTCTGACCCGCGCCATGTGTGCGCGGGACTCCAGCCCTAAGTGTCTTACTGTGTCTGTGAGCGTTTTTGTATTCTGAGTGCGTGCAAGGGCTTTCGCCCGCCTGGCTTGGTTCCTGAGACTTGCGCTAAGCGGGCCTGTGTGAGCGCCGCCGCCTCCGCCTCCAGCCGCGTGCTGTCCTGTGTGCGGACCGCGTGCCCATCGTGCGCAGGTACCCGTCTAGCCAAAGAGTGCGGCCGCGTGCTCGAGCCGCTTCCGGGCGCCGCGGCGCTGGGGGGCGGCCCCGCCAGGGGGTGGGTCACCGGGACTGGCCGGCGCCTGCCCCGTGCGCGCGAGGCGTGGGCGTGGGCGGGGGCCGCGGGGGGGGGGGACGACAGTACGAAAAGGCGGCGCGCGGGCCGCAGCGGCAGCTCCTCGGCAGCCGCACTTAGCAGCGTGCGCCCCGGTGCAACCCTGGCTTTCTTCCCGCTGGACGCCCGTGCCCCCTTCGTGGTCCGCAACCAGAAGCCCAGCGCAGCCCCCGGAGCAGCCCCTGCACCGCCTCCGCTCCCCGGACCGCGACCCAGGCCGCCCCGAGATGATCGCGACCGGAGCCCTCCTGCGCGTCCTCTTGCTCCTGCTGGCTTTCGGCCACAGCACCTATGGTGAGCCCCCCCTGGCGGTTTGGCTTGCGCCCCCTCTGGGGAAGCCTGCGATGCCCCGCCGACCACCCCACCGACCACCCCATTCTCCCTGTCCCATGCGCCCCAAGTCCCGCCCGTCCCGCCTAACCCTAAGCCCCGCACTGTGCCCGCTTCATCCTCCCTGCGCCACTCTTGCGTGTTGAGCCCAATCCCGGGGTCCCAGGGTTTGTGGGAGGTGGAGGGTCCCGGCCCCTTCTAGCCCGGCAGAAGTGGCGTTCAAGAGGGGTGTCGTTGCGCGGATTGAGGAGGTATGAAAAAAAGAGACTGCGCTGGGAGGTATCCTATTTAAGAAAAAAAAAACGTTCTAAGGTGCAACTTTGGGGGTGTCTGTCACGGCTTATGTGCTTAGGAATAGCTCTTGGGGGCTTTGGGGGGTGATTTTGCAGTCCTAGTCCCCAATTTCCAACAGGAGCACAGCTGGAGCCCCTCTTGTGTGGCGTGTTTCTCTAGGTGAGGGGCTGCGACACTTCTGTCTGCAGAGGCCATCTGTCTCTGGCAGGAGAGAGTTGGCCCCTTCCCGCAGCGACCCCAGCCCTCAATGCGCCAATAGTTGTGAGTGGGGGGTCGGAGGTTGTCTGGGAAGGCTGAAAACTGGATGAGTAAATGCATACAGTAGGTGTCTATTAAAGTGTCAGACTCCCTTAAGAGCGTCGGAATCTCAGAGGCCCTGCAGAGCTATTGCGCAGTTCTTTTAATGTGACCAGTGTCGGGTAGGAGAAACGTGGGAGGTAGGATTTGGCTGCCTGGCTTAACTAGGGTTAATCTTGGGGTAAAATCTAGACTTTCACCTGTGGGCTAGGGAGGTGGGCTTGTCTGGGCTTTCCCAGAGACCTCGAAATCTTCCCTTTAGCTCACTTTGCAAATGGGAGGCTAGACAGAATGACCAGGGGTCAAAGGCTACCTCTTCATTGTCCCTCATTCCTACTTTTAGGGGTCTGGGGGCTCTTATTTTCTTTGGGGAGAAAGGTGTCTGCTTTGCCCTTGGAGAATCAGGGGTGTGCTGTGCTTAGCCCATGGCTAGGGGCAGGCACAATTGTTTTTCTGGGTAGGTATTCACAGATGAGAAATGCCTACTGTGTGCGCCAGGCTGGTAGGACCCAAGAGGGTCTTTGGACTCCATGTTTAGGGTCCCCAGGCCATTTGAGAGAAAATGGACTTTGTAGTGTCCTTTAGGCCTTGTGGGGTGAATTGTGTACCCCTTTTCTCTTCCTCAGGGGCTGAATGCGACCCACCCTGCGACCCCCAGTATGGATTCTGCGAGGCTGACAATGTCTGCAGGTAATGGAGGAAGCTGTTTGGGGGGCCATGGTGGGGTCTGTGGAGTCTTGGAGCCAGGCTGAAAGGAGGGGGTGTGCTTTGCCAAATAAAAACTGCGTCACAGCTTTCTTGCTTCTGCAGAAAACTGGTGGGGGGGGTGGAGGGAGAGAAGGAGGGGTACAGGAGAGAGGGGGATCAGAAGAGTGTCTTGCAGGGGTGGGGAGGCCACTGTAGATCACTGTACCAACTGTGGTTCTTGTGGGGGTCTGGAAGACCCTTGTGTTTCTGCCCTTCAGCACCTTCTCTGAGTTTTCCATTCAGGTGGCTGCTGTTTGTCCCAGGAAGCCTCTGGCCTGGGACTCTACAAAGACCACCAAGTGTTCTCCATACAGCAGAAGACAACTGGAGTCTCCTTTGGACCCCTGCTCCCCTCATGTGTCCCACTCTCTCCCCTTTGTCCACACAGGTGCCATGTTGGCTGGGAGGGTCCCCTCTGTGACAAGTGTGTAACTGCCCCTGGCTGTGTCAATGGAGTCTGCAAGGAACCATGGCAGTGCATCTGCAAGGATGGCTGGGACGGGAGATTCTGCGAAATAGGTGGGCACTGACCTTAGCCTACCCCTCACCCCTTCTCCTTGTCCCCTCTCCCTCCCTTTCCCCCCACCTTGAGGTATACTCCAGAACCCCTAAGGCTCTCTATGTGTAGTATGTGATCCATAGTGTATAAGCATTTCCTGCTGGGCCTCAAATGTATTCACTATACTGTTTACTTCAGCACTGAAGGTTCCCAAACTCGGGGGGGGGGGGACTGAGGGGGGAGGTTGAGGTGGGGTCTAGGGGAAACTGCCTGTTGAATAAAGACTCACAAACAAAACAAAACAAAACAACAACAACCCACCATGCTTAGGGTGGCTGGACCACTGACTGGGGCTTCTTGCACAGGTTGCTGGAGTTGAGTTGGGGGGTTGGGGAGTTCTGTGTGTGCTGTGGGGGAGGTGATTCTCAGGGTTCAAACATCAAGAAAAGGGAGCCAACAAACAAATAAGGGAGGGGTGGGCTGAGTGGAGGATGGGATTGGGGAGGGGGACCACTCAAGTGTTACAAGGGGTTGGTGGTAGGGAGAGGCTGAGAAAGGGTTAAGTTGCAGATTGGTGTTATGTGTTGACGTCATTAATTTATATGATCATCGTAGATTGACAGCTGCATTGTTTCAGGGCCATTCTCTCTCATTTACTAAACCTTGTCCACCAAGTCTAGGCAAACGAAGTCCTGGGGAATAAGGGTTTATGTGCCCGCTAAGGTGAGATCCCACCAAGAAGGCAGAAGGTTAGATGCCCAAGGGACTGTCTCCTCAACACTGACCATGACAAATAGGGAAACCAAGGACCAAAGAAACAAAGGGTCCCTCAAATCGTTTATAGTTTCCCTCTCCCGAGTGGTGGTTTGGCAGGTAGAGGGAAGGCTTTGCTGCAGCTGACTCATGCTCAGGCCTTGGCTCTGCAGCCCCTGCAACAGCAGCAGCAGCAGCTACTTGTTTGGGGGTGCTAGGAAAAACCACTGACTAGGGTAGGATCCCTCCATTCTAAATATCTGAACCCCAAACAGCTTTCCAGACAGAATCCTTCCTCACAGATCCTTCCGCCTGCATAGCCACTCTCCATCAGATTCATGGTTGTCTAGGTGGAAATGGCGGGGGTCAAGGGTTGTCCCAGGGGGGAGATAGCCCCTGGGTAATTGCTGGCTTTCTCCCTTACTGCCTGCATGGCCACAGCTGCAGTTCAAGCAAAGGATCCCCTCAGTCCTCTTCATACAGCGGCTGATTTACACACACACACACACACACACACACACACACACACACACACCGCCTTTGGGGTGGGAGGCTTTAGGGGGAATGAGCAGGCATAGTCTGGGGATGGTGGTGGTCGCCAGATCTTTATCTTAAATTCAAGATCCCAATCGGCGGCAAGAGTGCAGGGGCCGGGAAGCCCGAGCCAGCTGCAGAGGCTCTCTGCACTAACGTTTTTTTTTTTTGTTTTTTGTTTTTTGTTTTTTTGCTGGTGCTATCCTGGAAAGATAAACCCTCTTTATGTTTTCTTGCATCACCCAGGGCTCCTGCAGGTTTTTCTGTTGATTGACACTTGTCTCCCCTCAGTCAGGGTGCAAGGCCCTTTGAAAAAGGAGAGAAAAAAAATCTTCATGTGTTGCCTTAGCACCAGGAAACCCTTCCTGGGGGCTGCCTTCACTAGCTGTCTCTCTGGCTAGCCCTGGCTTTCTACAGCTCAAAATTATAGAAAACCCCTAGAGACCAGCAAAGAGAGTTGGGGTTTTTTTTTTGTTTTTTGTTTTTTGTTTTTTGTTTTTTTTTTTTTTTGCTTTGCTTTTATATGGAGGGAAACTGAGGCAGAGCAGGAAGGAGCTGAACTCTGCGGAGCAGCAGGTTGAACAGCCACAAAGGTTCCTTTCCTGTCCCTGCAGAGGAGCTGGGGTCTCTCTTCTCAGTCAGAGACCCCTTGCCCCTTTGTTCAGCTCATCCTGGCTTGCTGAGCCTGAATAATGAAGTGGTCCTGACAGGGGGTATTAAAACACAGTGGAGATACAGCAGTGCTCATGGAAACCCGTATGGACAGGAGAGCGCTCAATAGTTCTAATTTTGCTGCCTTCAAAAGATGTAGCCTTTTTATCCCTGGACCCCCTTAGTTCAGAACCTGAGAACAGAAGGACCACGGGTTGGGGGAGGCAGAGCTGTGGTTAAATTAGACTTCTTGTTTCCCAATGGGGGACTTTGTTGGGAATGTGTGAAGGGCCGGTGGGGGCTTCAGCCCTGACTGGCTCCCAGGCTTAGAGACCTTTCCCCTAAATGTGAGAAGCAGATGTGACAGGGGAGACAGGCCTCAGGGCATCTTAGCTGGCTCCCTGTTTTGTGGAGGAACAGAGACTTCAGAAATAAAGCTTGTGTCGCCACACTCCTAGGGTGCCAGGAGAGGGTCTAGCTGCGTCTCTGGCCTTGGCTTTCTCACTCATGACCTTCCTAACCCTCAGCAATAAAGATCTTTGCATAGAATCACTGCACCCTCTTACTATAAACCCCACTTGGAAATCACTAGCCGAGCCACTTAGGGTTCCTGTCACACTGGCTTCTGGAAAGGAAAGCTAAACACTGGGTTTTTCCCCCACCCCCACCCCATTTCCCAGACGTTCGGGCTTGCACCTCAACCCCCTGCGCCAACAATGGAACTTGCGTGGACCTCGAGAAAGGCCAGTACGAATGCTCCTGCACACCTGGGTTCTCTGGAAAGGACTGCGAGCACAAGGCTGGGCCCTGCGTGATCAATGGGTAAATATTCTGACCTCACTCTAGGAGTCTTGCCTCTCCTCCCACTCCCAGGACCCTTCCAGCCTAACCCAGAGGACCTGTAACCTGATGAAAGATGTGCTCCCGCAATCCGTGCCCCCACCAGTCCACTCTGAGTGGGGGGGGGAGTTATATAGGAATGTGTCATTTCCATAATTAAAAAAAAAAAAGGTCCTGAAGGTGATTTCATATTCCCCTGATGTCCCCGGGCTCCAATGCTGATTGAAATGGGGGTGGAGGTGACAAGCTGGATAATTTTCGAAAGGCAACATAATAAGAGAACAGAGTTCAGCAGGGCCAGCCTGTGAAACCCGCTTAGTGTATTGTAGGGAGCAGTTTAGGGCATTTCAATTGGATTTTCTGGGGTGTCTAAGGAGATTGGAGGAGATGGAGGGGGCACAAGTATTTAGCTAGCCTTAGTGGGAAAGAGGCTCTTTGAGTGGGGGAGGTGGCAGATCTGTTCAAGATCCAGGAATTCGCTGAAGCTTTGAACAGTCAGGAACATAAGGGTCTAAAGATATGTATTTAGAAGGGACATTGAAGGTAGTGACCATTGAACTCCACTGCTGTTTATTGGGAAGGGAAAAACACAGAGCGAGACCTTTCAACGTGTTTCCTTCTAACAGACTTGAACTAGTCTGTCAAAATAGAGCCCAGGGGCCCTTTGGATGTTTTCAGAGCCCAAGTTACTCTGCAGCCCTTGGCCCAAAGCTGCAATGCTCATTCCTGGTGTTGGGGGTGGGGGCTTTTCTTTCCCCCGGAGTTTTGGCATTTATCAGATGACAAAGGGCTAGCTCGTTTAAAAGCACTTACATTAAATGCTGCATGTGCTCCGCTTTGAGCAAACAGCTTCAGTTTGCAAGCTGCACTTGGGTGAATAGACCACTATTAAACAGCTTGCCACAGACACCACTCCCGCCAGCATAGATACAACCCGTATTTCTTTCACTGAGAGTCCCCAAGGATTCCCCTCACAATAGATGGCTGGGCCCACTCCACTAGAAATAAAGATGATCAGGGGTGGGGTAAGGCGGGGTGGGGGATGCAGACTGGACCCCTAACAGTAGACCTCCCCTGGAGAGCCCAGGAACTGTGCCCTTTACTCTCCTCATCTGAAGGATGAGTCCACTGAAAGATCTAGCTCCAAAGTGTTACTAATGCTGCCTCTCCCAGCCTCAGTTTCCCCATCTGACTAGTGACTTACAATCTGTGCTCTGGCCTGAGAGACTAAGAGGTGGGAAAGGGCATGGGAGAGGACGTGGGAGGTCGTTTCTGTCCCTACTGCTCTGACCTAGCCCAGCTCCCCTCCCCCCACAAGGGTTCTTTACCATGTCTTTGTGTTACAGTTCTCCCTGCCAGCACGGAGGCGCCTGCGTGGATGATGAGGGCCAGGCCTCGCATGCTTCCTGCCTGTGCCCCCCTGGCTTCTCAGGCAACTTCTGTGAGATCGTAGCCGCAACCAACAGCTGTACCCCTAACCCATGCGAGAACGATGGCGTCTGCACCGACATCGGGGGTGACTTCCGTTGCCGCTGCCCAGCTGGATTCGTCGACAAGACCTGCAGCCGCCCGGTGAGCAACTGCGCCAGTGGCCCGTGCCAGAACGGGGGCACCTGCCTCCAGCACACCCAGGTGAGCTTCGAGTGTCTGTGCAAGCCCCCGTTCATGGGTCCCACGTGCGCGAAGAAGCGCGGGGCTAGCCCCGTGCAGGTCACCCACCTGCCCAGCGGCTATGGGCTCACCTACCGCCTGACCCCCGGGGTGCACGAGCTGCCTGTTCAGCAGCCCGAGCAACACATCCTGAAGGTGTCCATGAAAGAGCTCAACAAGAGTACCCCTCTCCTCACCGAGGGACAGGCCATTTGCTTCACCATCCTGGGCGTGCTCACCAGCCTGGTGGTGCTGGGCACCGTGGCCATCGTCTTTCTCAACAAGTGCGAAACCTGGGTGACCAACCTGCGCTACAATCACATGCTTCGCAAGAAGAAGAACCTGCTGTTGCAGTATAACAGCGGCGAGGAGTTGGCGGTCAATATCATCTTCCCCGAGAAGATTGACATGACCACCTTCAACAAGGAGGCTGGTGATGAGGAGATCTAAGCAGCGTTCCCACCCCCACTCCCAGGCCCTTCACCCCACCCCACCCCACCCCAGGCCCTTCTCTATTACCGGGGTTCCTTAGAGCTCTCTACGCGGTTTGCGCTTTTTGTGGTGGAGTTTGCTCTATTGTGTGGAATTGAGTGAACGCTATGCTTACATATATTGTCTTGTGTTGCTGTGTGCCATGCTACCACGCTATCTAAGAACCCCTTCCTCCCTATTAATGCATGATAATGAATAATAATAATAAGAATTTCATCTCTAAATGAGTTAAAGAAATAAGTATGTTATTCTAAACTCTTATTAAGTATCAAATATAAAATATCAAAAAGACCAAAAAAAAACATGGTAACAGAACCAGGACTTGGTGCTGAGGTCCCTCTCCTGGAGGGGGTGTCAGCCACCAGGTCCTCGTGAAACCATAAGAGTGTTGTGCTTGACCACTCACTGTGAAAAGGGCTAAACTCTTTCGTTCGTTAATTCTCACGCACACTCACATCAAGTCTCACACCGCAACCCTTAGATCTTTCCGATTGATTGTGACTCTGCAGTGTGTAGTGGCTGTGTGCCAGGCAGAGAGAGACCCCAGGTTGGCTGCTGGCAGAGAGGTTGGGACCTAGTCCTAACCCAGCTGCGAACTCGCTGTGTGACCCTTGGCGAGATTCCCCCACCTCCAACCCTGGGCTACTTCCCCACCCCTCCCCATAAGGGAGGGGTGCAGACACCCAAACACCAAAGTCCTCTCTAGCTCCCAAATTCAGAATTAGGAACGATGGATATATACCAAAACACTTCTTGACTCCAAGAGTAGGATCTGATGGAGACTTGGTCTCATCCTGGGATCCGAAAGGTTTTGGCCTATCCTGGCTGTACACTTGATATTGACGTCGATCCCAATAGCGTTTCTCAAAATGGGGAGCCTCCTGGCTCATGTCCAGTTTGGGAAAAATTGGCCCCTTTAGGTCAAAATGTGCCATTTGGTGTTGCCTCTTGAGCAACCCATTCCCCACCCCAGCCCAAGACTCCACCTCATGCCCCTCAGACCCCACCCCATATCTGCCCCTCACCCTGATGTAGAGTAGAAATGAGCTTTCAGACTTCAGTGTACCTCGAACCACAAGTGCCCCCCCGGCAGAATCTGAGTGAGCAATGCAATCCCCACCAAGGTTTGCACAGGCTTTAGTGACACTATGGCTTGTGGGGTGTTTTCTTGTTCTGTGGCAAAAGTGGGAAAGCAGCTGTCCACAGCCATGGATGTACCTTTGTGTGGCTGAGGTTAGGGCCCTCAGATCCCCAAACACCTAGCCAGCTTCTTAAGTAGAATTTTGACTTATTTTTTAAAAGAGCATCTATCTTTTTTTTTTTTTTTTTGCAAAACAAAACAAAACAAAACAAAACAAAAAAAAGTAGAAAGAAATGGGAGAGAGCCCTGTGTAGCTTCCTGGCTCTTGTTTGGGGTCTGGGTGCTACACAGTCCTTGGGTCCCTGTTAGGAATATTTTGCTTCTTAGATTATTTGGGTAGGAACCTATGCTCCTAAGCTTTAAGTGTGAGCCGTGTTTACCTTGCTCTGAGTACTTGCTTGCAAGTCATTGTCACCGTTGCTGTTCGAATCATGATCACAGCACACACTTCATGGTCATCAGCCATTGGTCATACGCGTCTCCGTTGTCACACATTATCAACCCAATCACCTCTCCAACCTCTACCCCAGGTTCATTTCACCCAAAGCCCTGACTCAAAGAATCTCTCCCCAGCCATTGGTCATTCATTACCTTCAGCCCAAGCCCCTTCCAGTCCCACCCTGAAATCCCTCTCCCATTTAGCCCCAGCCTCATCCTGATGAGGGTGTGTCCCAGCTCCCCAAATCCCCACCACCTCCCATATCCCTGGCTCCTAGCCCCTCTTCCCCTGGTTCCCTCCCTCCCTCCCTCCAGGCCCCTCCCCTGCCTCAATCAGTCCCGCCCTGAGGCAAACCAGCCCCATCACAATCACCTCATTATCCCATCTCATTTTGAGTTCATTTTAAGAAATAAAATCTAAAAAAAAAAATTTAAAAAAAGATATTGACATATGCCAGGTGGGTTTCTGATACCCTTCCTGGCCTCTCAGCGTGAGACCTTGACCGAGTCTGCGAATAATTATGTTCCTCGGTTTCCCCAATTTGGAATTCTACAATTGGACAAAACAGCCTATTTCTCCATTTTTTTTTTTTTATTTTTGATCTCCGTGTTGTGGAGAGCAGCCGTGTCTCTGTGTCTCTCGTGACAAAGGGGGCCCGGCTGTTCTAGCAACTCCTCCTCCATCCAAAAGATCCATCATCCACCATCCATCCAGCCAGGGAGTGCTTCCAAGCACCTGCAGAGTGTAAGGCAGTGAGTGTTCTTGGAGCTGTGGGATGTGCAGGCTGAGGGGCATAGTCTGGGAGGGGAGTAGACATGCATGTGCCCCCAGGAAGCCAAGCACAGGGCAGGCAAAACCCCAAAACTCTGTGGAAGCCGGATGGCCCAGAGCAGGTGCCTCCCTCAGAGTGCCACCACCTCACCTTCCAAAGTGAACAAAGATCAAGAAACCAACATCAATGAGGCGGCCCCGTCAAAATTCCACGGCATCCACCCACACAACAGGAGCAGCGTTTGCAGTCTCACCCTGGTCTTCACGTCCGCAGAAAGGGTCCATCTGCGACCTCACAATATCTGCTGAGAGCATCAGATCTCTGGCTGCCCATACACATCTCCTGTGTTTGGTGTAGTGCAGTGTACGCAACGGGTGGTGAAGCTAAAAGACAGCTGTCTGGGACATTTTCAAACTAATCTGACCCCAAATTAAAAGTGGTGATAATTCTGTAACCAAAATGTCAAGGAAATGTCCACCAGGGCGCTCTTTCTAGCTTCCCCCATTTTTCTTTTTGGCAGGCAAGTCCAGACGCAATGCAAAAAGAAACAACAACCTTGTTTATTGTTAAATAAAGGAACAAGGGCTTTACTTGTGTTTGCTATTTACTTACGATTCGCCAGTTGCATCAGCCCCACCCGTGATGGCCTTAAACATAGGCCGGGAATATTGTGACCTCCATTGAGGACCAGGTCCAACTCTTTCAATGTGGCCTGGTGCCACAGGGTTAAGGGTGGGGGACTTGAAACCTCAGCATTTCCTAGTCACAGGAGGCCTGAGACCACCAGGAGTTGGGGGGGGGGGCCTTGTCCGTATCTTGCTCCCTCAGCGTGGCAGCCCATGGGAGGTGGAGATAGAGCTGAGACAACGGAGGGACATGAACAGGGGCCCTAGGGATCCACACAGGAGCAACAAGCTCTTCCTGCTCGCCAAGTTTGGACCCAGAGTTCTGTGCACTCTTCCCTGGCCTTTCTGAGGTTATTAGAGGGTTGATGCTAAGATGAGAGAGAGCATAGATTAAGAATATCCAACAAGGGCAACTTGGACCATGGCAGGTGTGCAGGCTCCTTTCTCCTAACTCAGTCTCTGTGTGTCCTGGTAGTACCTATTCCTCTAACCCCAGGACACCAGTAGCCATGCGTCAAATCAGCGATGCACCCTCCAAATACGCCACTCTGGAGGCCTTGGGAGCCTCAGTCTAGTTCCTTCTGGCCTAAGAAGTGATCTTCGCTCTGATATCCCATCTCCAGCCTCTCCCATGGCCTGTGTGCGCCCTTGCCTGCTCAGCTGCCCAGGCCCAGAACCTAGGATCTTTAAAGGGATCACCTCCCCATTCTGCCCACCCTTCTGACTCCTCTCATCTCCTTCTGGCTTTATCCTCTGCCCCTTAGAGTCCCAGGCCTATTTTCCCTCTGTGCATCTCTTGTGTCTGCTATGGCCCATTTCCCTCTGTGCACAAATAAAGGAGAGTCCACAGGAGAGACTAGAAGGGGACATAAGATCTTATACCTGGACAGTGTCCTAAAAGCTATAGGAAAGTAGCATGGTCATGCGGGGTTAGGAAACACGGAAGCATCTACATGGAGAATACATTTTTCTATCAGGACATTAACCCACAAATCCCCCCGACGTGATCAGTGGACATGGAGGAGAGATCCAGTGAAGGAAGTCAACCTGGCCCAGGAACTCCAGCAGCCAACACCCTGAAGGAGTGAGAAATGACCAGGTTAGGGACACAGGCCCAGCAAGCGGGTAGTAGAGTAGGAGCACCCAGTTTTGATACTGGGCAACAGAGAAGTGACCTTCTCCGATGAGTAAAGAAACAGACCCGGAGTCAAAGTCAAGAGTGTTTTCTGGGGAAGCAGTTCTAACCAAATGTGAGGTGGAAGCTCCAGTGACCTTAGAGGAGGCAGTGGTCAGGGTGGGTGGGGTCTGGGTTAAGAGGAACGTGAGATGCATCCTGAGCTCACAGCTTGGGAACAGCAGTGGAAAATACCCCATAGATACAGTTACTCCCGAGGCCTTTGTGCTACAGGCTGGACCGGTACTGGCTCTGTTGGGAGGAGGCGGAGCTTTTAAGAGGTGAGGCCAAGTTGCAGGTCTTTAGGTCATGGCACTGTGCCCTTCAAGAGGATTTGGGGCCTCAGTCCCCTTCCTCCTTTTCTCTATTTGCTTTCTACCTATGAAGAAGAAGGAAGGAATTCCCTCCAGGATGTACCACACCACAAGCCCAAAGCGTCGGAGTGAACGACATCCTCAAACACTGTCTTCCTAACTTCATTATCCTGGGTGTGTGTTATAGTTATGCAAAGCCTGATCACACCTGGGCAGGTCGAGGGGGGCTGCAGAAAGGGAGTCAGGACAGAGAGAATTGTGGGAATGGAGGCAGTCCAAATCCAGCCAGCCAGCCAGCCCAGCTCCACTCCTGAGACACCTGTGACGCCATACTATATGTACCTTGCTTGATTTCTTAACTGTCTTACACTACTGAGGAAAGTCCCTGTCACCCCAGCGAAGACCCTCTGCTCGATGAGACACTTAGCTCCTGCCCAGAGGGAAGAAGAAGCCCAGGTTCACATTAACTGAGGAGGGAAACCATGCTTGCCCGGCTTGTGGAGGGTGTTTGGGCTCACCCCTCATGCGTGTTGCTTCACCGTGCCTGTGACAAAAATGAAAACACAGGAGGTTAACTAAATTGCAACCCAGGAACTCTTAAGGAGGAGGAGGAAAAAGGTCCCAGAGAGCTAGAAGGCACACGGCCCCTTAAGTCCTAAACACCTTGTCCTAGGTTATCCATTACTGACCAGCGTGGCCTGCGGGATGCAAGCCTAGGCCTATCCAGTGGATGATAGGTCCACATTTGGATGTGGCTCTGTGGTTTGGGTCACCTGACATTTTCACTTCCTGCTGCCTTCTCTCCTGTGAAAGAGCACAGTGAGGCTGATACTGCACTCTGTCCCAGTAGTTCTAGCTAGCACACAAGACAAGAAAACGCAAGTCAGAATGTATGTGGTTCACAGATACACACGCAGGCAAAACATCTATACACACAAAATAAAATCAATAAATCCCCAAAGGAAAAGAAAACAGGGAGATATGCCTATCACCAAGAAGGTTAAATGGCTATCTCCCCCAAACCCCGAAACTTCGAAAACAGCTAGAAGAAAGAAGCCAGGGACCGGCTGGGGACAGAGCTTAGTTGGTAGTGAACTTGCCTAGCATGAACCAAGTCCTGGGTTTCACCCTCAACCCTACATAAAGTAAGCACGGTTGGTTGTGATGTCACCTGTGATCCCAGCACTGAGTTAGTGGAGGCAGGAGAATCAACAGTTCAAGGTCACCCTTGGTACATTGTGAGTTGTAGCCTGCCTGGGATATGTGAGACCATCTCAACGACGATGACGACGACGACGACGACGACTACGACGACGACGACGATGACGACAACTACAGCATCTCAGAAATAGCCCAAGACAATGTAAGAAGGAAAACACATCTATTGATAAAACCAAAGATTTGAAGCCAGGCAGTGGAGCACACCTCTAAACCCAACACTCAGGAGTGAGAGGCAGGCAGATCTCTGTGACTTCAAGGCCAGCCTGGTCTACAGAGTGAATTAAGAAAATCCAGGGCTGCTGGGCAGTGGTGGCGCAGGCCTTTAATCCCAGCACTTGGGAAGCAGAGGCAGGCAGATCTCTGAGTTCGAGGCCAGCCTGGTCTACAGAGTGAGTTCCAGGATAGCCAGGGCTACACAGAGAAACCCTATCTCAAATATATATATATCCAGGGCTACACTGAGAAACCATGGCCTGGAAAAAAGCAAAACCAAATAAACAAACAAACACCCAATAATCTTGAGTATTTTAAATTAAAATTTTCTATAGGAGTAACCCCTGACTTAATTTATGCACTTAATACTATCAACTTACATGAGACTACGTGAGACTCTCACTCAGAATTTCAGCTGAGAGGATAAAATGAGAACAAGTAAGAAACAAACCCACCAAGTCAAACAGAAAAGCCAGGGGGGAGAGTGTAGCCTGGTGCAGCCGTGTGCCCTTTTAATCCCCGCACCCTAGAAACAACAGGCCGAAATCTGTCAGTCTGTGGCCAATTTGGTCCACATAATGAATTTCAGGTCAGGCAGGGCTACATAGTAAGATCCTGTCTCAAAACAAAACAAAACAAAGCAAAACAAAATATCATGGCTCAGGGCTGGCAGGTGTTTTTCTGCATGGCGGGAACGCACGGCTGAAGCATGAAGCAGAACTTTTAAAGAAGTGTCAGACCCTCCTGCCCATGCACTTTATCATAAGTATGGAGAGACAGAAGCAAGGCTAGGTGATGCATCTCAAGGAGAAGATGATTAGCAATGTCTGGTGGCATTCGTCATTGTCAAAGCCAGATGGGTGCTATTGAAACCTATTGGGTAGACGCCAGAGATTCCGGTGAATATCCCATGAGGCACAGGATGGCAGAGAAGATCCCGTCCCCACTGCTGATGCACGTGGGAGACTCCAGAGCAAGGTCAGGGCTGGCATTTTTAGGAATGGCACAGCCTCATGCCAAGTGTTTCAGGCCATTCTGTTAGCAACCTATGGAGCAGGTACCAAGTTTGCAGCTTCTCGTGTTAACAGATGACGATTTTGGAGTTTAAGGAAGTAAGCCCCCAAACTGGGCGTGGTGGTGCACGCCTTTAATCCCAGCACTCGGGAGGCAGAGGCAGGCAGATTTCTGAGTTCAAGGCCAGCCTGGTCTACAGAGTGAGGTCCAGGACAGCCAGAGCTACACAGAGAAACCCTGTCTTGAAAAACCAAAAAAAAAAAAAAAAGGAAGTAAGCCCCCTCTTCCACTGGTCAGGCAGTGGCAGCACTCAGCTCCCACTGATGTCATACCCAAGTATTCTGTGTACCCATGGCTGCAATTTGCTTTTGCCTCCTGATTTTCTTGGTTTCGTCACTCCATTAAGAACAGTTTCAGGGGACTGGAGAGATGGCTCAGCAGCTAAGGGTACCAGCTGCTCTCCCAGAGGTCTTGAGTTCAATTCCCAGCAACCACATGGTAGCTCACAATGATCTGCCATGGAATCTGATTCCCTCTTCTGGTATGGATGAAAACAGAGCATTCATAGACATGAAATAAATAAATCTTTAAAAGCCAATAAAAGGGCTGGAGAGATGGCTCAGTGGTTAAGAGCACCGATTGCTCTTCCAGAGGACCTGAGTTCAATTCTCAACAACCACACAGTGGCTTACAACCATCTGTAATGGAATCCAATGCCCTCTTCTGATGTGTCTGAAGACAGCAACAGTGTACCCAATATATTAAATAAATAAATAAATAAATAAATATTTTTAAAGCCAATAAAAATATTTTTAAAAAACCAAAATAAAAACAAAAACAGTTTCTGGCTGTTTCCCTCCTAGTAGGTCATTGATAAACAGAACCCAGTGAGGTTTGGTCTTGGTCATCTCAGGGTATGTATCCCCTGTCCTCTGAGTATACCCTTGTGTAATAAGCTATGTGACTTCTCATGCCCCCTTCCCCTGGCAAGTCCCCAGGGCACTTAACAAGTCTCTGCCGAGCTGAGGATAGGATGGAGCCAGGAGCAGTTGCTTACACACTCAACTGTACCAGCAGCTGCTATCCTCTCCAATGGCACACAAGTGCAGGGAATGTTTCATGTGTATCTTATCAGCTATTACAGAGGACCGTAAGGGAATCTTATATCTGGATACACAAAGCAATACTGTGCTCTCACATCAGAATGGGGACCTTGCAGGTCAAGTTATCAATGGAACTGTCTCCTAAAGGTCCCAGTGGTTCCCTGACTGCACCTAGGTTTATCATCTTGACTCAGGTGCAGTCAATTTCTTAACATGATGAATTCCTATTCATTGTTAGAATTATGAACTCAGTATCTGCAGTCCTCTTGCAGAATACTTGACTAGTGGAGTGAAGGCTCCTGTGGTAAGAAGGTGCCAAGCTCCTAGAATTGTCTGTGTCTATGAAGATGGTATGTCAGAAGCGGAGACCTTATTGATGGAGATTGTGTGTTGTGATTCAGATGTGGGATGACATGACTTCGTGACTCACCCTTGTTCCTAACGTAGCCTTGTGGAGATGGTGACATGAACAGTTAGTTCCCTCACCCATTGCTGTGCCACCACCTACCATTTTGTAAACGAATCACAGGTGAACAGATTGGGACCACAGGAGCTTGGCCTCTTGGCTTCTAAAAGTGAGTTAAATAGACCTCTAGGGTGTGTGTGTGTGTGTGTGTGTGTGTGTGTGTGTGTTCATTCATGTGCAGGTTCACACATGCATTGTGCACCAAGAGTCATCCATCTTGTGTTTCGAGAGGGTCTCTTGCTCAGACATCTAGACCACCTGGCCAGTTGCAGCTGGAGATCCACCTGTCTCTACCTCCCTGGCACTGTGAGTGCTACCATGCATGGCTTTTGTGTTCTAGGGATTGAACTCAGGTCTTTGTGTTTATAGAACAAGCCTTTTGCCACCCAGGCTCTCTAGCCAGCCCCTCTTTTCTTGACAAGTTTCGTAGCCCCAGGTGGGTTTCAATGGGAACATAGAATGGCTAGCATTGAGGGCTTGGAAGATGTAAGGCTGGTAATTACTAGGATAGTCTACTTTTGTCCAATCGCCTACTTAGCCTGAGAAGAAAACAGACAGATCTTGGGGAACCAACAGTGAATTATTTAAAAAAAATCAAGTGTGTGGCTGTTGTTCATGATGTGATCTCATTGTCAAAGCCTGTCCACACAGGAACTCCCCAGCACACAGCTCTGCTCTGGTGAGAGCTTTTCCCTTTATGCCTGTTAGTAGAGGCCATCAGAGTGAGTTCATTTCCCAACCGTATTGGCAAAGCCCGAGTCCCATCATCCCTGCTGGACTTCAGAGTACAGCATGGGGGATGTATCTTTTCTCCTAGTACCATGCTGTAATCTGCTCCCCAGGGCTCTGATTGTCTCTCACTTACATGGTGCATCCTGCTGCTTTCTCACACTGCATTTCCTCAGCTGCCTGTGCCTGGGAGCAGGACATGCGGTGCTGAAACACTTGCAGACCAGAGAGTGGGAAATAAATTCCCCTTCCGCCTCGCCTCCGTGAAAACCTGAGCAGTCCTGGAGTTTGGGGATATGTCAGAATAGTCTCTCCAGGGCAAGAGACAAAGAGCACCATGTAGGACCTCCTAACTCATAAGGAAGAAACATGTGTGTGTTGGGGGTGGGCACAGGCCTGTCATACCAGCTACACAGAGAGCTGAAATCAAGGGCATTGCCAAATCGAAGGCTTGCCTGGGTTATGGAGCAAGTTCAAGGCCACGCTTAAAAAAATAAAATAAAATAAAAAAAGAAAACTAGCTGGGCGGTGGTGGCCCATGCCTTTAATCCCAGCACTCGGGAGGCAGAGGCAGGCAGATTTCTGAGTTCGAGGCCAGCCTGGTCTACAAAGTGAGTTCCAGGACAGCCAGGGCTATACAGAGAAACCCTGTCTTGAAAAACCAAAAATAAATAAATAAATAAATAAATAAATAAATAAATAAAATGAAAGAAAGAAAGAAAACTAAAAAGTCTAAAGATCTAGATTACTGATAGAATGTATGCATGCATTAGGTTCAATCCGGAGCTGGAGAGGGACAGAGGAACACAGAGGGGAAAGGAGAGAGGTGAGGAAGGCATGAAAGGAAAAAGAAAGGGAGGAGAGAAGAAGGGAGTGGAGGGAAGAGAGGAAGGAATGAAGGAAGGGAGGGAGGGGAGAAGAGAGAGACAGAGAGAGAGGAAGGGAGGGAGAGAAGGAGGGAGGAAGAAAGTGCTAGCCTTAGAAGTTCCTCCTTCTTTTTTTTTTAAAGATTTATTTATTTATTTATTATATGTAAGTACACTGTAGCTGTCCTCAGACACTCCAGAAGAGGGAGTCAGATCTCGTTACAGATGGTTGTGAGCCATCATGTGGTTGCTGGGATTTGAACTCCTGACTTTCGGAAGAGCAGTCGGGTGCTCTTACCCACTGAGCCATCTCACCAGCCCCGAAGTTCCTCCTTCTAATCATCAGTACTACCTGGGCCCCTTCACCTAGACCTACTTGTAAACTTAGTTCTGAGTGGAGCCCAGAATCAGGGGAGCTTTGCAGCAGTTGTGCACTGCCCAGACGTTTTGCTGAGTTGAGTCAAGTGACCCAGCGGATTTCAGGGTGTGTGAAGTGCTGGGCAGAGATTATGATATAAGTGACCTCAGAAGTTAACCCAAACGATGACTGGCTCTTCTTAGGAGGTCCAAGTCAGCTCCAGTTGTCCATTAGGCTTCCCTGGACCTTACACTCTGGGCCACAGGCCCCCCAAGATGCCAAGTGACCTGAGATACTCACTTCATGGACTAGGGTAGCCTGATCCATGTCTCTGGCCTTCCATCTGGGCATGCTCAGAAGCAATCTATCGCCACATGAAGCTGTGTATAAAATCTCAGCCCTGAAAGGTCTAGGTAGTAGAGAATTGTTTGAGAAGGAGGTGACCCAGATAGAGCTGCAGGTCTTATAATGCACCACTTTCTCTCCATCTGCCTGTAATCACGGCTTCACGGGGAGGTTCCCTGTGAGCCACTCACCAAGAAAGAAAGAAAAAAAAAAAACATTTAAACCTCCTTTTCAGACAGTTCTGCATAATAGAGAGGTTCCACCCGAGAGCAAGCAGCAGAGGTGGACTTTGAGGCCATGGTGCGGCTGGGGGTAGGGGTGTACCAAGAAGCAGAATGTAGACTGTTGATTTCATCTAGAGGGAGGGATGGCCATGGCTGTGGGTCACTATTGTCTCCAGGTCTATGGCTAATAACTTGGGAGAGTAGTCATGAAATGGTTAAGATTACAACCAAAACCTTAGTGATGATCTCAGAGGGACAAACGGGTAGACTGAGACCTCCAAACTGCACAACGTGCTGATGTGTGTATCTCAGAATTGTCACTCAGACCGAACAACCGGTGAGCTCAGCAGAAGAAGATGCAGTCAGCCAGGTGGGCAGGCTGATGGGTGTGGATCCCAGAACCTTAGTCTCTTGTCTTTGTTACACCATTTCATGAACAAAGTTTCCTTCTGGAAGTGACTGGATAACACAGACTGGTAACATTTATGCCTCCAGTCATTCAGGGCTGGGACTGAGCAGCTGAGACCTACACTGGATCCCCTTGGCAAGCACTATCCAGTCGATCAGTCAAGTGCTAGAAGCTGTTTGAGTGTCTTGGCCACAGAGGCACTGTGTTGAGTGGTAGAGCTATAGGTTGCTCTGCGGGTGAGCTTTCCTACCCTACCTATGATACTTCTGTGGACGTGAGTTTCCACCAGGCCTCTGAGTGTCGTTGTTGCCCTCACATAACACCACCAACAACTCCACGTTAAGGCTGCCATCGGACCACTGAATCAACAAGTAGGCTTCTTTGTGGCTGAGACAGGTGGTCCTGGTCCATCCTGAGCTAGGGGATCTGAGTGGCTACCATGTACGGAGAGTCAGGGGAAGGCATCTGAAATGCAGAAACATCTGGGGGTTACTTATTATTCCTGTGTCCCGTGATTAAAAGCAGTCATAGTTTCCTGACTCAGTTAAAAGTGCTTCTCTAGCCTACATGGGAGCCCAGGGCTCATCCTTGGCACTTCCAAAAACAAACACACAAACACGTTAACTTGATAAGTGGGGCCCTTGGTGGTTCAAGATCTTCATGGGTAAGTGCTGGGGTAACTCCTTAAAGCAAAGAGGAAGCCAGGGGTAACTGGAATGTCACTCAGGTTGAAGGGATATGAAATGAGAAGACCATAGCTATCAAATCAGGCAAGGCTGGAGAGAGGCCTCAGTGGTGAAGAGTTACCGGCTGCTCCGGAAAAGGATCAGGACTGACCAGGGCTCAGCTTCCTTACCCGTATGGCGGCCCGCAGCTTTTCTGAAACTCCAGTTTTAGGAGATCCAGCTCTCTCTTTTGACCTCTTCCGGCACTGAGCACACACTGTGCATGGGCCTACACGTGGGAGCAAAGCACTCTCACACACAAAATAAAATAGGTAAACCTAAAAGCAAACCCCTAAAAACTGTCGGACTTGAAAACGAGGGCCGACTTGTGAAGCTGCCGGTTTGGTGATGGCTGTGGGTGTGAGATGCCTGTTTTCTTCATCTCTCATCCCTCTCCCACACACGGGAGCTTCCATCGGAGCTGTTAACTTCCAGTCTCAGTGTTGGAGCTACAAGACCTGAAAGGGTGGAGTGTGAAGGAGAGACAGAAGAATCCAGAGGCAGAGTGTAGGGTCTTCCTCTCCCCCAGGGGAAGGGCCAGGGTGTTGTTGACTGTGTGTAGAACAGTTCTATAATGTGGACACTTGTGTTAGGAAGACACTTAGCCATGTGAAATATATGTATATTGGACAGTAAATGTTGGATCACTGTGCCAGATGAATATGGATGCCATGTTGATGAGAGGTGGCCTTGGGGCTCTAGCATGAGTCACCTCTGCTCAGTTTACCTGTTACTCAGAATCTCCACTGCTCAGTGTGTCTAGTCAAGAGGGCACAAGATGAGATAATCTAGTGTGTGGAGGAAGCCATGGCTTGTCAGCAACTCCCCCATGGGTGATGGCTCTGAGCTGAATAGCTTCCCAAGGAGGATATCAAAGGATCTCAGCCCACCCATCACTTCCTCTGGCTCCTTCCCTTTGTACCCCAAGGAGGTGCTGTGTTCAACTTTGAGGCTACATGGCTTCTCAGGCCCCAGAATTCTACAGGATGGTCACACCACCCAAGCGAGAGGAAACAGCTGACCAAGGTTTGTCTGTCTTGGGGGAGGAGGGGTAACCACTGTTGGTGTGGCTTGCTCTTGCCATCTGCAAGGCACACATGTCCTTCTTTCTCACACTCCTTCCTTGTGCTCTTTGAACTCCGGTAACAGAGGGGAAGGCAGTCACAGAGCCTGGGAGCAGCCCCTGTGGTCGTGTGTAAGGTCAAGTTCCTGGAACAAACGGTTCAATTGCCACTTGTCCTGCCTCTTGGGGCAGCTTGGCTCCTGTGCTGCAATTCCCAGCCAATGCTGCTCCCAACCACTGTGCAATTCAGGCCGGCCATCGGATTGTCAGAGAAGATCAAGCTCTCGGCACACTCATTCCCTCAGGAAATACATCCTTGCTCCCCCCAAGCTGGGAACCGGGCCCAGCCTGATGCTGAAGACCTGTCATCCCACCCACCATTGGAGGCTGTGTTCAGCACAGTCCCTGTGAGTTCTGTGCAACCATCAGGAGTTATTGTCACACTTCAGAGCAACACTTTTCACATTGTAGATGCTATCCTCAAAAAGAGTTTAATTATCCGTTCATAAAACAATCACCCTCAACTTTAACATCTTATCCCTTCATAAAACAGCCGCCCTCAACTTAAACATCTGTCCGTCGTCGCTTTGGGGTTTTGTTTTGGACCGCTTTCTTCTCTGCTGGCTGCCAGAATAGGGAGGGTGGACGGATTCGAGGTAATTGTTGGACTTAATGTGTATGATCACATCGGACGAGCGAAGACAGTGTTGTTGCAGGTTTGGGCCCCCTTGGCAGAACATTCTGAGTGGAGAGTTCTGCATGCACACACGCACCCGAAGTTGTCTGAGGGATACTGTTCATTCCAATACCTCTGTAGGGGACCTGGAGGGGAACCCCTAATGAATTACTTTCTCATTCAGTTCCAACAGATAAGAGCAGTCCCAAGAAAGTTTGAGGCTACGTGGCTTCTCAGGGCTATCATGTCCTGGAGGTGGGATTTAAGAGCCACATGGGTCTGTCATGGAGCATAGATGGGGGGTGGGGGGTCTTATCCCAGCCAGAAGGTTGTCTTCAGACAAAAATACTGGTACCAGGAGACAGGCTTGCTAGGCAACACATCTGTTTCTAACAGTGGAGGCTACAGTTCTTCCCTGAGCAGCCTGACTTCAAGCACGGATCCCAAAGTCACTCCCTGGCTTCTGGGAGTCCCTTTCCTGTAGGAAATCACAGGAAGAGGGCCATTAGTGGGATGCCCTTGAAGGGTACTTGCTATAACCACCTCATCTTGAAAGTTCTCTTCTTATGTTGTACCTAAAATGGTCCTAGCTGCTTGTCTGGAAGGTGGTTCAGACCCTCATCCCCTGTCCAAATGCTACTTAGGCCAGACTTGGGTCATTTGCTTATCAACAGCTTCACTGAGCAAAGGCCTACCAAGAAGCGCCCTTAAACTAACCCAGGTATGCTTGGATGCCTTCTGCAGGAAGGCGTCCCTCCCTGGAAGTCCCCTGATTTCTCCCAGCAAGGAGGCTCCTCCCCTTGTCTTTTGGCCCTTTGATGTGAAGAGTTCACACACCAATAACAGAGACTAAGGTTTAATGACCAGCTGGGTGGAAGGCAGATCTTAGTTAGCAACTCTTGACTCTAGGAACACCATGATAAAACTGTACCAAACTGTCAGAACTCTGGAAAGCCACCAAAGCCTGTAACAAATCAGATGACACAGACTCAATAAAAGCCTCCCAACTTTGGTTGACAATGGCAGGATCTGCACTGTTTCCACCTGGAGCTGTCTCTGTCCACCTCTCCTGGAACTGTGCCTGCCACATGGTGACGAAGGGTTGTAAGTCTTGCTGCTACGGGGAGGGGAGAGACGCTGATCTAATTTGGCTGATCCAAACTGTCCAAACTGGGGACACTGTCAAAAGCGCTTGCTGGTCCATGTAACAATTAAGGAAAGCTAATGTCACAGAGGCCTCGGTTGGTGTGACTTTGACCAGGGAAACAGCAACAAGACACATCTTTGAAAGAGAGATGGTGGAGGTGAGATGGCCTGAGGGGGGAATGATCACACAGTCCTGGGAATCTTGAAAGCTGTGAGTATCCAGAGATTCGGGAGATGCAGGCCAAGGCCCATTGCAGGGGCTGGCAAGCAGAAAGTAACAAATGTGCCATAGCTGCAGACTATGGGACTCTGAGCATCCACCCCACTACAGAGGATGCAGGGAGCTTGCAGCACCAGGTGTTGAAGCGAATCTTTGAGCCATCTTGGCTGACTACAAGCCACGCTTACCAGGGTCAAGCTAAAGGGTGCTACACTTATTTTATCTTACTAGTTATTTTAAGATTTTTGTTGTATTTTTAATGTGAAACACACAAACACACACACACACACACACACACACACACACACATGCCAGAGGACAACTTGTGAGAGTCAGTTCTCTCCTTCTACCATGTGGGCTGTGGGCTGGAATTCAAGTTATCGGGCTCTTCTCTTCGGACTTGGCAGGGAGCCCTTTTACCTCCTGAGCCATCTTGATATGTTTAAAAATGAAGGGAACAACATTTTTTTTTTGCAAAAAGTAGATACAGATTTCAGAGTTTCCACACTGGAGAGGAAGCAGGCTTAAATAACTCCTCTAGCTCCCTGAATGTGTTGATGCACACCTATAATGGTAGCACTTGGGGGGCTAAGGCCCGGAGATCTTCACTTTGGAGTCAGTCTGGGCTAGTGGTGGGACCCTGCCTCAGAGAAACAGAAGAGAGTGAAGCAAAGCAACTGAAAGCACAAAAGCACACACCACCCATCCAGGCAAGTCACCAAGGACAGCAACAGTCCCCAGGGACATCGGAATCTGGGTTTGCTATCATGTGTATCTGAAATGCTCATCTCTCCCCCCAAAATTCCATGAAACATAGAAAGAAATAGGAAAGTCACACATGGAACGGTGAGTGGAAACCACCCCAGGCCATCCCAGGTACTGGCCTTGGCAGATACAAACTCAGGATTAGAAGTTAAAAACCAGCAGAATGTCCTGTTTAAAGAGTTAAAGGGGCTGGGAGCTGGCTCAGTGTTTAGGAGCACTGGCTGCACTTCGAAGGGACTTGGGTTTCATTCTGAACACCAACTTGGAATCCCTTTGCTGGCCTCCACAAACATGCACACAGATGATACACACACACACACAAAGAGAGAGAGACAGAGAGAAGCAAACTTTCATACACATAAAAAATTTTTTTAAGTATTGAAGGAGCACCTGGGATTTAGCTTAGGTGGTGGCTGCTCTGGTAAGGTGACCGACACCTGTTGTCTTAGCTCTGCAGAGATGGGGACAGAAGGAACAGATGTGTAAGATCATTCCCAGCTACATAAGGAGTTTGAGGCTAGCCTGGGCTGCATGAGACCCTCTTTCTAAAAAGCCATACATACATACATACATACACACACACACATATATATACAAATAAACGAAGCCATATGAAGTCAGCGAGTTAACAAAGAGAGATGGTAGGCAGGACATAAAGTGTGTGGCAAGAGCTTGGGAGAAACCCAGGAATTAAAAGGGGCACTAGCTGCAGTGGAAACCCGATGAGGGACTCAACAAGGTTCCAACTGGAAGAAGGCAGATTCTACATGACACAAAGAAGAGAACAGAGAAGGAGGAAACAGGAAGTGATAGCTGGAAAATCTCCCCAGCCTGAGGAAAGCCTTGAGGAGGAGCACACAGTAGGCATAGCAAACACCTTCTCCCTTCCTTTGTCCTTCCTCCTCCCATTCCTTCCACCCTCCTCCCCTCTGTCCTCCTCCCACTCCTTCCACCCTCCTTCCTTCTTTGCACCTCCCTTCTCACATCCCTCCTTCCACCCCTCTTCCCACTTCCCCGCCTTCTTCCTTCTTTCCTGCTCCCTTCTCACATCCCTCCTCCCACCCTTTCTTCTTTCCTCCTCCCACCCTTCCTTTCTATCATTCTTCTCCCCTCATCCTTCATTTTTCCTCCCTCCTCATCTCTCCTTTCCTTCTTTCTTTTCTCTTTTCTCCTTTCTTCCTCCCCCTTCTTCCCTTCCTTCATTTGATTTTTTCTTATCCTTTTCTCTCTTCCTCCTTCCCTCCCTCTTGTATGTATCCTCCCCTTCCATTTCCCACCCTCTCCCTTTTTCTTCTTTTTCTCCTTCACCCCTCTCCCTTCATTCTCCTCCCGTTCCTCCCTTCCTTGTTTTCCTCTTGGTTTCCCTGTTATTCTTTCTTTCTTCCTCATTTCCTCCCATCTCCTTTCCTTCCTTTTACTCTTGCTTTCTTCCATTCTCTGTTCCCATTTCTATCTTCCACTCCTCTCCTTATTCCTTTTTAGTTCTTTCTCTTTTATGCTTTTCTTTTCTCTCATCCCTTCTTCCTTCATCTTTTCTTCCTCTCTCTAACCCTCCTTGCCTGTATTCCTCCCTTACTTCCTTTTATTCTTCCTCTCTTCCCATTTCTCTTTCTTACTTATTACTCCCTCCCTTCTTCAATTCCTTCCTTCTTTCCACTCTTCCTTCCTTCTTTCTTCTCTTTGTCCTCTCTTTCTCTCCCTTTCCTTTCTCTGCCCTCCCCTTCCTTTCTTATTTCCTTTCTTTTTTCTTCCTTTTCTCTCCCTTTCTTTCTTCTTCCCTCTTTCCCTTCTTTCTCCCTTACTTCCTTCTTCCTTTTCCCCTCATTTCCATCATCTTCTTTCCTTCTTCTTTTCCCATTACTTCTCCTCCTTTTTATTTCCTTCCTTCTTCCCTTTCTTCCCACTCTTTCCCCCTCCTCTTTTCTCTACCTTAGAACCCTCTTTCTTCCTTTCTCTCCTCTTCTATCTTATTTAACCCCCTCCTTCCTCCTTTCCTTTCTTCCTCCTTCTCCACTTCCATTTTCTCTCCCCTTCTTTTATGTTACTGTTCTTGTTCCTCTCTTCCCTTCCTCTCTCCTGCATCCCTCCTTTTGTCCCTCCCATTTCACTCCTTCCTCTTTTCCTTTCTTTTTCTCTCTTCCCTTCACTCTTGTCCTTCCCTTTTCTTTTCACCTTTCCTCCCTTCCTTCCTTTTCTCTCCATACTTTCCTTTCTTCCTTCTTTTCTTTCTCTCCTTCTTTCTTCTGTCTCTACCTCCCTCTCTTCCCACTCCTTTTCCTCATTATTCCTCCCCTCCTTCCTTCTTTTCTCCCTCCCTTCCCACTCTCTCTTCCCTCTTTCCTCCATGTAATCCTCCTTTTCTCTCTCCCTTTCTCCCATAGCCTTGCTCTTCTTTCCTTCTTCATTTTCCTTCCCACTTTCCCTCTCCTTCATTCTTTCTATGTCTCTTCTCCTCCTCCTCATTCTCTACCCATAATTCCTCATTCTTCTCCTTTCTCGTCTTCTTTCCCTCTTCTCTCTTCCTCCCTGTTCCTTCTTCTCTCCTTTCCTCTCTTTCTCTTCCCATCTCCCTTCCTTTGTGTTTTCTTCTTCTCATTCTCTTTCCATTCCCTTCCTCTATTTTCCTCCATCTCCTTCCTTCTTCCTTTCTTTTTCATTCCTCCCTCCCTCCATTTCTCCCTTTCTCTCCTTTCTCCTCCTTCCTTTCCCATCTCTCCTTTCCATTCTTTCCTTTCCTACCTTTCTTCCTTTGTGTTTTCTTCTTCTCAGTCTTCCTTACTTTTGTTCCTTCTTCCTTTTTCATTCCTCCCCATTCTATTTCTCTCTTCCTTTCTGCTTTCCTCTCATTCTCCATGCCTTCTTTCTTCCATGATTTCTCTTCCCTCTTTTTCTCCCCTCTTCTCATCCTCTTTGTTCCTTTTCTCTTCCTTTCTTCCTTTCCCTTCATTCCTCTCCCTCTTCCTTCCTGTCCCATCTTCCATCCCCTCTCCCAACTTCTTTCCTTCCTTCTCTTCCTGTATGCTCTCACCTTCCTCTTCTTCCCTCTCTTCCATTCTCCTTCCTTTTCCCTCTTCCTCTCTCGGTTCCGTCTTCCTCTTCCTTCTTGCTTTTTCTTCTTCCTTCATTCCCCCATCCCTTCTGCTCCTTTTCCCTTCTTTCCTTTTTATTTCTACATTTCTTCCTTTCCTTTCTTCTTCCTCCCTTCTTTCTCTCCCTCCCCTCTTCCTCCCACTCTCTTTCAACTTCTCTCTCTCTCTCTCTCTCTCTCTCTCTCTCTCTCTCTCTCTCTCTCTCTCTCTCTGCCTCTCTCCATGACTGTGTCTGTCTGTCTCCCTCCCCCTCCCTCCCTCCTTTCTCCTACTTCATATATCCTCCCACAAGCCAGGTGGGTATTCTCCTACTCAGCTATACACACTGCCTCTTTAGCTATTTTATAAAAAGACATCAGTCCTGTGTACACGACTCTGATAGACAGGCTCCATCACTCTGATTCTACAAGTTTCCATCTTCAAATACCATAATTTATGCTGGTAGGATTTCCATGGGTAAATTCTGAGGGGAACAGAGATATTCAGACCATAGCATAGAATAAACTTAAATCCACAACCACATGTCATGGTCCAAGGCTATGACTATAACACATCTTTAAACAAACATCAGTAAACAAGGTTGGTATACAGTGGTAGCCCCAGCCCTGGAGAGGTGGAGGTAAGAGGTTTAGGAGTTTGAGGCCAGTTTGGCTACATGAAACCCTGTCTCAAAAAATAAAAGTAAAGCCAGTCACCTTTAATCCCAGCAGTTGGGAGGCAGAGGCAGGCAGATTTCTGAGTTCAAGGCCAGCCTGGTCTACAAAGTGAGTTCCAAGACAGCCAGGGCTACACAGAGTAACCCTGTCTCAAAAAAAAAAAACAAAAACAAAAACAAAAACAGAAAAACAAACAAACAAAAAATAAAAGTAAAAAGCAACAACATAAAAATGACGGTTATACAAGGGACTCACACTCAGACACACTTAACTCCTATTCAGAAGGGATGGGGGACCAAAAGTGGTACAAGAGCGGGCTGGTGAGATGGCTCAGTGGGTAAGAGCACCCGACTGCTCTTCCGAAGGTCCAGAGTTCAAATCCCAGCAACCACATGGTGGCTCACAACCATCAGTAACAAGGTCTGGCGCCCTCTTCTGGAGTGTCTGAAGACAGCTACAGTGTACTTACATATAATAAAAAAAAAAAAAAAAAGTGGTACAAGAGCAAAATACTGACATATGAAAGTTATCAAATAGTTAACTTTATACCCAGCAAAACAGTTCTTCACTCACAAAGACAAAACAGAGACATTCCAGGACAAACAAGGCTTAAAGAGTCCATTGCTAGCAGGGAGGAGGAAGAAAGAAGAGAAACAGCAGAGAAAACAAATGGTGAAAAGAGCAATAGAAGAGGGGAGGAGGGCAGGGGAGCAGAGGAGGGAAGGGGAGGGGAGGAGGGAAGGGGAGGAGAAAGAGGAAGAAGGGAGATGAGGAGGAGAAAAGGAGAGAGAAGAAGAGGAGGAGGAAGGGAAGGTGAGAAGGGGAGGGGGGAGAGAAGAGAAGAGAAGAGAAGAGAAGAGAAGAGAAGAGAAGAGAAGAGAAGAGAAGAGAAGAGAGAAAAAGGAAAGAAGATGGGAGCTGTGGTTCACAACTGTAATCTCAGCACACAAGAGGCAGAGGCAGGAAGAACTCTGTGAATTTGAGACCAAGCCTGGTGTACATAATGAGCTCCAGTCCAGCCTAGACCATAAAGTGAGAACCTTTCTAAAAAATAAAAAATAAAATACTGTATTTCACACTTAAGGTGAGACGCTAATGCTGTCCTCTGGAGACTGGGGACAAGACAGAAAGCTTACCCTTTCCACTCTCATCCAGCTCTTCACAGGACAGAGGTGTGGCCTGGTGAAAGGCTTTCTCTATTCCCCTGCTAAACCATCTCATCAGCCTTCTACCATTTTAATTTCTAAAATATCACGTTTCATGAATTTGTTGAGAATTTCATCCATGTATACCATGGATTGGATCATATTCACCCCAACTCTCTCACCCGGCCCTTCCCAACTTCATTCCATTTTTTTTTTTTAAGTAGTCAACTGAGTCCACGTTGCGCTGCTCATGGACCCCTAGGTCCATCCACTGAGCACAGACACCTTGTGAGTGGCCACACCGTTAAAGAGAGCTCTCCCTCTCTAAAAGCCATCAACTGCCCATAGTTCCTCATTTATTATGGGGTCTTGTGAACCCCCTCCCCATGCCAGAATGCTGACTGGCTTGACCTTGTGCAGGCAGTCACAGATGCTGTGAGTTCATGAAAGAAGTGGTCCTGTCATGTCTTGCCCTGGATCTTTCCAATGCCCAAGCCTTACGCTCTTCTTGACCTCTCTGCTGGGATGGTGCCTGAGTCTCGAGGATGAGGGGCTGTGATATAAATATCCCACTTGTAGCTGAGAATTCCATAGACACTTCCTCATCCTCTGAATTTTGACAATGTATGCATTTCTGCATTAATCACTGACCACTCTTCTCTGACAAGGTCTGGGTGCCACACTCATCAATGGGTATAGAGATATAAATTTAGATGGTGGTTTGATACGATGTCCATTTAGGACCATAACAGTAACAGGCTTACTCCTGGGACCCAAGAGCTAGCTCCACACTGTGGTTTTGTGGCCATACTTACAGTGTTAGGTATGCATTCTCTCTTGTGGATCAGGCCTTAAGTCCAGTCATAAAGCAGCTGGTTGTTTCCATAGTGTTCATGCCTGTGTTTCACCCATGAGCTTATCTTGCCTGCCTGGTTATTGTAGTTTGCAGGGTTCAGAGTTGAGAAAGATTGTTGCCGAACTTTCTCCACAGCAACCTTCATAGAACTTTCTAGTGAAAGCCAGCCAGTAGGAAGGAACCTTCCTGGTTAGTACCAACTTGATTTCTCCTTGACTTGTGACCTAAGTCTATGGTGTCATCATGAATAGGGTCTTACCATTGGTTCTAGTGGGCAATTATCTACCTTAGATTTTGAGACAGGATACAGTCACTGGAGCTTAGACTCACTGATTCCACTAAACTGAGGATCCAATGAGCTCCAGGGCTCGTCCGGTCTCTGTCTCACTAGCTGTGGGATTGCACATGCACACCACCATGTGTGGGTGCTGCAAATGCGAACTCAGGCAACAGTGCTTTCCTGAACGCACTTTATAGCACAGATGAGCTACCTCCTTACTCCCATCCTGGACACTGTAGAGCCTGTGATCGCATCAGACAAAGGCATCCATGTTGGAAAAGAAAAAGTAGGGCTGGCCGGGCGTGGTGGCACACGCCTTTAATCCCAGCACTCGGGAGGCAGAGGCAGGCAGATTTCTGAGTTTCCTAGCCTGGTCTACAAAGTGAGTTCCAGGATAGCCAGGGCTATACAGAGAAACCCTGTCTCAACCCCCCCCCCCCAAAAAAAAAGTAGGACTGGCAGGATGGCTCAGTGGGGAAATGTGCCTGCTGCCGAACCATGTGACCTGAGTCTGATCTCCAGAACCACATGGCAGAAAGAGAACTCCAACTCCCACAAGCTGTCCTCGGATTCCCTACATGAGCATTACAGCATATGCACGCCCCACTCCTATTCAAAACAAAAGCTTTTTAAAGTAAAAAATGACTTTAAAAAAAAAAGGAAACAAAATTGTATCTACATGGCATGATCTTTCTATGTAGGAAACCCTAGTAATCCATAAAAACATTATTACAATTAATACATTTATCAAAGATAAAATATAAGGTCAAAGACACGAGATCAATGTGCCCAAATCAATAACATTTCTCCATATTAGCAATGAACAATCTGAAATGAAATGAAGAAAGCAATTCTATTCAATTGCATCTGAAAGGAGAAAGTGCTTAGGAATACATTTAATAAAGAGAAGTGGGGACTTGTACTCCAAGAAGTATAAAACTGCTGAGGGAAATTAAAGAGTAGCTAAATAAATAGGGACAGTTCGCGCTTGCTGATTGGAGGAATCAATAGTGGTAAGATGGCAGTTCTCCCTGAATTGATCTATAGAGCAAACAGAACCTCTATCAAAATCCCAGCAGGCCTTTTTTCACAGAAATTGACAAGCTGATCTTAAAATTTATATGGAAATGAAAAGACCCAGAAGAGCAAAAATGATTTTGAAAAAGAACAAAATGGAAGGCCTTTGATTTCCCAGTTCCAAAGCCTGCTGTGTGCCCTTGATAATGGAGACAGCATTCTACCTAGTAGAGACCGGGGCGGGACGCTCATGATGCTGGCCAGCTGACTTTCAAAAAGGAAATTATTACATTTGTGCTGATTAGTTTTAACTATCAACTTGACACAACCTAGAATCATTTGGGAAGAGGATTTTAATGAGGAATTATGAAGATCAGGTTGGCCTTTGGAGGACTGCCTTGATTGCTAATTGATATAGGAGGACCCAGACCACTGTGGGGAGCACCATTCCCTAGCCAGGGGGTCTCAAATAGGAGAGAGCAGAGAGCGTGCTGAGAGCCTTCAAAGAAGGGAGCAGGCAAGGCTGTTGCATGGGTGTGTTCTGCTCTAAGACCCTGTCTTTTTATTCCATTTACTTATTTATTTTGTGGGCATGGCACAGTTATTCCTGTGGAGTTCAGAGGACAGGTTTTGGAGTGGAGCTCTGCTTCCGCATGTGTGTCTCGGAAACAGGACTCAGCTCATCAGGCTTCCATTATGGTGTTCAGAGCCATCTCGTTGGCTCTGAACTAATAATTAATTACGCTGCAAAGACCACTCAATGAGTGAAGGACAGATTTTTTACACCACTGGAGACAACTAAATATCCATTTACAGAGCTTAGAGTTTGCCTTACACCGTTTCCCCAAAGTCAATTCAAAAGAAACATCACAATTTAGGAGCTAAAGCCTTGCAACCTTAGAGGTACATACAGCAAAACATTGAATAACCTTGACTTAGGCAGGCTGGAAGCTCAACAGAGGAGAAAGAAAAGAAGAGGAAAAAGGTGAGCCTAGTAAGAAGGCTCAGAGATTAAGAGCACTGGCTGCTCTTGCAGAGGACCCAGTTTCAGTTCCCAACACCCATATGGCAGCTCCGGGTCCAGGGAATGCAACATCCCCTTTTGATCTCCATGAGCACCAGGCACACATGTGGTGCACATATGTATGCTCAGGCACACCACTCACACACATAAATAAATAAATCTTAAAACAGTCAGGGTCTAGAGGTACACATACTAAGTCCCAGCACTTGGGACACAGAGGTAGATGAATGTCTTTGAGTTAGAGGCCAGCCTGGTCTACATAGCAATTTCTAGGCTAGCCTGAACTACATAGTAAGGCTTCGTTTCAAAAAAGAAAAAAGAAAGAAAGAAAGAAGGAAGGAAGGAAGGAAGGAAGGAAGGAAGGAAGGAAGGAAGGAAGGAAGGAAAAAAAGAAAACAAAGCAAAACAAAATCAAGAGCCACAAAACAAAACATGACAGCAAGCAAGCAGACAAACAGGAAATCAATATCAAAGGGGGAAATGGGTACAGTGGGTTTAACCAAAAATTTAAATTTGTGAGTGGAGAGATAGCTCAGTGGTTAAAAGCATTTACCACTCTTGCAAAGGACCCAAGTTCAGTTCCCAGCATCCACAACTGCTGTAACTGCAATTTCTGGGGATCTGACACCCTCTTTGGGTCTGCACACATGCAAATGCACGCGCGTGCGCGTGCGCGCACACACACACACACACACACACACACAATTTAGAAAAAGATAAGAAAACATTTAAGTTCTGGGCTGGGGAGATGGCTGAGGGGACAAAGTCCTCCTCTGTGCAGTGTGGCGCGCAGAGCTCAGATCCTTAGCATCCGTGTAAAGCCAGGCAGACATGGAGGCCTTCCTGTAGCACAGAGCAGCCTGGGAAGCTGGCACAGCCCCAGGTTCAGTGAGAGACTCTGCTTCAGAAAACAAAGGGGAGAAAGGCTAAGACAGGCACATGAAGCCATCTCTGGCTTCCACATGCACTTCTGAATGCATATACGAGTGCACTGACACATACCTGTACATAGATGTGGGAATACGCATATACACAAACACAGACACCCCTCACAGCAAGTTTTCAGAATTTTGCACTTTAAAAAAAAATCACCATCAGGAAAACGAAAAGGCAAGCCATTGGTTGGGAAAGAATATTTGTAAAGTGCATATTCAACCAAGGACTTGTTTGTAGCCAAGATATATAGAGAGTTCAACAAGAAGATACTCAACTAACTTTTTTTTTAACGGGTAAGAGATTTGAATAGATATCCCACCCAAGATGATAGACAAATGACTAACAAACACATCAGGAGGTGCTCAGCATCAAAGCCATTAGGAAAATGGAAAGGGAACTATGAAGAGGAGCTGGAGGGATGGCTCAGTGGTTAGGACCACCTGTGGCTCTTCCTGGGGACCTGTGTTTGATTCCCGGCATCCATATTGACAGTTCATAATCAACTGAGACTCCAATTCTAGGGTATCAGTGCCCTTTTCTGACCTAAGGCACCAGGCATACTTATGTGCAGATATACATGCACCCAGACACGTGGAATAAAATTAATCCATTTTAATTTAATTAATTAAAAAAATCCCAGACTATGCCGGGGCCTAGCAAACACAGAAGTGGATGCTCACAGTCAGCTATTGGATGGATCACAGGGCTCCCAATGGAGAAGCTAGAGAAAGTACCCAAGGAGTTAAAGGGATCTGCAACCCTATAGGGGGAACAACATGATGAACTAACCAGTACCCCGGAGCTCTTGTCTCTAGCTGCATATGTATGGAAAGATGGCCTAGTCGGCCATCACTGGAAAGAGAGGCCCATTGGACTTGCAAACTTTATATGCCCCAATACAGGGGAATGCCAGGGCCAAAACAATGGGAATGGGTGGGTAGGGAAGTGGGGGGGGGGTATGGGGGACTTTTGGGATAGCATTGGAAATGTAATTGAGGAAAATACGTAATAAAAAATATTAAAAATTAAAAAAAAAATCCCACAATAGCCGGGCAGTGGTGGTACACGACTTTAATCCCAGCACCTGGGAGGCAGAGGCAGGTAGATTTTTTGAGTTCGAGGCTAGCCTGGTCTACAGAGTGAGTTCCCAGACATTCAGGGCTATACAGAGAAACCCTGTCTCGAAACAAACAAACAAACAAACAAACAAACAAACAAAAACAATAACAAAAAAGCCCCCACAATAACATATCACTCTAGTGTCTCTGTAGTTGAAAAGAGACAAGGACAAATGCTAGCCAGGTTTTAGAGAACTGGGCCTCCTCATACATGGCGGTGGCATTTTCTGAAAAGTTGAACATGGCTAGGGGTGGTAGCTCAGTGTCCCATGTGTGTGTGGAATGCAGGAGACACTAGCGCACCTGCCAGTAGACACACAGATAACATCTTAAACTTGCTGAGACCAGGCATCCCAGCCATTGCCTCCTGGGTCTCTAAGAAAAGTGAAACAGAAGCATCCCAACTGGCATGCAAATCTTAGTGGTGGTTTGATTTATATTATGCTTTATTTAAGATTTATTTATTTATCTTGATGGGTGTAGTGGAACATACCCTGGATCCCAGCACTCGGGAAGCAGATGCAGGTGGATCTCGGACAATGCCATCTCAAAGCCATCTCGGTCTACACAGTGAGTTCCAGGCCAGTCAGAACTACACAGTGAGACTTGTCTCAAAAACGGTCAAAGCAAAGGCCCAGACTATTTTTTTTCTTTTTTTTAAAATTATATATTTTCTTCATTTACATTTCCAGTGCTATCCCAAAAATCCTCCATACCCTCCCCCATCCACTCCCCTACCCACCCACTGCCACTTCTTGGCCCTGGTGTTCCCCTATACTGAGGCATATAAAGTTTGCACGACCAATGGGCCTCTCTTTCCACTGATGGCCAACTAGGCCATCTTCTGATATATATGCAGCTAGAGACACGAGGTCCGGGGGGTACTGGTTAGTTCATATTGTTGTTCCACCTATAGGGTTGCTGATCCCTTTAGCTCCTTGGGTACTTTCTCTAGCTCCTCCATTGGGGGCCCTGTGATCCATCCAATAGCTAACTGTGAGCATCCACTTCTGTGTTTGCTAGGCCCCGGCATAGCCTCACAAGAGACAGCTATATCAGGGTCCTTTCAGCAAAATCTTGCTAGTGTATGCAATGGTGTCAGCATTTGGAGGCTGATTATGGGATGGATCCCTGGATATGGCAGTCTCTAGATGGTCTGTCCTTTCGTCTCAGCTCCAAACTTTGTCTCTGTAACTCCTTCCATGGGTGTTTTGTTCCCAATTCTAAGAAGGGGGAAAGTGTCCACACTTTGGTCTTCATTGTTTTTGAGTTTCATGTGTTTCACAAATTGTATCTTATATCTTGGGTATTCTAAGTATCTGGGCTAATATCCACTTATCAGTGAGTACATATCATGTGAGTTCTTTTGTGATTGGGTTACCTCACTCAGGATGATGCCTTCCAGGTCCATCCATTTGCCTAGGAATTTCATAAATTCATTCTTTTTAATAACTGAGTAATACTCCATTGTGTAAATGTACCACATTTTCTGTATCCATTCCTCTGTTGAAGGGCATCTGGGTTCTTTCCAGTTTCTGGCTATTATAAATAAGAAAAGCCCAGACTATTAAGATGGTTCTAAAAGCTAGCAAGTTTACTGAAAATCACCAGCTTGAGTGCTTAAAATGGGTAGATTTTTTTTTCAAAGCAATAGGCTGTGTTACTAGGTAGAGAGAATGTCCTGGAAATTCTGGCCTCTGTAGTCATAGGGAGCTGGGTCATAAGATATGGCACCTCAGGTCCTCCAGTGGGTCACAGGAGTGATGACATACAGAACTATCTCTCCCTCTGCTTAGTGGTTCCTGATCTACTTTGCAGGTGAGGGAAACACAACATATCCTGATCTTCCAGGAAGGGCAGGTGTACCCTGGGAGGACAGCATCCCAGCCTTTGCAGAGTCAACCTCAGGCTGACCTCATCAGGTCTGCAGTGGGCCAGGCCAACACTCCTGGCTACAACATGAGTGACCAAGTAGGCTCAGAGGCTCCTGGACTTATATTTGTCCTCTCAAATTCTTGGCTATCATCTTACATGAGATCGGAGAGGTGAATACTCTGCAGTCTTCATGTTGAGGGGATCAGATACGCTGTACTCTTCAGAGGGGGTGAGACGGATGGTCAGACAGTGGAAATTGGGATGAACTTTTGTGGCAAACCTATTCTCGGATGGGGTGAATATTTGTGTTACCCTGGGATTGGCATTTATGCTGGTGGACCCTAGAGGCAGATTGTCTTCCACTAAGTGCACAGGCCTCTTATAATCATGGAAGAACTTGGATAGGGTGGGACTTCTGGGCCTTTGCAATCTTGGTCTCTAGGCTGTTGGTCACATTGCAACCATGAACTTCTTAGCCGCATCAATACTGGTCATGTCCTTGATGCAAAGGCTCATCTGCAGGCAACCTCTTGGTCCTGTCCGTCAGACAACTCTAAACACTGAACATGTGTCAACTCTTACCGCAAGGAATCCTTCCAGGATGGAAGGGTCCTGCATGGTGAGCTTGACACGGGCTGGTTGGATGATCTCAAAGCCTAGGCTATATCAGAAGCTCAGAGTTGGTCAGTGTTGCTGACAGGTTGAACATTCAGCCAGTGCCTGAGGCCCTATCAGCTGTAGTCACTAAGTGGAGACCACAGTGCTAGGTCAGAGGCCAGTATGCTTCATCCATACTGATGTGACCAATCAAAGGCTGTTTAGCATTCAGCTGGCCCAGCCATTCTGCTGACTCCCATGGTTTGATTCACACCACCAAATTCATGTTCATTTTATAGCCTTGGGGGTGAAGAGATGGCTTAGTCAGTAAGTCAAGGAAATGCCTGCCATACAAGCCTGAGTCCCTGAGCTTGAATCCCCAGCTCCAGGTAAAAGTCTGGGTGCAGGGGTGTGCCTACAATTCCAGATCTGAGAGGTGGAAACAACAGGCTCCCCGGGGGCTTGCCATTTAATCTAGCCTAATCAGGAGCTCCACACCCAAAAGTTAAGGTGGTTAGCTAGAAACAGAGGAAGACACTTGACATAGATCTCTGGCCTCCACACATACATGCATGTAACTTCATATACACACATACACAAGACATTCCATGATCTTTGTAACAGTCCAACACCTGGGATGACCATAAGGGCTCTTCTCCGACTTTCTGAACCAACAGATGCAACCAGGGCAGGAACGGGTTTGTTACACAGCATCAGGTGTTCTTATAAGTAGATGTGCCCTGCCTGCTTTCCTATCTGTGCCGCCTACGTTCACTCACCTTTCCGCCGTGTCCCTCATCCATGTGGTTACGTTGTTTGGAGTTTCCCGGTGTTCTGAGCTATGAGCCATATAGTCTCCCCTCATTTCTAATTTTCTCAGCTTGTGGGACTCCATGGGGGCGGCAGGAGATGGACTAAGATGCCTCTTCTGAAATCTGGAGGCATCAGGACGCTGCCGCTAATGGTGTGAGTGAACGGTGTGGACTAGATGTGCACTCAAAACCAGGAGATAGGAGAGCAGGAGAGCCCAGTGGACCAGGTACGGAGAAGACAAAGAGACACTGTTATCAGGTGGCCCTGTCCCCTTGCACTGTAGATGCTTTTGAAGAACATTCAGCATAGCGTGGAGATCCTCCCAGAAGGCCCTCCTGGAAGGTCCATCTACCTGTCTCTCCCTCAGGTCTCTTCCCTCATCTCCCAGCCTTTCTTTAGGTCAGTCAAACCCTTAGTCACTTCTGAAGCATCTACATACATTCTATGGATTCTAGCCTTTCTACACACGATAGCTGGGCACCAACTAAGGCTCTGCCCTCTGGGAGAAGTTCCCCTCCATGTGGCATCATCTAATGAGGCATAGGCTAGGTCACACCAGGCTGTAGACGACTTCCCTTGGCCCGTTCTTTGGGCATGTGCTTCCGGGCTGGTTGCTGCTGGGCCAGGATGCAGAAGACTCTCTGTTGTTCCCACCACGTGGTGAAATGACAGACAAGCTCAAGTTGTGGCAGCTGTTGTAGCTCCCAGCTGCTGCGCCCCCCCCCCCCAGCCCAGGTGCCACTGCACATGCTAGGGGAGGGAGCCTCCAGATGACTCCAGTCCCAGCAATGACCTGCAAGTTGGGTTTGCCTCAGTTGAGAACCAACCTCTTCAAGGCTTTCTAATATTTATAATTAAGTCCTAGGTCAGGTCCTCAGCCTTTTCTACCCTCCAGCTGTGGTAGTCTCTAATTTATAGGATGTTAAGGAGACTTTCTTGTTATCTTAATTAGCCTTTAATTGGTGATTAGCCACCTTCTGTCTTTGATTGTCTTCCTTCACTGCTTCAGCTGCCCCCAGTAACAGCCATCCAACTCCATAGGCACCTGATGCTAAGTTGCCTTGTAGCCCCTCTTCCACCCCCATACCTGATCCACCAAGCTCTCCTGCACATTCTCCCTGCTGCTCTTAACTATACCTCCAGCCCTCAGCAGGGACAATTCGTGTGTTCATACCACCAGCCATAGAGTCCTCATTGTCAGCCATCTGCTGGCTGGGCTAGATCCAGATTCTTGTTTCAGAAGTTCTTGGAGCCTTTTTGGTACCATCTGTTGCAGGTTGAATTCCTTGGCATTTGGTCTCTGAGATGGAAATCTGCACACAAGAAGGAAATAGTCCCTGGGACCCAGCCAGTAGGGCATGAACTGAAGGGAGGGAGACATGGCAGTCCCAGGGAGAGCTCATTTGGTCTTATGAGGACTCACCAGAATTGGAGAAGAGGGTACCATGCTGTGCAAAGCCCCCCTCTCCCATGACTATAGCAATAGGTGGTATGTGGGCAAATCCCTGTCAGGGAGTGTGTTTTGGAGCTGGGTCTTTTGGGATGAGGATGACCCTCCCCCAAGAGATGATTCAGCCAAGAGAGGGAAGCCTGTAGCCCAGTAGTAAGTAAGTCAGGGAGTGTCGATGTATCCGTGCCCTATCCGTGCCCAGGGGAGTCAACGGTGAATATGGGTGGTACCTTGGAGGGTCCACATCATCAGCACATCTTCCCTGTATGTCTGAGATCATGGAAAAACCCACATCTGGACTCGAAGATTGAGACTTTTGACACATTTGGATAACATGAAAATTCTAATTAAAGAAAAAAGAAAAAAAAAAAAGGTGGTTATGAGGCCACCATCTTGGAAATGGGTCTTCTCAGTATGCCGTGTTTGGGAGTTCCCAGGGCAGTGATTTTGTTTTATTGCTGAAGAAAACCAAGGTCTCAAAGCCGCCCCCCTCCAGGTGTACCTAAGCAGAGAGGAACAGGTGAGAATATAAAAGTAATAACATCTCGCACATGGTGTTTATTAAGCTCTCTGCTCATTTGTTTATTAGCAAACACTCATAAGCACCCACCAGGTATCGGGTTCCACATGACAGCTGAAAACAAGCTCCCCACAGAGCTGCTTTGACAAACCAACATCCTTGCTTTGGGGAATCATTCTAGGAAGACAGCAGCAGAGCCAGGCGCAGACCTCACACTGTCAGTCCCTCTTCAGGAGGCCAGGCACAGAGCACTACAGCTTATGGACAGCCAGCCTGTTCTGCACTGGACCAAACCATGTCCCAGGCACTGCCCTGCGGATGTAAGAAGAAGACAGCTTCCTAACAAAGTCGCTAAGTTGGTATCGGAAGAGAACCTAGTAGAAACACAACAGGAGAGGAAGAGGGGGCAGGGAAAACAAACATGTGGTCCTAGGTTAGATTCCCCATTGTGGCAATAAATAAATAAATAATAGGTGGGTAGAGAAAAAGAAAGTGATTGAGCTCTTAAGATTTGATACTGTCAATTCCTCCATATTCTCCCTCCCTTAAGTGGACTGCCTTGTGCTTCTGTTCGGTGTGGATCCTTGGTGGAGACCCTGGATCTACAGTGCCCAGCTCCAGAAACCGTCCGTTTTACGGTTCAGGCTTTCTAGTTAAACAGGCTCGCTCAAGCGCCACAGTCCCCACAGGGACCATACCATATTTGTCTGCTTTTGCAGAGACGGATGCAGGCCTTAAGCGGGTACCAGCAGGTCATCTAGATGGCTCAGCAGGTGAAGGGGCTTGTTGCCAAGGCTGGAAGCCTGAGTTTGGTACCTGGAACAACCCAGATGACAGAAGGAGAGAATCAACTTCTTCAAGTTGCCTTCTGTCCTTTACATACACCCTAGGGCATGCATGCATGCATGTAGACACATACCATCCCTACCCCCCCCAAAAAATACATAAATAAGTAAATAAGTAAGTAAATAAATAAACATAATAAAAATTTTTTTAAGAGTCAGGGTTTTTCTGTGTAACCCAAGCTATCCTGAAACTTGCTCTGTAGACCAGGCTGGCCTCAAACTCAGAGATCTGCCTGCCTCTGCCTCCCAAGTGCTGGGACTAAAGGTGTGCATCGCCATCACCACCGGGCGACAGTAAAAAAAAAAAAAAAAAAAAATTTAAGAGTTTAAGAGAGTCTTAAATGGAATGGATTGGAAAGTGTGTTGTGAGATGGGCCTCTTATTGCTATTGATAATGAGTCCCTGCAAATCAAAGCAGCCCCTCCTTTAGGATGCACCCTCTGCCCTTGAGTCTCAGATAACGGCACTGGGTAGTTCTCCAGGTCAATCGTGTTTCCCACCCTCTAGAGACAGAGGGTCTTGAACTGGTGTGGTCTGAATGTGGTGCCGACTGAATCATTGGAGTGCGGTAGCTTCCAGGTCAATTTAGCTGTAATCTGCAGACAGGCAGGGGTGGAAGCTGGGCCCACAGCAGGAGGGCATATGCTAGGCTGGCAGCTGAGACATTTGGGTCCCTTGTGGAGTGAAGAAGTGTGTATCCGTGTCCATTGGTTCCATCCTGGTCACTTGGGCAGACATAGACTGGAGAGCTCTGTGGGCTTGCTGGATGTGTGTCCTAGCTGCTGGAGCCTGTTGGAAAGTCTCAGAGAGAACTGGGGCTAATGATCTTAGAACAGCCCCCTTGTTCTCCCGGGGGGGGGGGGATCCCCTGAGTCTCTTCTATGCTGTCTCCCTGAAGTCATTGGGGGTTGGAGCCTCTAGTGACCCATAGGAGAAACTGCTCACCCAAAGTCTTTAACTTGGCACCTCCCTCCTCTTCCTACTAGCCTGCCCATGCTCTCTAAAGCAGAGGTTCTCTACCTGCGAGCTGCAACCTGTGGGGGGGGGGGGGTGTCAATGGACCCTTTCACGGGGGGGGGGCACCTAAGCTCATCGGAAAACACAGATATTTACATTACCATTCATAGCAGTAGCAAAAAGACAGTTACATAGTAGCAGCAAAAATGATTTTACAGTTGGGGGAGTCACTGGGACGTGAAGAACTGTATTAAAGGGTCGCAGCATTAGGAAGGTTGAGAAGCACCGAGAGTAAACCCTGCCTGTCCTTGCAGGCTCTTCACAGAAAAGGTGCTTGGTTGACTTATGTGCTAAAAGGAGGAACTGGAGACTCTGGAAGGGCCAGGAACAGTGAGAGTGACACAGGGACTGCCCCTTCCTTCTAATATGTTTGACTCTATTCTCAGACTGAGCCTTCCTAGTGATTTTCCAGCCTGGGGTCAGGTCCTGTCAGCTTCGTGAGCACCACAGCACATCCTAGTCCCAAGGCTCCCAGCACGGGGTGTTCTGGACCTCGTACGTGGTGGGCCTCTCAGTGCACACTTAAGGACCTGGAGTGGGTAGTCTCGCTTTCTTGAAAGGAAGGGGAAATGTCTGGGGGCTGAGTGTACAAAGCCGACCGAGATCCGCACGAGCCTCTCCTGGCTTGGACGTCGGGCCCCTGGAGGGCTTGCTTGTTGACTAGATCATTCAGCAAACATTGACCCGGGACTGCAGAGGGCGGGCGATGAAGGGCAGGTAGAAATTGGGAAAACATACAATCCCCTTGAAGACGTAGGCCTTTCCGGAGCTGAGGCGTGGCCGAACAGGACAAACAGTCTTTGAGCCGTTCTGCCAGGGGCTGAGTATAGGATAGGCCTCAAGATTTCCCAACCATCAAACAGACAATGTAAAGGAAAATTCTTGAGTTCTGTGCCCAGAATTGGGGTCCGACTCTCTCCCCTCCACGATGCGTTCGTGCGTGCGTCCGTGTTGATGTTGTTTAGCTTTCAAGGGAACGGGGACAAAGTGATGTAAGTGAGATTTCTGAGTAGAGGACATGGGCCTCTCAGGGACTTGCAGAGGCTTGACACCCCACCACCCCACCAGTGCCAGTGTGCAGACCGTGTCAGCCTGTTCTTCCCTGGGTTGACAAGGCTGCCTGCTACAGCGCTAATGAAGCCCCTGCTGGGAGTTCAAGTGTTGAGGACAAGCTGCCTGATCTCTCGCCAGCCCTCCCTGGCTCACTGGGGGGTCTTCTCCCTTGTGAAAATATCAAGCTCACAGGCTCTGTGTGCTCATCAGAGGAAAATGAGGCAGGATTTTAAAAGTGCTCTGCTGTCCACTCACCCTTCAATAAAGGGGGAAGGAGAAATTAATAAAATGTGGAATCATTTGAAGAAATTAGACCTACTTGGTCCAAGATTAAGGATAGCTCTAATTAAGTGGCCCCATCTTTCTTGATGGGGAAGGGAAAAAAATCACTTCAGCCCTTAATTTTCTCAAGGACACGTGTGCAAAGGCTGCTGGGGTATCTATTAGGTCATTTTGTTTTAACCACCAGCACTGGACTTGTCTCAGAGACCCTGTGGACCTTTGCGTAAATTCTCCATCAGCCACTTTAAAAGCTTGTCTGGAACCTTCACTGGAAGTCTCCCCCATTCTCCAGTATAGAGGAAATTTCCATTCCTTTCTCTGCTTTGTTTGTTTGTTTGTTTTTTGTTTTCATCCACACTCAAGCTTAGGTCCTGAAAGCTGGACCCTCACATAAGGGTTCTATGTAGTTCTATGGCTAAACCTTGACTCTGCAACTCTTAGTAGGCAGAAAAGAGCACAGGGAAGGTCAGGTGAGCCACAAGAGAAGAGTTCTTTCTATCCAAAGCTCTCCAAGAAGAGAGCAGGCCTTCACAGTGGTGTGGGGTTGGAGCAGGCATCCCGGAGGAGGTGACATGCGCTCTGGGATGAGGGACAGGAGGCAATGAGGTGGATCGGGAGTGGCTGGGGGAGAGGAGGTTCAGGCAGAGGCCCCTCGAAGCTCAACAACGGAGCTATTGTGGGATGCCCAGAGGGCAAGGGCAAAAGAGAGGTGAGGCAGAGAGGTGAGGTAGAGGCAAGAAAGTCAGCAGGGCCAGATCCTGCGCAGTCTTGTCTGCCTTGGTTGGGGCTTGAGGGTTCCCCCCACCCCCTTTGGAGTTTTAAGTAATGGTGTGGCAAGCATTTTGGTTCTCAAAGGTGCTCTGAGAGCTGGGATGTGCCGGGTCTGTGTCTGGAGCCACCTGTAAGCCGTGGAAGCTCCCAAGGGCCGGAAATGACAAGTATTGAAAGCCATTTGGCTACACCACAAGAAATCTCCAGGTTGGAAGGCAGTGTCCAGGAGGGAGAATTTGAGCCCTGCCCCTTAGGGGTTTGAGACCGGATCTGAGAACAGAATCAATTAGATCATCATGGATCAATAAGGGAAGAGCACGCAAAGGCAGCACAGCTTTCCTGTGGCCAGGAAGCTGTCTAAAGGACACAGGAGGCCAGAGGTCTAAGTGGGCTGGAATGTAGTAAGGACTGTGACAAAGGTGAAATGCATAGAGAAGCTGCTGGTGGGACGAGGGGCAACCCCCAGCCTGGATTCTCTCAGCTACACGATTTCCCAACCTCGATGGTAAGAGTGAAGGGCCTTCCTTCTGGTGCTGCAAGGCTGTCTGTCACATGGGGGGATCTCATCTGCATGAAGAGAGGTAGCCATGTAGCTAGCTGACAGGATGCTGGTTACACATGGAGGAAGCCCTGGGATAGATCCTCGGCACAGTTACTGAGCATGGCAGCATTAACTCAAGGTCATCCTCAGCTACATAGCAAATCTGAGACTAGCCTGGTCTATGTGAGACCCTGTCTCAAAGTGAAACAACCATGATGTATGTACGTATATATGTATGGGGGGGGGTGGGGAGACAAGGAAGAAAGCAGGAGGACTTTGCATCCATTAACTCATTCAGTTTAGGCAACAGAATTCCGCCTTAACATTTTCATACCTGAAACTAATATTTAGGACATAGAATGAAAGTACTGGCCAGATGTGGTGACACACGCCTTTAATCTCGGGGGGGGGGGGGATTCATAGCCACTGGCTAGACCCTGTTCCAAGAGAGCCTCCAAGGTCAAATGTGACAGAACCCAGGTAACCCAGGGGGACCAACGGTCAGGGACAAGCAGAGAGCAGCCAGTGAGGGTCTTTTCTTTTTCTTTCAGACTTGCCTTTTGGAGTCGAGCATCTCCTGGAGCAGGAGTCTGAGGTGGGGAATGCCCTTCCCTGCAAGAGAAGCCTTCTGATGGGAGAAACATCTAATAAGCTGTGCATGTTGGCCAGGCGGTGGTGGCGCACGCCTTTAATCCCAGCACTTGGGAGGCAGAGGCAAGCAGATTTCTGAGTTCGAGGACAGCCTGGTTTACAGAGTGAGTTCCAGGACAGCCAGGGCTACACAGAGAAACCCTGTCTCGAAAAACCAAAAAAAAAAAAAAAAAAAAACAAAACAAAAAAAAGCTGTGCCTGTGGTCCATGATAGCGCCCCCACCCCTGCCTTGAGCCCCATCCTAGCACCAGGCATGAAACCCTGCTCAGACCCCACTTTTGAGGAAAGTCTGCCCTGGAGTCTCCCCATCTCCCCACATTCTGCTAAGTATCCAGAAGGACAAAAGTCATGAACTTGGCCCATTTGTCCCCTGGGGTTGCCATCAGTAGGCCCAAGGAAGGCCACTGCTTCTGTTGGGGGACGCTCTGGCTATGTGTCACCTACCACTCCAGGAACTTCTTTCTGTCCCTAACATTTTCAACCATGGAAAACCAATATAACCCCTGGAGGCCCTTTCTGCACCCCTCTAGCTGAGGGTCTACTTAGTATCTATTCTCTCTATTCTCTCCAAGTGTCTGCTACCTGGGGGAACCCCAAGAGACAGAGCTACTATGGATTTTTTTTTTCTTCCCGAGACAGGGTTTCTCTGTGTAGTCCTGGCTGACCTGGAACTCACTCTGTAGACCAGGCTGGCCTTGAACTCAGAAATCTGCCTGCCAAGTGCTGGGATTAAAGTCGTGCGCCACCACTGCCCAGCCCGGATTTTTTTTTTTTTTTTTTTTTAAGACAGCGTCTGGCAGAGGTGCAAATGCAGTTTCACTGATAAAATGCTTGTGTTTCCTGATAAAGATAAAGGTTTGGTCTCTAGCACATCATAAAGCCAGGTCTGATGGTGTGTGCCTGCAATCCTAGCATTCAGGAGACAGGAAAGTGGAGCAGATACTTAAAATCACCTCAGTTGCATAATGAACTCCAGGTCAGCCTTGGATACAGCAAACTCTGTCTTTACATCTAAAAAAATATAAATAAAGAGTCTTACTATGTAGCCTGGGCTGGCCTTGAACTCATGATCTTCCTGTACTAGTTTACTATTGATTTTTTTTTGTTTTTGTTTTTTTGGTTTTTTTTTTTTTTTTTTTTTTTCGAGACAAGGTTTCTCTGTGTAGCCCTGGCTGTCCTGGAACTCACTTTGTAGACCAGGCTGGTCTCAAACTCAGAAATCCGCCTGCCTCTGCCTCCCAAGTGCTGGGATTAAAGGCGTGCACCATCACCGCCCGGCTTTTACTATTGGTTTTGATGGACTGATGCATGCTTGAAAGAGGGGCTGTGGGCTGGAGAGATGGCTCAGTGGTTAAGAACACTGACTGCTCTTCCAGAGGTCCTGAATTCAATTCCCAGCAACCACATGATGGCTCACAACCATCTGTAATGGAATCCAATGCCTTCTTCTGGTGTGTCTGAAGACAGCTACAGTGTACTCATATACATAAAATATATAAATATATCTTAAAAAGAAAGAAAGAAAAGAAAAGAAAAGAAAGAAAGAAAGAAAGAAAGAAAGAAAGAAAGAAAGAAAGAAAGAAAGAAAGAAAGAAAGAAAGAAAGAGGGGCTGCACTGCCTACCTCTGTCTACCCGGAGGGAGTGGAGTGCCCTGATGGAAGAAGGCAGGGTCAAGAGGGAGCATGGTTCCCATCTGTTTCATGGGAAGAAGCTCTGAACATGCAAGATGGGGCTGGGGCTGGGGCTGGGGCTGGGGCTGGGGCTGGGACCAGGATCAGTGCTACTCTCTGCTGCTTTGGGTGCCCCTGGGACACAAGATGGGCAGGGATAGGGACCTAGGAGGCAAACGGTAATGAGGGGAGAAGTGGGCCTTGCTGGTGAGTATCCAAGGAATCCTGGTGTCCACACTTTCAAAAGGACTGGGCAGGGTTAATCCCTCAGCCCCAAGTTGGAGCAGCCAGTTTAGGGATCTGGCCCTGTTTGGCTCCAGCCTGGCTGCCCCTTCCCAGGCTGTCAATCTCTCTTGACAGGCTCTAGGATTAGGTTTGCTTGTTCAAACCACCCGCCCGACCATCTATCCTGGAAAGTATGAGGCCCCAGAATGCCATAACCCAGTCAAATCACACTGCCAAAGCCTTCTGGGCCCATTTAGGCCTGTGGTCTAGGGGCAGAGGTACCATGGCCTGTGAGGTTCTCACTGGGGGCACAGGGGGTGTCCCAAGGCCCTTGGGGACCTTCTGGGTCAGACCTCCACACGATGGCAGCACGCTCGCACTGAACCTGCTGGTCTCTTTGGCTGTGCCTGGATCCAGCACCGCCCTGGCCTCTCTGGGCTCTGCTCCTCCCTTCCGGAGTCTCTAATGACTTCTGGGAAGACCCTGACTTCCTCAGTAGTCCACTGTTTCCACAAGGATCTCTTAGGTTTAGGTCTTTTCAGTGTAACCCATCCAAGGGAGAGTGTCATCTAGATCTGACACAGCTACCCCCGGTCCCCACCCCTACCAACCTCAGTTGGGTAGGAAGAAGTAGACATGAGTGACTGGTGACCGTGACCGGTGTGCTCTCTACATCACAGACAACCCTTCCAACCCCCTGCTTTGGCTAAGGATGCCATCAGGGGCCATCCATGACACAAGAGTCTTCTGCTCTTTGCTGAAGGGTAGTCTGGGCATCTGAATGAAGGAAAATGGTGGCTCTGGATCTTTCTGCTGAGCAGAGATTCCCCTGGAAGACAACGTGGAGGGGAAAGCTAAAACTTCACTGTTCCCCAGCCTCTAAACCTGCCTGGAGAACAAACAAAGGCTATCTTATCTTGACCCTTCTTATCTTTCCCTCTCTCCACCAGCTTTGGAATCTTCTCACCCTGTCCCTAACAGTCACACAGCCCCTCAGCCCAACCTCTTTGTTCTTCGACCTCTGTCCTCTACAGGTTTTCCCTGCCCACTCCCCCCCCCAAAAAAAATTCTCTCTCTTGAGCTGTGAGCTTCATTAGATCTCTAAGGACTCTGGTCTATGCCAGAATCCTCTGAAGACTTGGTTTTTTTCGTGAGAGGGAACACTTGGCTTTCTGGGTAGGCGTCAGACTGGATGGACCCAGTGCCTGTTAGGGTTTTGTGAGGCTTAGCGAGTTTCACTGAACATTAACCTAGGCCTGGGCAGCAAAGGCATGTGTGTGTGGACACAGGCTCTGTGTCTCCAGCTAGCAGTGAATAGAAAGGGGAGAGGTTGCCACAGATCTCCCAGGATGCAGACCTCCTGATGCCTGCAATCACAGGCACCTTATCAGCTCAGGATGTCCCCTGCCATGCTATCAGGTAAAGTCCACCCCTCAAAAGCAGCAAATTCAGCTGGAAGTGACTTTACCCTGGGGACAACGGACAGCAGTGCCTGGAGAGGCTTCAGAGAGTGTGCTTGTTTTCAAGTCACTATTATTCTTTTGCCCCCCCCCCTCTACTTAAACAGAGCTCTTTAGAATTTTGTAAAAAAACCAGCCAAGTGCAGGAAAAAAAAAAAACAACATTCATAAAAACCCACACTGTGGGTTTACAGTTTCACAGTAGGGCACTTGCCTAGAATGTGCTAGGCTCCAGGTTTGATCCCAGCATGGAAAAACAAACAAAAAAAATTTTTTTCACTACTTTGAGATAACCATTTATAATTATTTTAGCTTGTTTCCTTCGTAAATATTTTCAAGCATAGTTTCATATATATGTGTTTGTATGTGTGTGTGCATAGATGTGTACTTGTCTGTGTGTGTCTGTGTGTGTGTGTGCACACGCGTGTTGTAATTGGATTTTCTCTTTCCACCATGGAGTCTGAGGATGAATTCAGTTAGTCAAGTTTGGCAGAAAGCATTTTTACCCACTGAACCTCCTCACTAGTCCTAATTTAAAATTTTTGTTATAATAAAACACACAATTTTATATTGGTTTTTACTTAAGATTTTGCTGCAAGCATTTACCACACACACACACACACACACACACACACACACGCACACATGTTAGTTTTTTTTTAACATATCAAAAGCATTCTTCACTAAAATCATTTAAAGTTATCATTTAAGTTTTACTTCTTATTGGACAGATGGGCATGCATATTCTACCTGTAGGAGACCAGCGTGCTGCCATCATTTGGTAATATCCCATAATGCACAGGCAGCCACTACTACAGAGGATGAAGGCAATGGACTGTCCTCTGGCTGGGTGGCCAGTAAGCCTGTGGGAGTCTTACTCTGCCTGATTTCCTCTTCAGAATTCAGTCTCAAGGATTAATAGTTTCCCCTTGTGAATATCTGGGTGCCTAGTCCGCCTGGGTCCTTGCCTGCCCATGCAGCCCCTTCCATTTTTCTGGGTTCATTTTTTTCTTACTATAAAAGGAAATGGCTAGGGTTAGGGTCCTGGAGCTGGGCCCAGCCTGTGACTGCAGACCTCAGCTGTGTGAAGGACATCCATCAAGCAGCAGCAGCCTATGTGGGTGCTGACCTCAGCCCCTAGTCTCGGAAGCTATGTGTGCTGTTGATCCAGGAGCCCTCGCAAGGAATGAGGCTCTACAGAGCCCACCTGCCTTGTTGGTAACTACCAAGCATAAACAAGATACCAAGGATGTTTAAATGCTGGCTTCTTCTGTTCCAGGAGATACCATACATACATTCAGGCTATTTCAGGATGGCGCAGGCCTTGTAGGAAGATGTGGAGGGGCTCTCGGCTGATCCAGTTACCACCATGTGCAGAGGCAGCAAATGCCACCATTCCTGCCCAGTGACCTAAGAGGAGTGAGAAAAGACTCTTGATCTACATGTAAAGTATCCTTGTTGCAGGCCCAGGACAGGAATGGAGGGAAGAACTGGGGGTGGGGTGGGGGGTGGGGGGGTGGGGCAGGGGAGGGGTAGGCACAGCTGTTCAGCAGTCTGCAGAGCTGGCTATATCCAAGACAGGCTAGACTCGCAGCAACTAGGAAAGACCCTAAATAGCCAGCAAAATGGAGATGGGGGAATAGGGGGTGCTGGACCTGGCTTTCAAGGGTCCCCAGAATCAGGCCTGTGTAGACTTCCCTTAGCAGAGAAGGGGTATAAGGCAGCAAAACTTCTATCCCCAAGTCCTCTGTGAAAACGTTGAAATGTTTCATGTTGGAGAGTTGTTCAGAGGCACAGGAGTCTCAGTACCCTCCCTGGCTTTGATGTGCCCCCAGGCCACTATTTCCTTGAGGCTTCCACAGGCTTCTTCCATATTTACAGCTCCCTCAGGTTGCTTCTCTTCCAGCCCTTGTACTAGGGCTTTCTGTAGGCAGTGTGGTACATGAAGAGGAGCTGGTGGAGGCCCCCTGGGGGCTACAGAATGGCCCGTTCCTGCATGGGTTAGAAGGGAAGTCAGGGCACACTAGGGTCCTTGAGCAGGCATGCTCACTGGGACCCCTTAACTTTCCCTTCGGAATTTCATCTGTCCCGAGGGTTCAGCAGGGAAGGCTGTGGAAGAGGCAGGCTTGTGCTTCCATTGCTGGCTTTCAGTGTTCGCTCTCCTATGGAGGAACAAAGCCAGCAGGCAGGGATGGGAAGCCCGGAGTACTCCATCTGTCTGGGTGGACCGTATGGCAGACACATATGTGGTTTAGGTCTACTGGAGACGGGGCTACTCCTGGGTTCAGGCCAATCCTCTTTTGCACCCCACCTCCCTACTTGCAGGTCTTTATTCCAAGCTAAGTGGCTGGTGTTGTCTCAAGTCTGTATGACCTGGTGTCTTTCTCAATTTCCTGTTAAACGTGCCAGTATGTCCATTTTCCTCCTCTTGGCCATGTGAAGCACAGGTAAGAGGTAGCCCTAGACAGACAAGGGTCACGTAGACCTGCCTTGTTCCTCCTGTGTCCCTGCAGCCCAGAGCGAAGCAGCTCTGAGACACCACCCTTCCTTCCCCTCTGTCTTCAGCTCATATCCCTTAGATCCAGCTGTCCTTTCTGCGACCGTGGGCTTTTTTTCCTTGTCCCCCTCATGTTTCCTTGCCTCCACAGCTTGGTGGTCACACACAGACACACAGGCTCCCTCTGGCTTTCCTGCAGTATTTCCAGGAGATGCACACAGTCAGGGAATAAGCCTTGTCCGTCTCCATCATGAAGGGTCTGCTTTCCTCTCTATACAGAGACAGAGTTGCAGCTATTATTTGTCCATTTTAATTCATTTGGTTGACAGGCATCAGACCTAAATCGGATTTTCAGTCGAGAGAGGAAATTTTCTAAATGCTTCATTTTTGCTCTATTGGCATGTGGCAGAAGCAGCTATGGGCTCTTCCTCTGCCTCCCACCCCTGGGGAAGACAGCAATTGTCCAAGTGTGACTTGGGGGTGCAGAACACTGCCTGTTTTCCAGGCCCTTGGAATGGCTTGGCTCAGCACATTTAAAAAAAAAGATCCTGGCATTTGTGTCCCCTTGACTCTTCCTAAAGTAGCATCTCTGGTGGGCAGTCCTGCCTTGTAAGGCAGGTGGTGGCAAGGGCCAGGAAGTATGTGGTCAGCTGGGGAGCCTGGGGACAGCGATAGTCATAAACAGCACAGGGGATTAACTCTGGCCCGCGTGGCTTTTGGGAGTTCAGAGGAATGAAGAGATGGCGCCAAGGGAGGGAGAGGTGTTGGTGTGTTTTTCGAATGCCAGGACTATAATTAAGGGGTGAGAAGATTCGTGCTAACCCGTAACCAAGGCTGCAGAAGAAATCATGAAATCTAATAGCCACAGAAGCCTGGATTTGGAACCTCACATATCCCTCGCTTTGAAGCTTATTTGAGCGTTCAGCACATTCATCAAAGGGGAGCTGGGGCTCTGACAGTGTCAGGTGGCATGTGTCTGTCTCCTGGTGCCTAAAGTAGCTCTTGGGCACCTTCAAGTCACCTGTTCCAGGACTACCTCAAAAGACACAGAGGGACTTTCCAGAGTCTTATGTGCATTTGTATAGTTGGCGGGGTCTTCATCTTAACAGAGGGCTTTCCAAGGGCATAAGCAAAGGTTCCCCAAAATACATCCATGGTAGAAAGAAATGTTGGGTGTGTGTGCCCAGGGTATGAGGGGCTGGCTGGTCCACACTCAGCAGGGGTTAAAATTTAGCCTCAAGATTGTGCCCTGAAGGCCACAGTTCCTGCAATAGGTATGGGGCAGTTGCTAGTATCTCTCTATCATAGCAAACGCTCAACAGATTTTAGTATTAAAAGGTTGTTTTTGTTTGTTTGTTTTTGATTTTTTTAAATTGGCCCTGCCTTTCTCCAAGCTCTGTGGATGTCTCCGGGGCTTCCTGGATGTGCCACGTGCAGCCCTCACTCAGAGAATGCCTGGAGAGCAACCTTTTCCTTTTCTACCATCTCTGACCACATCCTCTGGGCCTAGTGATTCCTGGAGAATCCACCCAGGCAGACTCAGTTGTGGCCAGGCCATGTGGGCACGCCGTTGCCTCAGGCGCTGGCCAACAGCCTTTCTTAGAAAGCCATGGGTTTGGTGTCCGTCCGTCCCCCCCGGCCCCCACGCAGGGCGCAGCCTGCCCTGCTGGGCACTTCTCCCTCTGGAGCTGCTTCCGGGGGAAATTGGGTTCTGGGGTCCCAAGTGGAATTTCCCGATGAGGAACGAGGTTGAGGGGGACACCGGTCTTTAAATGAGGCCACGTTAGTCAACAAATGAGAGCATTTGAGCCGGGCTTGGATGAGGCCCAGAGCTGCCCACGGGTATCCATGTTGCTCACTGGGGCAGGCAAAAGCATGAACTTGCAAAGTCTCAGCTTAATTCCTGGCGCTCGGAAAGTCCACCTCCTTCCTGAGCTGGTGGTAACTGTGCTAATCAGCTAGGCCACAAGGACAATTAGACATGACCTCGTGGGGAAGCCCTGCCAGCCTAGAGCTAGGATGACTGACTCAAGAGGGCTCTCTGGGTTTCACTCGGTCCGAGAGAGCTTTACACAGTCTCCTATGGAGATTGGGCCAACGGCTGTCCTCCTTCCCTGCTCGGGGGCTCTCAAGAAAGGTGCCCACCCTCACAATATCAACAATGAAGGTCAAGAAGCTAACCCTGAATCTGAATATGCCTCCCTCTGGCACACCGGCCTCGAGAGGGACTCTAGAAGGCTCACAGTTAAGAGAGTGCCTCAGTCTGGCTACGTCTGGCGTCTTGGAACTTTTACCCCAAGCTTGGCACCTGCCAGTCTGGACTTGTGGCCATCTCATCTCTGTATGGTACCACTCTGGTCTCAGCAGGACATGCTCTAGTCCTGCCTACTAATGGAGGATATGTTGGCTATGTGGGCCGTTATGACCCCTCTGGCCTCTCTCTAGGTAGGCTCTGTGCTCTGTAGCCTCCCTAATCCATTCTTTCTCAGCTATTCCCAACAAGAAGGCTGCCACAGCTGGGCGCGGTGGCGCACGCCTTTAATCCCAGCACTTGGGCGGCAGAGGCAGGCGGATTTCTGAGTTCAAGGCCAGCCTGGTCTACAAAGTGAGTTCCAGGTCAGCCAGGGCTTTACAGAGAAACCCTGTCTCGAAAAACAAAAAACAAACAAACAAACAAACAAAAAAAAAAAAAAAAGAAGAAGAAGGTTGCCACATTGAAAGTTTCAGGGCCTTTCCAGTGCCTTCTTGTGATTCAGTGAACTGCCTATACCCTTGGGATACTCCCCCCTGCACACATCCTGGGCTAGACCCCTCAGCTCTGCTAGACTGCACTGTCCCATCCCCTGTGCCTCCTCATCTTCTCCCTTCTTCCTCCTTTTTTCCTGAAGGATCTCTCTCACACACAGAAACCAATTAAGTTGACTGCATAAACACACCAGCTGATGGATGGGCTGTCACTCAGTGAGCGTACCTTTTCAGTTCTCAGGGCTGCTCGAAGGACCTGGTCCACACCTTTCTTCTCTGCTGTGCTCAGCCTCCTTCCTCCTAGAGATTCGGTGCACTGGGGTTGTCGGGGCTGGAAACAAGGAAGACTTCAGGGAGAGTCTGGATGTAAGCAAGCCACACATTCATTCCTACTTCATTAATTCACCAAGTGTTTGTTTATCCATGGTTTCTCGTTGCCAGGTATCACCAGAGCGATGTGGTCAGAGACTTGGACTGAGATAACAAGGTTACCCTGAGTGAAGGCAAAGCAGAGGGAGAATACAGGGCTGTATGAGGCACCCCAACCAGAAGAGGTGCTAGGGCAGACGCTGGGAAGTTAGGAACGAAGACCTCCCAGACATTTGAACATTTTGCAATTTATTTTTTAATTTTTTAAATTTTTGGTAATTTATTTTTTATTTATTTTAATTTGAGGGCACTTAAAAGTTGTGCTAAGACGAGGCACAAATGACAAAAACACATTCTAGGAAGTGCATCGTGAATTAGGTCCTTTGATCACTGTGAGCAGGTCACAGTGTCCCTGCAGCAAGCGGCACAGCAGAGTCTGTGGTACATCTGACTTGTATGTCTGGCACAGGGCATCCAGATTGCAGATGCATGCAGCATAGACATTTATGAACACAGCCGGCGGCAAGCACATGGTGAGAACACATCTAAGACCAGAAGAAATACGCAGAGAGCGGCTGAGAGGGGCTTGGTGACAGGGAACTTGCCTGGTGTGGCTCCGCTCCTGATTCTAGTCTCACTGTCAGGAAATAAAGAAAAAGAAGAAAAGAGAGACAGGGCAGGGGGTGGGGAGAAACACCCCAAGTGTGGGGATTTGTCAGCTCTTACACTCTTGTGGGAACTGCCACACATTTGGTCTGTTGTAGAGAGAACTGCCGTCATACCACTACATATCTGTAGACATCACCTAAGTCCAGCCTTTCTGACCTTGCACTTATGGTCAATGCACACTTTGTGCTTCCGCCATCGCCCTTCTCACCAGTCAGAACTCCACTCCCATGATGCAATGCTCACACACACACACACACACACACACACACACACACACACTTGAGTGTTTCCTTCCCCACGCTCATCATATGAGCGGAGTTATGGAATCGATCCTTTCTCACCTTATTCAGAACAACAGCCTGGCACCTCACGCTGTGGCCGTGCCTTCCTACACTCTCAGTTTTCTGGGTTTTGTTTGTTTGTTTGTTTGTTTGTTTGTTTTTTAGACGAACTCACAGAGATGGAGATCTGCCTCTGCCTTCTGACGTCTGGGATTAAAGGACTGCACCACCAAGGCTGGCCTGTGTCCTGTTCTTTTCAAGTCAGGCATCATCCCACTGTGAACACATTAGGTGGACTCCATTTGGGGACACTTAGCTGTCTCCACTGTTGGTCTGCTGTGGCCAGTGCCGCTAAGAATATGGATGAGCAAGTTTCTGTCAGAGGCCCTGCTGGCTTTTTCCCCCCTAGTGCATGCCCAGAAATTGAATTTTCAGATCACCTGAGCACTTTGTTTTATTTGTTCATTCTTTCTGAGCCACTGAGGGTGGAACCCAGAGCCTCACAAACACCAGACAAATTGTCTGTCTCCCACCCCTCTGTACTCCAGCCATCTGGACATTTGGAAACAGAACACTTTGTGTCCAGTTGGCATTTCAGAAAGGCCAGTAAGGAACCACCTTGGCTATAGGCTGTAGGAGTAATGTTAAAGACAGAACACAGGATGGACCTGCACAGACACTAGCAAGAGACAATAAGCCCCAAACCCAGTTTGTGAGGAGGGGCAGGGAAACGTGCAGGACTGGGGTCTGTTTGGAGCCAGCCAGATAGCTCATTGGTTGCTGGTGTGGAGAGAAGAGAGTAGAGATGCCTCTGGCAGCTGGGTAGGGAAAGGAGCCGGTAATGACACCATTATCTACGTGCAGGGTCCAGGGTCTCCCTCGTTGGTGAGGGGTAGGGGGGAGATAATGAGTTCAATTTGGCTGATTTAATCATTTCTTTTTTCATGAATTCAGCAAACATTTCTGGAGGGTCCATTAAGCGCTTAGCACAGAGCTGGGCGCCCAGAAAACACAGCCAGGGAGAGAGGTCATTGCCCTGAGCTGGAGGCGCCTATAAACACATACTGGGGACCCTTTGCGAGAGGGAGGGGGACCCGAGGGAGTGCTGGGTGGCTGTGGACTCTGGAGAGCTGCCTGTTTCAAAGCAAGAGGAAAGAGAGCAGGGTCCCGAAGAAGCAAAGTGTGCAAGGGCCCGCTCTAAGCCCGTAAGACAGGAACTGGCTTTGTGCACACAAACTCTGTGTGACTTACAGGAGGAAGAAGAAGTCTGAGACTCGCAGATCCCAGGGACTTGTAGTCAGATTGAATGTTAGAGCTTGATCTTGGTGGTAGGGAGGTACGGTGCTGAGATCCAATTAGGAAGAAAGAGGAAGAGAGGTATTTCCCTCAGGCCACAGAGGAAGAGCAGACAATCAGCTTTAATTCCCTTTACTGCCTTCAAGATGGGCCCTAGACAATGAAGGCTTTGCTGGGATTCCACCCAGCCTCTCTCAGATTTAGTGCTTGCTTTGGGGCTTCCAGAGCCCCTACCTCCCCTCAGCGCCTGGCGTTAGGGCAGAGCGGTGGCCACAGAAGAATCCTGTGGGGTCCCTCAGAGCTACAAACTCAGGCTTTGGGGTGAGGAAGAAGCAGGGCTCAGAGCAGAGTAGGGACAGAGAACTGATTAATGAGGGGTCACTGACCCCAGAGGTCCAGCCTCCCGGGGCAGGCTGAGGTCAGCAGGCCCGTGTGGGAGTGTACACACCTGCTCAGCAAGAGTGTTGAGGTGAGTGGGCTCGCTCTGTGAGGCCGGGGGATTAGTCCTGACTCAGAACAGGTCAGGTGCACTGCATGGGGGCTTTTGTTCAGCCCTGCCAGCCTTTGTCCCTTGCCTGTAGCACACCCTGGCTACATGATGTCACTTCAGCCGCATTAAGCTGGAACAGCTCAAAATTGAATAATTAATTACACTCAGCTTCAGTTGCAGTGACTAATTGATCAGGGGCCGCCAGAAGACACCTGGACAGGATTAACCGGGTACAATAAAGCCTGCAGGCAGGTGGCACAGGCCCCCCTCCTCCACACTCTGTGTGTGATTTAATTAGGGTTGACTTGATTTCTCTATTCTTGCTGGAGGTCTCAGGCAGATCCTATCCTGGCCCAGGGTGGCATCTGGACATGGTGACAGGCTGGGGTCTGGAAAGATACAGGCCCCAGGCTACCTGTGTCGTAGCTAGCTCTATGGCTTGGGCCAAGGTCTAACCTTGTGGCATCTTGGTCTCCAGTCAAGTGGGTATATCACTGCTGTGTCCAGCATCCAGCTAAGCCCTGAAGTGGGGTGACTTTTGTCTTTTTGGCCCCTCCAGAGAGGGTGATCCAGCTGGCCTTCATCTCTTGACTAGCTAGAGCAGTGGCCCCCTAGTCTTGTACCGTCTGGCTCCCTGGAGTAACTGATTGTCTTTCGAAGCTGTATTTCTGGAACCTGGCAGCTACTGAGTACAGCTTCCTGGATGTGTAACAGTGTACCATCCTTTGGCAGCCTGATAAACAGTCCTGTTCACAAACCAAACTCGGCCAAACCCAACTGTGAAAGCCCACAGCCATGTAAGCGGTACATCCTGCTCCTGAGAAGGGCTGAGGGTGTATTGTTGGGCTGGCTGTGCGTGGAGTCATTCCAGGCTTGACTCGAGTGCTCTGATGCGGACTTGTGCAATGGAGATGGCCCATGTTTTTTTTTTTTTTTTTTTTTTTTAAAGATTTATTTATTATATGTAAGTACACTGTAGCTGTCCTCAGACACTCCAGAAGAGGGCTCCAGATCTCGCTACGGATGGTTGTGAGCCACCACGTGGTTGCTGGGATTTGAACTCCGGACCTTCGGAAGAGCAGTCGGGTGCTCTTACCCACTGAGCCATCTCACCAGCCCGATGGCCCATGTTTATGTCACAGAGTCTTTATCTCCTTCACAGATGCCCTGGTGAAACCCCTTGGCTCTGTGCCCTCTCCAGGTGACTGCAAGGACAGGTGGCCACCATGAGATGGTTTTTTCTTGTCTGTTCTTTGGCTTTTTTTCATTTGAAAAAAAAAATGTGTGTGTCTTGGGTATATGTGGACGATGGTGTGTCATATACCCTCTTAAGTGAACCAAAATCAGAGCTCATCAGCCCTCAGTAGGTGTGTGGGACAGGGATGGAGAGACAAAATGAAGGAGATGTCCCCTTGGCTGGGATTGGTGATGGGACTGTAGCTTCTTAGTGGAGGGCCCTGTCCCTTCCTCAACCTACCTTATCTACTTCTAGGACAAGAGTTCATTGTCTTCCATTAGCCTTCCTTCCTTGTTCTTTCTCATTATAGAATATTCTCCCAACAAGGGGCTCCAGCTCTGCGAAGGCAGCCCTTCAGCAGCGTCTGAGCTTTGTTAAGTTCCAGAAGGGGCACTTGGGCCAGATGTCATGTTGGTAACCCATGGTCCAAACCACCCATGCCAGAGACCCAGGCACCCTCCTGTCCCCACATCGAGTTCTGTCATGAAACCTGCTGGGACAACTTCCTCAAAGTTTGGGGGCAAAATTCAGGAGTGGCTACAGAGGGAAAACAAGACCAGAACAAGCTAAAGGAAGAGATGAGGCACAGGTAACAGGATCCATTATGACCTACGAGTGGATTCTGGATGTTTCTGGTCCCACTGTCCACATCCAACCAAAGTCCACAAAGAAACAAAGCTCTGGAGAGTCAGACAAGGCCTGCTGAGGTCTGCATCTGTAGACACCCAATAAACCAGGTCTCCACTGGGGAGGGGTGTTTCCCTCCAGAGACCCAGACGTGGCTCAGAGAGGCACTAGGCAGAGCCCATAGGGTGCATAGACAATGCTCCCTTGCGACGCCCCTGCGATGCCTCTGAAGGTGAGCCATTTTGGCCAATCTTTATTTTTATGTGACAGAAGCAGCTTGTTGTAACAGATTCAGAGAGGGAAGAATGTAGATTCCCCCAAAATATTCACTGCTGACTGGTTGCCGTGGCTCCTTCCAAATATTTTTAGGCATATCCAGTCATTTAACTAAATATGTACACACTCCTGCTTTTTTTAACAGATGGGATCATCCGACACAGACGGTCCCTTCAACTCGTCTTTGCTCCCACAACATGCTCCCAACTTCCCCTGCCTGTGCCTGCCACCCGGCTTCACTCTGTCTGTCAACCAAGTAGTAAATAATATCCTTACATGGAAGCACTTCATAGAGCCATTTTTCTTTAATGATGGGCAGCGAGGTCGCTACGATTTCTTTTTTTTCTTTTTTAATTCTAACCACAGATAGAGCTGTTGGAGAGAGAAAGGAGTGGCCTGAGCATTCTACCCATACGTGGACATCGCTACGTCAGAAGGAGCACCAGAAGCCCTCGTCCAGAAAAGCTACGCCAATCCACACCCCGATAGTGGCAGTCAACCCGGGGTATTCTATTAAATTGGGAGAGGTTTTACAACGACAAAATGCCTAGGACAAATAGGAACTTGATCTGAGCCGTGGAAGGAGGGAGCAAGAGTGTGTCTCTTTTCCTCCGCCCTCTGGGGCTGCTTTTGGGGGAGCTGAGCCTTGGGCAGAGGGTGGGAGGATTCCAGGGTTTGTTGACCCCCCATCTATCTATGTCAAAGGATCCTACCCAGCATGGTTGAGTACTCATTTATCAATCAGCTAGCTGGAGCCGACCCCACTGGACACATGGTTGCCTTGCCCCAGAGGCCCCTTTCCAGTGAGAGACTGCAAGAACTCAAGGCTTAGCGGGAGGTGGGACTTCTTCCAAAAAGCCCTGCTTCCTCAGTGGGACTAAAGGAGAGGGTCTGACTTCCTCAATTAACTGTCCCAGCAAGAGCCCGCTTTTCTGAGTGGCTCTGACAAGAGAGTGGCTGTTCTTCCCAGAATCCCCTCTTTTACGAGGATCCTGTTTGGAAATCCAGGTTTCCTCATGACGGACGGGAAGAAGTTCCATATTTCAGTCAATGTCAGACCTTGACACCCTGTCCCCCAGGCCTGCCAGAGGAAAGCCACATGCTTGGCTGGTGTGGTCAGCCCCCTCTGCCCTCTTCCTGCCCCTAACGTACTTTAGAACCAGAAGCAGAGCTTCAAACAGAAGGTCACCGGGGCCCCTGGCCTTGGTGACTCCCTTCAGAAGTCAAAGGTCATCCAGACACAGGAATCTCTTCAAAAGTCACAGGTCATGCAGAGGCCTTTCCTGCTCTGTTTGTGCAGGCTGGGGGTGGTGTGTGCAGCCGTACAAGCACACACTGAAGGTCAGCACCCCCCTCCCACACACGGGGCCCCAGAGAACATACTCCTCAGGGAGGTTTGAATTTCCACTTTCTAACTTCAGGGCTGGCTCTGCCTCAGTTCCCTTGCTCACTCAGTACAGGGCCAGCTCTGAAGTTCACTGTGTCTCATTTCTCAATGTTCATTGTGGAATACCTAACCCCCCCCTTCCCCCTGCCCCCCGCCCTGGCACTGCCTCTGTAAATGAGTGAAAAGAGAAATCCCAGAGTCTGCTAAGTGTAGCCCTGGAAGCTTAAAGCCCTTATCTAGCCTCCAGATAGGGTCTGGCTTTGGAGAAATCCCACCCATTGCTGAGTCAGGTTCTATAGGAGTCTCCCACAATCGGACAAAGAGGAAGAGATTTCCCAGGGCTAAGGAGGCTAGGCACATGGAAGCCATGCTTTCTCTCTCCTAACACGAGCTGCACCCACCACCCTGGACAAGCCCGGTCTGGCCCCAGCATCCAACTTCCTTATGTATTTACTTAAACCGTGCTGCATCCTGAAGAGGACTTAAGGCCTCACCATGAATACCATCTTTGTACAGCCTTCCAACGCTCAAGGCCGGCAAACCTAGGCAGGGTAGCCTGGCTGGGGGTAGGGCTCCAAACTGGCTAGAGGCCCAGGCAGGTCACCTAGACATTGCTGTCCCTCATATAGAGCTTCCTCATGCTCCCTGACCTGGGTTCAAACAGATCTTGGCAAGCTCCCTTGATGGGAGGATAGGGCCTACTGAAACTCTCCCTACACGTATAGATGGCATTTCTGGGACAGGATCGTAGTGCATCCCCTCCAGCCTGGTGCAGAGAGCTTGGTATGCAGAAAGAAGGGTTTGAGAGCGGTCTACCCACCCAGGCCTCTGTATATGCAAGTCCTGCAGTTTCTAGCCAATCCTCATTCACTGGGGAGAAGAACTGTTCCTACATCTATTAGAATGACTCCTGCTCTTTGCCTAGGTCTCAGGGTCTGCCACTGACCGGGTGTGGCTCCTCACTCCACGTTTGTGATATATACTGTCTATCCTCACTTCCTAGCTATCCTTAAATATCCTGGAGTGTCTTTAAAGCTATCCAAGGAACAACTAGAGTAGATGTCCCTTTCTGCGCACCCCTCAGGAGCAATAGCCAGGGTCTGGCTATCTCTTCATAAACAGAGATAGCTTTAGGAGGTAGAGGGGAGGCCAAGAGAATGCTGGGCCACTGAGGACCTTAAGGGAGGTCATGTCACCAAATAGTTTGCACTCAGGAGTGGTTCTCAATTCTGTCCCCAGATGGGTGAAGATACTGGGAGTTATGAAGATACCTAGCCATTATGAGAAGTCTGCAGCCCCTGGTCTTAAAACTCAAAGTACTTGTACTGTCAGGGCGGACACTCTTCTAGAAAACCCTGTAGGTCTACATAGTTTAGAAGAGACTTTCTCAGAGACTGCTTTTCCCTACACTCAGCCTGGAAACTTGGGGAACCTGTCCTTCTAAGACCTGTGCACTTTGGGTCAGATAATGAAAGAGACCGTGTAACTGTTAGAGTCGTAGAGGCTAGTTCTGGCCCTGATTAACACAACGGCTGCTCGTGGAGTGTAGAGGGGAAAGGCAGAGTTGAAACCAGACCCTGGGTCCCATGTACATTCCAGCCTGTGCCGGCCTGAGCCTGCACATACTCTGTCCCGTTCTCCATGGCGCCTGCTCCACTTGTGATGGGGGGACATCGGGTGGTCCTGCCACCTGTTGGAAAACTCAGATGCCTGTAACCAAAGCAGGGCCTGGAAATAGCCTGGAACATGGCACATCGTGTTGGCACTGCCCTTGACCACCTGTTAGGGAGGTAGCTGAAGAAGAATCTGAAAGGCAGACCTTTTAAGGTGTTAGTTTGTGGCTCTGCAGTTCTTGGGATTGGAGCCAGGGTCTTGTGTAGGGTTTGGAGATGGGGGCCTCAGCATGTATGTCAGCCTAGCCTCCAACACACTGTGTATAGACTCAACTTACCTCAAAGTTGAAAACCTCCTGCTTCTTGCTCCTGTGTGCGTGGATCCCAGGCCCTCTTTGCCTCATCAGCAGAGAAACAGACTTTGTGACCCCTCTGAAAGACCAAATATGGTTTTTAGACACACAGAGACTTAGATTCCCTAACCTGGCTAAGCTTGTCACTTTGGAGCCATAGCTCTCTACAGGCTAGGGAAGGAGACCCTCCTTTGGGGTCATGTAAAGCTCAGCAAACTATGAGTGTCCAGAAAGAGTCTATAAGAAACTGCAACCTAACCGTACTTGTCCTGAAACTCACCAAAGGGCAGAGTTGAGGCCCTTGGAGACAGGATCAGTCCTTTGGTGGCTCTTGCTGTAGAGCTACCACTTCAGAAAGACCTTTCAAAATGGTACAGAAGTTACAGTCCACAAATAGAAGGTCAGCAATGGCTACAGTTGCTAGGCACCTAGCCACCCCAGTGTCCCAAGGGCTGGACTTATAAGGAAAAGATGTCAGTCCCCTCTACCCACCCACCAGGTTCGGGTGAAGGTATTGAGATGGCTACAGAGAGCCAGCCAGAGCCTCTTTGGGGTCTTGGCCAACACACCCAACACACACAGATTCCTGGCCCTAAAAACAACTCAGGGCGTGGGACACAGTGCCAGGAAGCTCTTTATTGACTTCTGCAAGTTGGTGGCCTCAGAATAAGAATAAGAGACCTTTTCTAGAAGTTTATATGGCTTTAGGTGTGTGTATATGATAGTAGAGATACCAATGTGCATGCCTGACTACAACAGAACTGGGTGCCACCACCATCAGGTCTGTTCGCTGCTGGCAATGTATGCCTGAATGTGTCATTTCTTACTGGTGGGCTCCAGTTTTCCTAGCCGAAAACCAGGACAGAGATCAGTCTTGACCAACTCTTGTAAGAATCAGGCGCATAGTCCCCTGAGTGTGATCACTTCAGGCCACAGCCTGCTTCCCACCAGGCGAAGGCCCTGCCTGGCCCCTGAGCCCTAGGTTGGAACCTGGTAAATCTGCCAGGAAACTCCCCACTGCTCTCCATGTATGTCAGCTGGGGATACTTGAAACTAACAGAGGACAGCCGCTTTAGGCAGAAGTAAATTGCACACTTCAGAGTGCGGGGTGAATCCTTGCATAGCCAACTCTGGGGATTCTGGGTCCATGGAAGAAATAAGACAGGGCTGTAGGATCTTGGGAATGAGAAAGAGGACCAATTAAGACCCTTTGGAGAATGGCGAGTCACCAGGCTCCGCAGAGGGAAGGGCAAAAAACATGAACAAGTGAGAAATGGGAGGCTCACAGGGCTTAGGAGACTCGCCCTAAGCCCCCAGGCAACAAGCAGTTGGGTAGAAATCCAAGGCCAGGTCTGCCTGGTGCCTCAGGTCCCCAGATTGCCACGGGCTTGGGGAGCAGAGGGATGAGCCCCTGTGTCTGTCCACAGAAACCCCATGCATGGCTCCTCACAGGGTGGCAGAGTACAGCGCCATCAAGTCACCTGTCCTGGGCTATTTTAGGGCTTCTGCTGAGAGCACAGGAATTCCGGCACATGGGCCCAGGGGCCAGGACCACCTGTCCACCCTTCCCAAGTTGAAGGCCAAGGATGAGTGAACCAAGGTTGGAAAAAGTCAAGACTACCTCAACTCCAATTTTAGCCCCATGCATGTGCGAGATCAGGACATAGCCATCTCCTGCCAGACTCTCAGCATGTCCTATTTAGGACAGACCCTCATCCCACACCCTCTCAATCCATCATTACCTGACACAGATGACTTGGGAATGTACAGCTTTGTTCTACTGAGAAGGCCTGGAACATGGCAGGGAGCTCTCTGGTGTCTTATTTCTACCTAGGCAATGGTCCAAGGTGAGAGTCTGGGGTCTGGGTGCCCTGGAATTTAAGGAACAGAAGGTTCTGGGTAAAGGGGCAGCTCGTGGCTATAGAACAGGAAGACTCAGAGTTGGCCCTTCCGCCAGTTGAATACCTCAGGAGTTCTGGCTCCTAATACGGAAAATGGGACCCAAAACCCACTCTTACTGGCCTCTTGTAGGGATTAGCTGATACCCTGGCAGCCCCTTGGCTTGGGTAGTCCAGTCATGTGAGGCCCCAGCTTGCCCTGCCTCGACCCTGAGCTGGCCCGCTAGAGAGCTTGACCTTGTCCTACAGACAAAGGCCCTGAGGGAGAGAGGAAGGGGCTTCAGGTCCAGAGGTGGCTCAGCAAGCAGAGAGGCCTTCAGCAAGAAATGCTGGTTGCTCTCCAGAGCTGAGCCCCCGCCCTGGCTGTACAGAAATAACAGCTGGTGGGAGCCTTCACTTGTCACCCTGCGGACTCCACCTCCAAGGGCGCTGGCCTCAATGCCATGTCTTCCCCAACACCACCAGCTTCTGATACTTCTGTCCACTCTGTTCTGAGCTTTGGCTTCCTGAGAGTGTGACTGAGCTGTGACCTCCTTGAGACCCTCTGAGAGTTTAGATCTATGCTTTCCTGATCCTATTCTTGGTTTCCTAGAGAAAGCAAGCAGACTGCTTTTTACACATAAACACTAGGAGATTCCCCAAATGACAACTGTACCCTCCTGTCAGACAGAATAGGACATACATTTAAACATGCCTAATTGAAGCTGTGGGGATATGGGCCGTCATCTCGGGAAACATAACTGCCGAACTTCCATGTTTACAGTTGGCATAGCAGAGAACAGATTGAGTCTCATGTAAAATCACAAAAGTAGGCTGGGGAGACAGTCCTGTTGATTATGTATGGGTTGGGTGACCATGAGGGAACTGAGTTCAATTCCCCAGAAACCATGTAAAAAAGCTAGACATGTTAGTACGTACTTGGAATCTCTCTGAGTCTGTCAAGTAGAGACAGAAGGATCCCTGGGGCCAGCCCAGGCTCATCAGTGAAACCCAGGCTATAGGCCTATAAGAAAACACACACACACACACACACACACACACACACACACACATGTCCGCGTGCACATGCCTGAACACACACACCCCACCACTACAAGAACACTGGGGAATATATGAAAATGTGGTTTTAAGATGAACATGGCTGAAAGACCGGAAACAAAAGAGCGGCTGCTCTAGCTTTTAGCCTGGGCTGAGATTCCAGGCCTTAATTCCAGGAGGGAAAATTCAGATCGCTTTCAGAGGCAGCCCTTGCTAAGGAGCCAGCATTGAGCAGAGAGAAATTCAGCGTGCCAGAGCTCTCTGGTCAGAGCACAATGAGAAGGCCAACAGGAAAGGAAACCTCAGAGGCAGAGGCCCTAGGACTTTCTCTCAGGCATCCAGCAGAGAGAATTGTGCCTCTCTGTCTGTCTGTCTGTCTGTCTCGCTGTATGTCTCTCTCTGTCTCTCTATCTCTCTGTGTCTCTCTCTCTGTCTTTCTGTCTCTCTGTCTCTCTGACTCTGTCTCTCTGTCTCGTCTCTCTCTTTCTCTCTGTCTGTCTCTCTCTATGTCTCTCTGTCTCTGTCTCTGTCTCTGTCTCTCTCTCTCTCTCTCTCTCTCTCTCTCTCTCTCTCTCTCGTGTGTGTGTGTGTGTGTATGTGTGTGTACACTAAAGAGAAAAATGTCAGGTACTGTGGGTACCCCTCAGAGGTAGAAATGCTTGCCTAATGTGCTACAGGTCCTGGGTTTTATCCTAAGTTCCACAAAACAACAACGACCACAGTTTAAATCATCCAAAGAGATTAGCCAGGGAGAGTGGCCAGCATTCACTCCCCAGGGCTGTACATCACTTCTGTTATCCCCCCAGTCAGTCTGGAAAACCTCACACTCTCAGGGTGCTGGATGGAATTCTCAGAAGGTGAATTCTATCCCCAGCAGAGGGAAATAATTAGCTTGAGATTAAATGTGTTTCCAACCCACCTCTTATGTGATATAAACCAGACCCAAAAGGATGAAGCCATTCCCAGGTAATTCGACTGCACCCCTGAAGGGAGCTCAAGAATATTTACAGGAATGCAGCACACACTCGGGGTGAAATTTCCAAGGTCTGGCAGCCAGTTAAAAAGTTTACCAGACGTTCAAAGAGGTTTAAGAATGCCACCCACAAGGAGGAGGCTGGTTAATTACAGCTGACCTGGGACTCCTCGGACTTTTGAATAAGCAGCAGAGGACTTAGAAGGGGTGACTGCTGCAATTCTATCTCAGAGTTTCAAAAGATACATAGCCATGCAGGAGATTAGGAAAAGAAGGAAACAAATTGAACTTCCAAGGAGTGCTGAGGTGAACAGCACACTGCATACCATTGGCAGATTGGACATGGCAGGGGCAGAGGACATGGAGGAGCGGGGGACCTTCTAAAATGAATCACCTGAGGGCTGGGGGATCAAAGACCCAAAGTAGCACCAGAGAGTTGTTGGATGAGAGCATGCATCTCAATGTAGGGATGACTGGGGAGCCCGATGCACAAGGGAGAGCTGGGTTAGAAGAGGGTCAGATTCACCCACAACCAGAAGAGCTCAGTCAACCCCAAGTGAAGACCAAGGGAGCAAAAAATGGCACCCAGGTAGCCCACAATCTGTCTAAACTAGTAACCACTCCAAGAAGGGAAAAGCCTTAAAGGCTGGGGGGGGGGGGGTCAGGGATTTAGAGAACAAAGCTAAGGATTAATGCAGATTTCAGGCTAGAAACAACACACAAACAAGAGGATGGCAGCATCATCTTTGAAGTGTCCTTAAGGAAAGAGCTGTCACTCTCAAATTCCACCCTCTCTGAAAATAACTCCCAAGAACAAAGGTGCAATAAAACCTTTTACAGACATCCTGGAACTGAAAGGGTGTACCCACAGCTCAGGAAATGTCAAGTAAACCCATCAAACTGAGGAACACCAAACATCACGCTATGTCGGTAAATATTCAAGACTGGTTTTTGTTGTTTTTGAAAAAAATTCTTTAAATTCCTCTTTTTTTAAAAAAAAGAAAATATTTCATACGCTGTGTGGTAGAATATGGCTTTAACCCCAATCTAACGCACTGTCATGCAGATCTCAGGCTTAAGAGTCCAGCTTGGTATACATACTAAGTTCTAGGGCTACATTAATGAGACTCTGTCTCAAAGAATTATTTTATTACTTTTAATTATGTGTATGTGTGCAGGCACATGAGCACTGGTGCCTGTGGAGGCCAGGCACGTGGGGTTCCCTTGGAGTTGGAGCTACAGACAGTTGTGAGCTGCCCCATGTGAGTCCTGAGAGTCATATTTATGAACTCCATTAATCACTGGACCATCTCTCCAGTCCAATATTTAGATTTCATTAGAAGATAATTAGCAGTTTAAAATACTGGAGCTGTAGTGTAGAGTTTACAACACAGAGAAAGTAACATCTGTGACCATAGTAGAGAGACCAGGGGTCTTGTGTTGGGGTCCCTGAGCTTTGTGTGAAGCACCCTGTGTGTGCTACAGTTTTTAAAGCAATGAGCAAAGCAACAAAGTGAAGAATTATGGTTAACAAACCTATCAGAGAGAGAGAGAAACTGGCACGCTACAAAGTAACAATTAGCTTGGAAGGTGGAAGAGGAAAAGGAGAGAGGGGAGCTGGTAGAGAAAAGGAAACAAAGTAGAAAGCAGGCTTAAATACAACTAAAAGCAATCTGGTAATACGTTGACAAACACCCGCATTAGCAGACAAGCAAGGTCCAACGCTGCCTGCCTGCGAGGATGTGGAAGCACAAAGGGTGAGAAGAGACCTGAGCTGCTAACCCTGACCAAAAGAAAGTTGAGGATTGTGGGTGTGGCTCCTCAGTTGCAATGCTTGCCAAACAAGAAGCAGGGTGCTAGGTTGCATCTCAGGCCCCAGCAAATAAAGACCACATTAATGCCAGACCAGTGGGCTTCAGAGAGAAGCCCAACACTAGTACTAAAAAGGTTCATTTTGTAATGATAACGGGGTCATTAATCCATTGGGCGCAATGACCCCCGCACAGCTTCCAGATACACAAAGAACTACACAGAGAAAGAGAGGACTCTGCCACGCTAGGTGGGCATTTCTACATCTTTTTCCCCCAATACTTGGTGGAGCAAGTAGGCGGAATGCCAGCAAGGGTATTTGGGGCTTGGACTGGCCAAGCCACAACTGGACATGGCTGACATTTATGGAACACTCCACCCGAACACAAGATATTTCTTTCAAATACACACAAAACATTTAGAAAGATAGACCATAGACTGGGTAGCAAGACAAGTGCTGTGTTTAAAAAGATACAGGTTATAGCAAAGTTCCAAACAACCCTAGACCCAAAGAATTGGGAGGATAAATAAAGGGGAAAGGCAGACAGGATTCTTTTTTTCTTTCTTTCTTTTTTTTTTTTAGAGTGTTCGTCTATAAAGGCCTAGCTAGCTTTAAAGTTGTGGCAGTCCTCCTGCCTCATCCTCCCTAGTGCTAGCATTGCAGCCAGAGAGTGTCCTGTACTAGAAATAAATCATAAAAATAGCATATCATATAAGATTTACCATGGGAATTTGAGGACTCTGGAGTGGGACAGAGTCAAATGTTTAGTTTAGGTCCCTGTCCCTCACCTCTACACTGATAAGCAAGGTAAAGGACAACATATTTAACTCAAAGTCAGCAGAAAAGAGGAAATAACCAAGATCAAAACAGAAAGCCACAAATCATAAAACAAACGTGACAGAGAGAAATCAATGAAACCAAAAGCTGATAGTGTAAAAGATCAATAAGATGTCGGGCTGGGCCTGGCGGTTAGGCCTGTGATCCTAGCTGTTCCGGAGGCTGAGGCCAGGGGGGATCGAAAGTTCAAGGCCTGCCTGGACTACAGAGTAAATTCAAGGCCTGCCTGGGCAACTTAGTGAGACTTTGTCTCAAAATAAAATGTACAAATAGAACTGGGTATAGCTTTGTTGCAGACTGTAAGCCCCTAAGTCAGAGGTTCAACATTCAGTCCCCATACCACAAGAAATACCTCCACTAATTGAATGGGTAAGTGTGCAGGCAGGGAGACTTGGGTGGAGGAGGAAGAGGACACTTTACTGATATTAGCAATGAGAACAGCAGCTCATTACTGATTTCTAGATGTTAGAAGCACAGTAGGGACAATTACAAACTCTGTGCCCACTGCATTCTTGTCTAAAGTCTATAAAAGTCTAATATAACAAGGCTATGGAGATCCCACAAATGGGTTTAGCAAAACTGAACGACGACTGTATTTCGATGTATTTGCTACAAATAACCAGAAAGTAAAGAAAGAAGTAGAAGTAAAAGTGCCGTCTGTAGTAACATCAAAAACAGGAGACACCCAGGGAAACAACATTGCTCAGAGGTTAACACAGCGAAACTGTAAAGCCTTGCAGAGAGAAGGCAAGGATGGGAGCGAACAGAGAGGGGCGTAGAGAGATGGGTCAGCAGTTGTGAGCACTTGCTGCTCTTACAAAAGCCCCAGGTTCCATTGCTACCAGCTACACAGTGCTTCCTAAATATTAATGACTCCAGTTCCAAGGAATTGGAACTAGATTTGGTGCCTTCTGATGCTTTCTGACCTCTGTAGGCATGAAACATACATGTGCTATACTCACAGAGGCAAAACGATCATACATGTACTATAAAATATATCTAATTAAAAAAAAAAAGAGTGAGGGAATAAATAGGTGGCTGGAGAGGTGGCTCAGCAGTTAAGGGCACTGGCTGCTCTTCCAGAGGACTCAGGTTCAATTCCCAGAACACACACACACACATACCCCAATCACACATAGACACACACACACACACACAATCACACAGATGAGAATAAGAGGAACAGCATGGCTTGGAGGGTTTCATGTTAAGGCATCTTTGTTGGCTGGGTGTGAAGGCAGAGTGCCAAGTTGCAGGCCAGCCTGGACTACACAACAAGACCCTCTCTCAAAGCAAGGGCAAAAAGAACATTTTCCCTAAATTACAAGTCAGCATAATTTCAATAAAAACCCAGGGAGGATTTTTTTTTTCCTTTTAAGTATGGAAACTGGTAAACTGATGCTAAGTGAATTCTAAAGCGTATACGGAAATATAAAACACTGAGAAGAACCAAAGTCACTCTCAAAACAAAGAATCAGCCCAGCAGGTGCTACTACTGCCTGGCTTCAAGACTCACAATCCGGGCTGGTGAGATGGCTCAGTGGGTAAGAGCACCTGACTGCTCTTCCGAAGGTCAGGAGTTCAAATCCCAGCAACCACATGGTGGCTCACAACCATCCTTAAGGAGATCTGGCTCTCTCTTCTGGAGTGTCTGAGGACAGCTACAGTGTACTTACATATAATAAATAAATAAATAAAATTATTTAAAAAAAAAAAAGACTCACAATTCACTATGTCATCCAAGGTGGAGGTGAAGTCAGTCCTCTGCCACTGCCTCTCAAGTGCTGATGTGATGGGCCTTGCCCAGAAAGAAGATGGTGAGTCTTCGAAACATGTTCGAGGCTTCCACTTGTATTCTGGGGCATAGGGTGTCTTCCTGTCCTGCCAGGCAGAGAGAAAAGAACACAGACACATATGGGTTCTGCTGAGGGTGGAGGGGTAAGGACCTGTTATCTTCTCTCCCATGAGGGCTGCTGGTAAGCAAGGGTTAATAGTAAACACCTTCCACTCACTTCCCTTGTAAATTTAAACATGCTCGGAATAGTTCTGGATCATCTCTGGGTCTTATTCCGGTGCCAGCTACCTCTCTGTCCTGGGCCAGCTTTGTTTCAGACACTCATGGAAAGCTCTGTAGCCTAGCTAGGGCTTGGGATAAATGGCTTCCAGGTTCTCCTTGTTAGGTTAAAACCTGCCTGTTCATGGAGCATCCATTCTGCCAGCATTTCATTCATGGACTTCCTCTGAGCCCTGAGGATGGGGGCGGGGGTGCATCTGGGAAGAGAAGAAAGAAGAAGCTGGGAAGGAAGAACAGGACATTCCCCCCCCCCCCCCAGCTTGGCCCGATCCCTAACATGTGGTCTTGAAGGGAGACCTGTTGGGAGTCAGCCCCAGAGCCAGAGGTATCCTTGTTTGGCACAGTGGTGTGGTTTTTCTCTTAGCACCTGCACTTTGATTTCCTGCTGGACTGAAAGGAAATATGCCTGACTGGCCCTCAGGAATTTGTGAGGTACAGCCCTTGCTTTGGGGGACCTCCTCGCTGCTGCACTTCCAGACCCTGAAGGGGCCCATCTCTGCCTTTCGAGAAAGGGTAGTGTCCACGTGGCCAAGGGAAGAAGAATTTGTGTGTAAAGTTGTTTTCAGAAGAAGGTAACATTCCAGGAGAGCCCCCTCTTAGCTTCAGCTTTCTCTCCAGGCTCTCTGAGCTACGGAGGAGCCCTTTCAGGTAGCTGGTTTCCCAGTACAAACAGTGCCTCTTTGGTTTCCCCACCAGGCCCCAAACAAACAAACAAACAAAGACCCAACCCATTGAGAGAAAAGAGAACACTCAGATCCACAGTGTCCAGATCCTCCAGGGGTGAGAATGTGCCCCACAAAGAAGGTTGTTTTTTTTTTCTCCACAATAGGCTTCCCACCCCACCCCCCCACAGCATATCCCGGACAGTGGGGTGGGGAGGCAGCAGAGGAGCAAGGACCTTCCTTGGTGCATACCATTGGATCCTTTGGATTTTTTTGTTTCTATTGTCTTCTCATTTGTTTTTGTGGTCCACCCTCCCCCTCCCCAAATCCTGCTAAACAAAGGACAAGAATTTTTCCTATAATCGTCTTAAAGGTTATAATTTTATGACAGTTTCCAGATTGGGCTATTGGGAGAATTAAAGGAGACAGGCTCCAGTGAACGCTAGGGAGGCATTCCAGATCTTTCTCACTGGGTAACAAGCACGTCCCTTCTGCTACCAGGTTTCTCTGCCTCAGTTGTCCACAGGGACCTGCTTGGCTCCCTCAGCTTGTCACACATCAAATGCTAGCTGTTGGTTATTCAACATGTCCTAGGACTTCAGCATTCTTCCAGAGGAGACCCTACTTGTATCCTCGTGGCCATCTTGAGCCTAAACACTGTCATTGTAAAGGATTAACTCTAGAGTAGAATTCCTGGGACCTGCCATGACCCTGCACCAGACTCTCAGGGCTGTTTGTCTGTCTCTCCAGCTCTGAGCTCAGTGTCTGTCTTTCCTCAGAAGCCTCCCATGACCTTTCCGAGTTTCACCTGTAGAATCTGTGTTGAGGGGATCTGACCCCCACCTCACCCTACAACTTTGCTTTCTTAATAGCACAGAAGTTAGGGGCAGTCACACTTCCTGTAGGTCAATCTGAAAACTGGCAAAAAAAAAAAAAAAAAAAGAAAAAAAAGAAGGGCATGGTGCCCTGCCTGTCCTGGTTTAGGCATCTCCAGTATTAAAGACTAAAAACTACCTCAAGGAACTTAGGTCAAGATCCAACAGTTCAATGGTAGAGCACCTACTGAACACACAGGCACAATTCTAGGGTTTAATCCCTAATAAAGAGTAGGAAAGCCGGGCAGTGGCGGCACACACCTTTAATCCTAGCACTTGGGAGGCAGAGGCAGACGAATTTCTGAGTTCAAGGCCAGCCTGGTCTACAGAGTGAGTTCCAGGACAGCCAGGGCTACACAGAGAAACCCTGTGTCGAAAAACCAAAAAAAAAAAAAAAAATTAAAAAATAAAATAAAATAAAATAAAATAAAACAAAATAAAGAGTAGGAAAAAAAAAAACCCAAGACATTCAATGGGATAAATGATGTTAAAACCCTGAGGTAATAGTTAAACCAACTCTTAAGCTCTCATCTTTCTCACTTTCATCTCTAGCTCTCCTTCTCTCCCTCCCTCCCTCCCCCAACCCTCTTTCCACATGGCCATGGCCAATCTCCCTCTTTCTACCTTCTCTCTTTTTCTCTGCCTTTCTACAAATAAGCTCTAAAACCACACACACACACAAATTTAAACCAACGAACAGCCATCATCTAGACTCGGGGGTCCCCCAAGAGTCCAGCTCTCAATGGCTGGAGAGAATGGAGCCTTTCTCCACCCCACCAGTGCAGAATTTCCCAGGTTAGAAAGTTTGTGCGATCTGTAAGCTTCTCTGAAGCCTAGGGCAAGGGTAGCACTGGCTGAATAGGAAGTGCTGGCTCAATGCGGAAGTGCTGACCTGCAAACTCTCCAGGAAGGTAGTCTTTGGGCGGAGCTGCTGTTCCTTGCTGTCATTCCTTTGAAAAAGATAAAGACGCCCCCACTCTAAATGGAATGTCAGACAATCAAAATTCAAGCTTCCGCCCACTGCCATTGCTTGCTTGGGTGTGTCTGAGGAAGGTGAGGTTGAGAGACCCGTGTGGGGTGTAGAAATGCTTAGGGTATGATTCCTTCGTGTCCTTTAGCCCAGAAACCCAAGGGTTGGAAAATTCAGGTTTGGGGGGCACACTTGGGACCTATGGGGCCACCTTAAGACCACTCGATGCTGCTAGATTATTTATTCACCTTTGAGCAAACAGGGAGAGATTTGACGAACATGTGTGGGGTTGGTTGCCTAGCGGCAGTGAGAATGAGATGCATTGAATTCCACGACAGTGATTTCAAACTGTCAGGAGGACTCTGAGAGATGAGTCAACCTGGCAGTACAAAGGATCCCTGGGGGCCCTCACTGAGGTTCAGGGCGGACCCTGCTGAGAACTTGTGGCGCATCTTGCCTTTACCGTACTGTGCCATGTAGTTGTGCTGAGGTGGTTCCATGCATCTCTGCCATACATAGTCCTCTAGGCCTGTGCTGTGAGGTTCCACGGAGTTGTGCCAAGGTGCACTTGAACTCATGCCCTGATGGATCCTGTCCTATGTGTACCTCTGGGTGGTAATACACCAACCTTCTACGTTAGAAAGTGCTATGAAGTAACAGGCTCTCACGGGGCCTTGAGGAGCAGTACACTATGGCATAGGAACAATGCCTTGCGCACAGATCTGTGATGCACAAGTCACCATAGTACAGACAACAAAATACCGCGGCATAGGCGCAGTCCATCCCGGCTCAAGTTCAAGTTGGCTACAGCACATACACACGGTCCGTTACAGCCTGGTACACCGGATGTGCAGCAGCAAAGCTAAGTGTGACACGACAGTCTTGATCTGGTGCTTCACAGCACAGAGCAGTAGCGCGTCAGCTCATGTCGCCCGTATAGAGCTCCATGGCACAGGATCAAAGCTTCATGGTGCAGGCACTATGGCTCGGGCTCAAAGCTCCACATCATAGACAGATTCACATTTACCGTGGCCCAAGTTCACATTTACTGTGGCACAGATTCAGGTAGTGCACCATGACACAGGCATAGCAAACCTTCACTAAGGAACAGGATGTATCATGGAGCAGTGTTCTTATGTGGGCCACTATGGTATAGGCTAGGTGTTCCACAGCATAAATAAAAGGTATACTACAGTATATTCCAAGTGCCTCACAGCACAAATAAATACCGTATATCACGGTATAGGCCAAGTGGTTTGTAGCACAAGTATATGGTATATTATGGTACAGGCCTGGTGTTTTGTAGCGCAGATATGTGGGTGTACTATGGTATAAGACAGATGCCTCGCGGCAAAGTACAATTATATGACGGTATAGGACAAATGCCTGGCACCACAGATATATGGTATACTATGGTATAAGCCTGAATGTTCTTGTGGCAAAGGTACGTGAATGTTCTGTAGTATAGGCCAGGTTCCTCGCGCCACAAACACATAGTATAGTATGTATGGTCCAAACCGGGTGCCTCGCGGAACAGATACGCGGTGTACTACAGTATAGGCCTGGCATACATGGATGTACTGCAATATAGGTCAGGTGCCTTCAGCACAAATGCATGGTATACGACGGTATAGGTCAAGTGATACGTGGCACAGCTATGTGGTATACTACGGTATAAGCCAAGCGATACGACGTACACCTACGCGGTATACTACGGTATAAGCCAAGTGTGTTGCGGCACTGCTACGCGGTATACTACGGTATAAGCCAAGTGTGTTGCGGCACTGCTACGCGGTATACTACGGTATAAGCCAAGTGTGTTGCGGCACTGCTACGCGGTATACTACGGTATAAGCCAAGCGCCTCGTGGCCTGGGTACGTAGTATACTACGGTATGAGCCAAGTGCCTCACAGCAAAAGTGCATGGATTATACAATATAAACTAGTGCTTTGAGGCACAAATTCAAGGTATACTCTGTTATAGACCTGGTGTCTCATGGCACAGGTATGTGGGTTTACCGTAAAGGATGGTTTATACACACTGTGGATCTTTATGTATATGTCATGGTGTATCTTGTATCATTGCTTTGTGCCAGAGCAGTGTTACACGATGTACTTTGCTACAAGTCAACAAGCCTACTCTGTAGTACCCTGTGTAGTTGTGCCATGGCATATCCCATACCAAGCACAATGACTCTTGTACCCACTGCAATTCACGGTATGAGTCCTATCATCCTGTATGTGCGCCAAGATACGTCTATATGGCACCATGCAGCCATTTTATAGTACACGCTATATTTGTGCTATGGTATATCATGCTGGTGTTAGGAAGGATTGTGAATCTATACGGAGATGTGCTATGGACCCAGGCTGCAGTTCATGATCGAGTAGTACACAGGCTGACCATGCATAAGTGCTGTGGTTTGTCATGGGCAAGTCCCGTGGCTTACTGTACACAATGCTGCCGTTCGCTATGAACTACCGCTACGGTTCATAGCGGACAGTCAGTGCCTCAGATCGCTATGAACTGGTGCCAAGGTTTGCCGTGGACTTGTGCCGCAGACCTCCATGAACTAGCGAGGAGGTTCGCCGTGTACTAATGCCGCTTACGCGTACCGCTATGTTCGCGTGCCGCGAACCGCCGTGGAATTGTGCCGCGGTTCGCCGTGGAGTAGCGCTACAGCAGCTATGCTATGCTGTTTCTTTCTTTTCCTTAACTGCTGGAGTGAGGGGAAGGCTGCATTATTTTGTCAATGGAGAATGCCTTGAGCACAGGGAACTGCTAAAGCATTTTCACAGATTGGGGATGGGATCACGCGAGTCCTGTGCTGTGACCATACAGAGTGTAGAGTTGAGCTTTGGAATTCCTGATGGAATCTGGCACTTGCAGAGTTCCCCCCCAGGACCTCCAATAGCATGGAGCTCAGGTTAGCTGGGAAATAAAGAGAACTTTCACATCTCAAATTTTAAATAGCAGTTTGTGAGCTGACTTCCTTCAGCCACAGTTCCCTGGCAGCCCTTGGTGGAGGCATTACGATCCTGCATGCACTTACAACAACAGTCTCGGAGTTCTTGTCTCCCTGCTGTAGCCTTGCTAGACTGTGGACTATATAGCAATCTCTAATCTTAGAGGCCTTCGGTCTCAGAAATTTTTTCTTTGAACAGTGTCTTCCCCCACTGCCTTTCAGAGCATCTCTCACAGGGTCAAGAGTAAGAATAATATCAATGCCTCCTCCCCAGGTTGCCCTTAGTAAATTCCAATCTTCAAACACCTCCTGGAAGCCTGCGGGAGACACCCTGTTTCTTTAAGAAAAAGAAGACTGAGAAACTCCAGGAATTCTTGAGGAGTCCCATCCCTTCTTATTGTTTTGCAAATAACCAGAGCCCTGTGGTTAACAAAGCTGCCCCCAAAACAGGCCCAGTGGATTCTGGGAAAGAGCCATCCTGCCAACTCGTCTCCGCTCAGTTCTGGGATTCAAGGAATTGAGTTTGGGGTTTGAAATCTGGCACTTCGTTTCAGGATATTAGTTATGGAAGACAAAGAGCAAGCCTGTGCCTTAGAGCTGGGGCTTCCAAGCTGCCCACAGTGAAGTGTGGATGTTCGTGGTTTACCAGTTCCTCATGGTTTACCAGTTCCTCGTGGGATGGTGTCTGCAGCATGCCAGTTTTTTCGTGGTACACAGAGATGCTTTTGTTGACCACAACCCTTGGCATCCTGGCTCACTGTTGTCTAGAAACACTTTTCTGACCAAGGCTCACCAAGTTTTTCAGTTCTCTGGGTCTCAGAGGATCTCAGGCCTGCTGCTCATTGTTAGCCAGGTGACAAACCCTAGAATACTGAATCCTCTTGAATATATGCTAAGAAGCTGTGGTGGGATTGCTTCAAGGCTTTCATTCTGATGCAAGTGGCCCTACTCCTGAGCCCCGGGTTGCCTGTTTCTCCTGAGAGCCTGGCTGCAACCTGAACTCATCATCAAGGGTATTCGGGTGGACCTGGCCCCGTGAATGAAGACACTAGCTGGTATTGTATAAAACCTGAGGGCAGAAAATGCAGGTCCTAATATGGCATTGAGGCACAATTCAGAAAACAAAACCAATTCCCATTTGATTTACGGAGACCTCTGATCAGCAGGCTGGGTTAGGGTGACCATTTTGACTTTTCCCTAAACCAGGGCAGAAAGTTACACTGGGGTTGGAGAAACCCCTAAGCTGTAGAAATCAGAAGGCTCTAAACCCAAAGCCTGAATCTACTTGTTTTGCAAATGTCTCTCACCTGACTAAGGGTTCAGTTCCTACAGCTGCTAGAGTTGACTTCCTGTGGTCATCTTTAAGGCCTGGAAACTAACATAGTAGGTTTTGGGGTTACAGGGAAGTTTGATGACTATCGTTTCACTCCCAAGACTAGTAATTCCCCACCCCCACCCCCCAGTAGCTTGTAAGCCATGGTAATGTTCTGGGCTCAAGGCTCCAATGCTCAGGACCATGAGTCTGTATGAAATGACTTCTTTTGCTAAGTTGGGGTTTGCCAGTCACTCACATGCCATTTACTGCAGCCCGTCAGCTGCCTATGGTTGCCAATTACCCGTGGTCGGCTCGAGGTTGTCAATTACCTGAGGTCTGCCAGTTGTCGGCGGTTTGCCGCAACCTAATTCCGTGGTGTTGTAACTAGCCACAGTGGATAGTGTGTCCCCTTAGCTTTCCAGTCCTAATCTGTCCCAGTGCAGCTTTTTGTGACCGGTCCCCGTGATTCACTGCGATTCTTTCTGGTTTGTGATTACACAGGTCTTTGTTCTCAGACAACAGGTTATCTACTACCATCCACCACGTTGTGTTCATCTTTATTTAGAGAAAGCTTCACTGTTACTCGCCAGGGGTCTTCACCTTCCCCCCCGCTCCAGAGGCCAGAGGCCTCCACATCCCTCCCTTCCACAAAAACCTCCCTTTCATGAGAAATGGCATCTTGATGACCGGTTAACCCTCCCCCAAGGTTCTCGGTTCCTAGTGAATGGGCTGATCCTAAGCCCAGGAAATCCCTGCTGGCGGCCAGTGGTGGGGGATGGGGCAGCCTTTGGTGGGGGGATGGGGCAGTCAGAACAAGGAAGCCTCAGCCTCCTTTCCTGTTTAGGCAGACCAGAGGTCTTGGCTGTGCAAACAGAGGGGGGGGGGAGGATACTAGGTTTTTTAGTTCTGCTTAGAGGTACTACGCCAGGCTACATACCATCCTGAAAACAGCAAACTATCTTCATCTCTTTGCACATACATATAGGCTTGTATGTACACACACACACACACACACACACACACACACTGGATTCACAGTTGCTTTCAAGTCCCATGTCATCCTAAGCCTCACAGTTGAACCTCTACTGACCCAGCTCTAGCCCAGGAGAAACCACTATAGCTTTTGGTCGCCATATTGTATTGAGACCACAGCCTGGCGTTTTTGGGGGTCCCAAGGAGGCAAGAATCACCTTACAGGTTGCCTTTGCAGATACATCTGTTGAGCTTAGTGAGTTCCAAGACTTGATACCAGCCTCCAGCTCTGGGTGATCCACCATATGGTCAGCTGGGCCTTTCCCCTGGGATTCTCCAAGGGAGGCTACTAACTTTAGAAGGAAATGGGGGCTGGAAGCAATCTGGAATAGGTTGAACCCGACAGTGTGACACCCTGCCTTCTCTCTTGGCAAAGGTCCAAAGTTAAAGCGCAAGAAGTGCTTAGAAACCAATGGATTCTAGCCACTCAACAGCCTGTTTCCTCATTTCAAGAGCCTCTGTCATCTTTGTCACCAACTAGACCACAGGGAGTCCCAAGAAAGAGGCATCAAGGAAGGGCAGTAGGGAATTTGCCTAGCTATCACCTCCTGAAAGGGACACCACTGTCACAAGAACGCTCTAGCAATACTGACATTCATTCCCAGGACAGCGAGGCTCCTCTGCCTCAGCTATCCCTAGCTCCTCTGGCCCTTGCTGTTCTTCATGCCCACATGGGATCCCAGGACTCTTTCCCAGGGGTGAGAGGACAGACGTTACGACACGGCTCTGTCATTGCCAAAATACACACTCAACTGTGCAATCAAATTAAAAGGAAATGTAAAAGGAAATGTAGTTTTAAGCAAGCTCACAGTTCTGTGTTAGGCCACGCTCACAGCTATCCCCTACTGCACAAAGCTCATGGACTTGGTTGGGTTGGACACTGCTAGTCTTAGGCAGAAGCCCCAAGGAGACCAAGGTATCCTACATTCACCCATTAGCTACACTACAATCCCTGAGATGTTTGTGGGAAGCCTTCTTTTCCTGCCAAGGAACAGTGTGAAAGGACAATCTGGTCTTAGCAGCCAGTCCTCTGTCACCTTGGTCTCCCTGCCTCCCCCATCATCTTCTTCCTCTTCCCACACACCACACCCTTCTGTCACCTCATTTCATGAGGTGGGAGAGAAGAGTTGTATAATGCCCCTTGTTCCTTCCTGACTTTCCCAGCGGGGCTCCTCCATGCAGATCTACTCATGACTCTCTGAAGGACAGCCCAGGCTCCAGCTGTGGAAACAGCCATAAGTGGGCCTGGGTCTGTGCCTGCTGGGTGGGGTGTGTGTGAGGCTCTGTGGGAACCCTAGAGCAGTCTTTCAGGGACATCTCTAGTCGGGAAGGCAGAGGGTTTTGCTTGGATCTCTTGGCTGGCCACGTGGCCATACGTTCAACACTCCAGGATGCCTGTTCCTGGAGCCAGACAGAAAATGAGTTAGGGCTGCAAACAGGATCTGAGTGGCCCCCTGCTCTGGAGAGGCCCCTCCATGTAAACAGAACGAGTTTCTGGGAAACGTACAGAAGGCCAGGCTGTCGGGAAAGGACGTGGCCCACATTCCTGATGTTCCCTCCCAGTTCTTCATGGGCATCCCAGCCCCCAACCCAGCTCTCCCTGTCAGCTAAATGACAATTTCCCACTTGTTGACTTGGCCTTGCAGAGAAGTGGGGAGGGGGGCACTCATCCACCCCCAGAGGCTGGGCTTGAGATCTAGGCAGAGGTACCTGGAGGGAAGCCCACACACAGTAAGGGCATAGTTAGCTCTCCTGCTGGCTC